>NW_027362831.1:3372500-3577500 GCF_046119375.1 Phyllobates terribilis
TGAGCAAGTATTCATATGAATTTATGACCTACTTAAACCTTCGAGGACCTTAAATTTTATTCAATCAAATTTTTTTCCAGTTTAAAACTATGGGACATATATGTGCCTTGGTCCTCAAAGGGTTTTTAAAGGGGCTGCAAACATAAATACGAAAAAAATAATTCAATTACTGCTTTTTGTGTTCATTTAATTTTTATTTGAAGTCCATTTTTTTTATATACCTTGAAATTAAGCCCTACCCCATGGAATGAAGCCCTACCTACATGACATCTGAGAGCTACATGGATCCCGCTTGTGAGGTGCCTGTCCGTCACTACTATTCAGTTTTAGGGTCCACTCACTAAGCCATATATTCTCTCATGCAAGAGAATGGGGTCAATTATGCTAATGACACTGGGCTCAAACTCTGTCAGAGCTTCAACTGAGTGTGATCCGATTCTCTCGCAGCACAGATATGGAGAAGATGGAGAACTTAATTTCTCCATCTTCTCCATAGTCTCTGTGAGTGTTCATCGGACTGCACTTGGATGACATCCGAGTGCAGTCCAATGTTTTACGTGCACCCATAGACTTGTATGGGTGCACATGGTCCGAATATCGAATGAGATTATTTTCTCATGCCAATAATCGCACTGTCCCATAGTATAACATAGGCCCGAGTCCTATCCGATAAAACATCACATAGCATTCGGCCGTGTTATACGACAGTGTGAGCGAGCCCTTAGAGTCAAGGAATATTTACATGCAGATGATGATATTACGCTCCAAGTGTATATTTTTTTAGGTGAGTTCATAGTAAATGCTTTGCATTTTTGACATGTGATCAACTAAAGAACAAGAAAGATTTAGGACCTCCCCTATAGAGAAACGGAAAATAGTTTGGAGGACTTGCATGTCCTTTTTTATTTATTATGAGAAAATCATAAAAGATCCCGTTTTTTAACCATGCTGTGACTTTCTGCTGAGGGAGAGGGAGAGAGCTGCCCTACTCAGAGTCTGTAATAAGACCTGCTGACAAAAGTGTTGAAGATACAGTCTAATGTGAATTAACAATGAAAAAAAGTTAATTTAACAAATGGCTTGTATTTTTTTTAATACAAACTTTTTTGTCTTTACAGCTCCTTTAAAGGGAATCTGTCATCAGGTTTTTGCCACCTAATCTGAGAGCAGCATAATGTAGGGTTAGAGGCACTGATTCCAGTAATGTGTCACTTACTGGGCTGCTTAGTGTTGTTTTGATAAAATCATTGATTTGTCAGAAGGTAATTATCACTAGATGACTAGTAAGTTCTGTAGGACCCCACCCCCATCACTGATCAGTAGATTTCTGTGTACACTGAGCATGGGCAGAAAGCTGCCAATCAGTGGTGTGGGTGGGGCTATACAGAGCGCAGCATTCAGAGAGCTGCTAGATCTGCAGCAGATAAAACGGTGATTTTCTCAAAATGACAACAAGCAGCTGAAAAAGTGACACATCGCTGGAATCAGGGTATCTGCCCCAATATTGTGCTGCTCTCAGATGAGGCAGCACAATTAATATTATGCCAAATTAATTTCCCGTGAACTATCACATGATCTATCACAGGGGATCATGTGACATGTCACGTGATAAATCAGGTGTGTGGAGGGGGCCCGCGCCTTCTAAACTGCCCGGGGCCCTTGCTACTCTTAATCCACCCCTGCCTATATCCCCGGAGCGGCCTGGCTGCCCCAGTATGCCGGCGAGTCGCATACCTTGGGCGACTTTAAAGAAAGGCTGTATAGACTGTTCAAAGTTTATCCCCTGACAGAAGAACAGAAAGTAAGCATACTGATAGGGCAGTTAACTGGTGCGGCCCAGCGGGAGGTAAAGTCTTGGACAGCTGAGGAGAAAAGGACTGTAAGGGGGGTTCTGACCCGTCTACGGGACACCTTTGATACCCGTACCTCAGCAGAAATCAAAATGCGGTTCTATGGATGTAAGCAGCGAGCTCAAGATAGCATCCGAGATTATGCCCTAAATTTACAGGAAGCCTTGGGGGCAATTAAGCAAGCTGACCCTGGCAGCGTGCAGGATACAGATAAACTATTGACTGACCAGTTCATAGAAGGTCTGCTGTCCAGCGCCCACAGAACCCAGCTGCGCCTCATGGCCCTACAGAACCCCGATTTGACTTTTGCACAGTTCAAAGATAGGGCCATCCGGGTGCTCCGAGAACCTGCACCGGGTGGCGCTGTAGCTTCCCGGCGCCCTGCCATCCCTTACCACCAGGGGGCGGCGCCCTATCCCGCAGACCTTGTGGGGGCTGATGCGCAGGCCCTAAATCCATCCCCGCCTGCAAACCTGTACCATCAGGTCCAAGAACTAACAAAGAGTGTTGCTGCATTGACCAGGACCGTACAGTCGTTACAGATGGACCCGTCAGGACCAATCAAGCTGGCTTCCAGTCTGGAGGATGTCCCGTGGCGTCGACGGAGGAGGATCCCGTCGTTCAGAGGGAGGCCAGCCGATCATTACACTGAGGATGGACAGCCGATTTGCCGTCGTTGCAGCCAGCCGGGACACGTAGCCAGGTACTGTACTTTAAATGGGTCCGACCTGGGGCAAAGGGCCAACCCCCAGGCATAAGGTCATCAGGCCCATCTAATTGGCGTGATAAGTACGTAGGGGGACGCCCGGTTTTACCCGTAGTGCTGGACGGTATCCCCATGAGTGCACTGCTGGACACCGGGTCCCAAGTGACTACCATCCCCTATGTACTTTTCAAGCAGTACTGGAGTGACACTGATATAACTCGTTATCCAGACGATGACTTGAGCATCATCGCCAGCAATGGTCAACCCGTGCCGCAGGTGGGGTTCAGAGAGATGACCATTAAGATTGGTAAAGTTGAACTGCCGGCACAGGGAGTGATCATTGTGGACATTGACTGTCGAGAAATTCACCCTAAAATAACCTTGGGTACTAATGTGATTGAAAATTGTCTTTCAGAAGTACTTGTAATTTTGCAGCAGGTGGCGATGAATGCGAGCTCCAGCCAACAGAGGGTCCTCCAGAAGGAGATAAGAAGCATGCCTGCGCTTCTCAGTGTCTGCGGCATGACAGGCTGGATGGCAGCGTTCTGCTGCGGTCCAGCCTGTCATCTCGATGTAGCAGAGCTGAAGCTGTCGTGGGATCCATGGGAAGGTAAGGATGAGGTTGCTTTATTATTTTACTTTTATTGCAGGATATCGTTGGCTTCAGCTGGAATGGGCGTGACTGTAAGTATGGTTTAATTTAGAACAATAAAGAATTGTGTGTTTATTTCAATTAAAGGACTTTATTCTGGGTGTTTGTGTTTTTTTTAAATACTTTACTAGAAATTCATGGTGGTCATGTCTAATATTGGTGTGACCCCATGAATTTCGGGCTTAGGGCCAGCTGATAATGCCAAGCTGGCCTTAACCCCTTTATTACCCAGTGAGCCACCGCACCAGGGCCCTGGATGAGTTGGGTACAGCGCCAGAAGATGGCGCTTCTATGAACGCGCCATTTTCCGGGGCGGCTGCAGACTGCAATTTGCAGCGTGTGGGGCCCAGAAAGCTTGGGCCTCCCTGCGCTGCGGATTCCAGCCCCCAGCTGCCTAGTTGTACCTGGCTGGACACAAAAATAGGGAGAAGCCCCACGTATTTTTTTTTTAAATTCATGAAATTCATGGAATAATTAAGAAAAAAAGGCCTTCCCTATATTGTTGTGTCCGGCTAGGTACAAATAGGCAGCTGGTGGTTGGGGGCAGTCCGTTCCTGCCTGCTGTACCTGGCTGGACACAAATATAGGGCGAAGCCCCACATCAATTATTTTTAATTATTTCATGAATTTCATGAAATAATTTAAAAAAAAAAAATACGTGAAGCTTCTCCCTATTTTTGTGTCCAGCCAGGTACAACTAAGCAGCTGGGGGCTGGAATCCGCAGCGCAGGGAGACCCAAGCTTTCTGGGCCACCCCCGCTGCAAATTGCAGTCCGCAGCCGCCCCAGAAAATGGCGCGTTCATAGAAGCGCCACCTTCTGGCGCTGTACCCAACTCATCCAGGGCCCTGGTGCGGTGGCTCACTGGGTAATAAAGGGGTTAAGGCCAGCTTGGCATTATCAGCTGGCCCTAAGCCCGAAATTCATGGGGTCACGCCAATATTAGACATGACCACCATGAATTTCTAGTAAAGTATTTAAAAAAACACAACACACAGAATAAAGTCCTTTAATTGAAATAAACACACAATTCTTTATTGTTCTAAATTAAACCATACTTACCGTCACGCCCATTCCAGCTGAAGCCAACGATCTCCTGCAATAAAAGTAAAATAATAAAGCAACCTCATCCTTACCTTTCCATGGCTCCCACGACAGCTTCAGCTCTGCTACATCGAGATGACAGGTTGGACCGCAGCAGAACGCTGCCATCCAGCCTGTCATCCCGCAGACACTGAGAAGCGCAGGCATACTTGCACTCCTCAGTGTCTGGCTGTGACGGCATAAAGATGAGCCGAGGTCATGTCCAATGAACTCAGCTCACCTCATGCACGTCAATGACAGCGTGGGAAAATTCTCACGCTGAAGCGCTGAGTGCAGGAGAATTTTCCCACGCTGTCAGTGACGTGCATGAGGTGAGCTGAGTTCATTGGACATGACCTCGGCTCATCTTTATGCCGTCACAGCCAGACACTGAGGAGTGCAAGTATGCCTGCGCTTCTCAGTGTCCGCGGGATGACAGGCTGGATGGCAGTGTTCTGCTATGATCCAGCCTGTCATCTCGATGTAGCAGAGCTGAAGCCGTCCTGGGAACCATGGAAAGGTAAGGATGATGTTGGTTTATTATTTTTCTTTTATTGCAGGAGATCGTTGGCTTCAGCTGGAATGGGCGTGACTGTAAGTATGGTTTAATTTAGAACAATAAAGAATTGTGTGTTTATTTCAATTAAAGGACTTTATTCTGGGTGTTTGTGTTTTTCTTTAACTTTGACTATGGGGTTAGTAATGGGGGTGTCTTATAGACGCCTCTCCATTACTAATCTGGGCTTGATGTCAGCTGGCATTATAAGCTGACATCAACCCCAGCCCTATTACCCCACTGCCACCGCTACAGGGCAGTGGGAAGAGCGAGGCTAAGTGCCAGAATTGGCGCATCCTATGGATGCGCCATTTCTGAGGCGGCTGACGGCTGGTGTTTCTAGCCTGGGAGGGGGCCAATATTCATGGCACCCTTCCTGGGCTATTAAAATCAGCCCCCAGCTGTCTGCCTAGCCTTTGCTAGCTATTAAATTAGGGGGGACCCCACGTTATTTTTTGGGGGGGTTCCCCCATTTTAATAGCTAGTAAAGGCTAGGTATTCAGCTGGGGGCTGATATTAGTAGCCTGGGAAGCTCCGTGGGTATTACCCCCTTCCCAGGCTTCAAACATTTGCCCCAGCTGTCTGCTTAACCTCCGCTAGAGCCTAAAATTAAGGGGAACCCCACGCCAATTTTTTTTTAAATAAATCCTTTATTTTAACACTAAATGACAAGTACAGTAATCAACACTATCACTGTACTTCATATATATGTGACTGACATGTTTCTATCTATCTAATCTATGTGTGATTCTCTATTCCTTCTATTCTAAATTGTCGGGTACCGCTGCTGAATTGCCGGCCGGCTTTCTTAAAGAGACGGTGCACGAAAACACTAATATTTTTTTAAATAAATCCTTTACACTAAATGACAAGTACAGTAACCAACACTGTCACTGTACTTCATATATATGTGACTGACATGTTTCTATCTATCTAATCTATGTGTGAAGCTCTATTCTGTCTGTTATAAATTGTGGGGTACCGCTGCTGAATTGCCGGCCGGCTTTTTTAAAGAGACGGTGCACGAAAACACTAATATTTTTTTAAATAAATCCTTTACACTAAATGACAAGTACAGTAAGCAACACTGTCACTGTACTTCATATATATGTGACTGACATGGTTCTATCTACCTAATCTATGTGTGATGCTCTATTCTTTCTGTTGTAAATTGTCGGGTTCCGGTGTATGCCGCTGATGAATTGTCGGCTTTTCATGTCATTCTACATTATTCTTAGTTGTTTTACTTCATGTAGAATTAACCTACAAGGAAAGAAAGGGTTTATTTTCATTCCGATATTTGTGTCCCATTGACTTGCATTGGTTTCCGGTATCGGAATCGGCGATATCCGATACTTTTTGGGTATCGGCCCGATCCAATCCGATACGATATTTCCTGATATCGGAAGGTATCGCTCAACACTAGTCTTGACAGATCAAGGTCCAGAGTTTGAGGCTGAAATCTTCCAGGAGTTCTGCAACCTCTACGGCTGTAAGAAGATTCGGACAACGTCTTACCACCCACAAACCAACGGGCTATGTGAGAAAATGAATAATATCGTCATTGATCTCCTCAAAACGTTGCCCCTGGAAGAACGCCGCCTGTGGCCGGAGAAGCTGCCAGTCCTGATAGACTTATACAACCATATCCCGGTGAATGCTACAAATTGCACCCCGGCTTACCTGATGAGGGCAAGACAATGTAAGCTGCCGATAGACCTGGAGATGGGAGTCCTGACCCCCGAGGACACCTCCCCAGACGCGGACTGGGATACGGAACGGCGGCTACAGTACAAGAAGGTACAGGAGAGTGTGGAGAGGAGTATGGCTCAAGCGAGAGAAAATCAAGAGAGGCTCTTCAACCAACACGCCCCTGCTGGTCCCCTGGAACCTGGTGAGCAGGTCCTGAAGCGGAAGAGAAGGCTTCACAAGCTAGATGACCAGTGGGAGAGTGACCCGTACACAGTACTGCAGTCCAACCACAACAACCCGAAGGTATGTGTAATTATCAAGGATGGAGGAGAAACCACTAGCACCGTCTCCAGAGACCACCTAAAAAGGTGCCCCAAGCAACTACAGAGTGCAGGAGAAGATCAAGGTGACCTTGAACCCGCAGAAGACAAGAAAGAAATGATCAGCACAGTTCTTGGAGAGTTCCCCCGGTCCTGGACTCGGATAAATGATGCAATAGTGGTACCCGTCCTACACTTCCTTCAACCAACCCAGCAGGAACCTACAGGAGAGCAGGAGGAATCAGAAGACCAAGCAGCCCTAGAGGCAGAAGAACCCATGCCAGCAGCCCAGGAGAGTCAACCCTCTGCTGACAGTGAGCCTGCCATACCTGCGGTAAGCCAAAGGACCCGCAGATAGCTGCCTGCACTGCCTGTAAACCCAGCTAGTAGCTGTACCCTGAATGCTAGTGGGGAAAGTCAGGTTAGACCACCACCAGACAGTGGGTTACGCAGGTCAACCCGGAGCACTAGGGGGCAAATACCAGCTCGCTGGAAGATCTAAATGCTGTATATTGTAAATGTTTTATGTTTGTTGCCTGGTTGCTAATTATGTTTTTCCAGTCTTTCTAGTTCATGGACTAACAGGTTATGGACGCTGAATAACCGGAACTGTCTTGTAGATAGTTGCACTTGGTGCCCTCTTTCGAAGATGGCCACGGAAGAAAAATCTGTCCGGTGTGGCCTCCTTGTGGCCCAAAGTAGAGAGCTCAGCCTTGTCGCCACGCCCAAGGCCAGGAACTTGGGGTTTATGGAAACAGGTCCCCACACCGTGGAAAACTTCACCTTGTTGGGTGACATGGACACCCGGTCACGGAAGCGCCGTGACCTCAAGGACAAAATATACTTGTATATATGATATGTTGTCATTTATACCCTGTATTTGTGTTTCCTGTTTAGTCCGGAGTACTAAATTTTAATAGGGGAGAATGTGTCACCCCAGGCCTGGATGCCACAAACAATAATCTGTGTCTGAGAGCAGGAGGGAGGTCCCCTGGTTAGGGACAATTAGCATACAGCACCTCCTGTCCCAGGCCAGCAGGGGGAGCTGGCTGCCCCTATAAAAGCTGGAACTGGGGGCAGGGTTAGAGAGAACTGGAAGACCTAGCTCAGGAGTGAGACTAGTCCCAGAGAAGGAGGGACAGTTCAGCTGTAGCTGAGAAGTCCGTGAGGCAGAGGAGAAACTGCAAGCCAGGGACAGAGGTGACGAGAGCCGGTCCTGGCAGAGAACCAATCTACCGGGCATTGGGGTCCGGGGCTGTCAGGGTTACAAGCCCAGCAGCAGAGAACCAACCTGCGAGGGATTTCAGGTCCCTTGGCCTAAGAAGCCTGGAGGCTCCGCCACACAGAGGGACCAGTACAGCGAGGAGCAAGCAACAGGTACCCAAGGCTCTAGTCGCATGCCATACAGGCGAGAAGTACACGGCCAGCTCAGGGACGTGGGCTATTACACCACGAAAAGGGGGATAGTCAGAAAGAGCATAGAGAGAACGGTAGGCCTACACACTCACCCTGACCAGTGGGGCTCGCCCGAATGCTCTCAGACACCCAGGCTCATTCCTAACCGGTACTGTTGGGTCATTAATAATATCTACAATAAAGACCCTGAACTGTTTGAAGCGGACTCTGAACTCTTACTATTGCGGCCTGCACTATCACCCCCAACATCCACCTACACTGCCCTGAGGCTGCACACCAACACCAGCCTCAGCAGTCTGCCTCGCAGCGGCGGTTATCCCTGACCGCAATCCACGGGTGGCGTAGTCGGACATTCAAAACACTGATAAATAGACTGCCAACATTTGGTCTGACCACCCTGAGCCACGGGATCGGGTTGCCACTACTACCCCCATCAGCACCGTACACTAGAAGGCCCGGTTCCGTGTACCCCACGGCCCAGGGGGCGAGTCATGTGCATCAAATTATACATACACATATGGGGCAGTGGGGCTTCATACTATATACAGGTGCTTCTCACAAAATTAGAATATCATCAAAAGTTAGTTTATTTCAGTTCTTCAATGCAAAAAGTGAAACTCCTATATTATATAGAGTCATTACACACAGAGTGATCTATTATATAGAGTCATTACACAGAGGGATCTATTATATAGAGTCATTACACAGAGGGATCTATTATATAGAGTCATTACACAGAGGGATCTATTATATAGAGTCATTACACACAGAGGGATCTATTATATAGAGTCATTACACAGAGGGAGCTATTATATAGAGTCATTACACACAGAGGGATCTATTATATACAGTCATTACACACAGAGGGATCTATTATATAGAGTCATTACACACAGAGGGATCTATTATAGAGTCATTACACACAGAGGGATCTATTATATAGAGTCATTACACACAGAGGGATCTATTATATAGAGTCATTACACACAGAGGGATCTATTTTAAGTGTTTATTTCTGTTAATGTTGATGATTATGGCTTACAGCCAATGAAAACACAAACGTCATTATCTCAGTAAATTAGAATACTTCATAACAACAGCTTGAAAAATGTTTTTAAAATCCAAAAAGTTGGCCTACTGAAATGTATGCTTAGTAAATGCCCTCAATACTTGTTCGGGCTCCTTGTGCATCAATTACTGCATCAATGCGGCAATGTGGCATGGAGGGATCAGCCTGTGGCACTGCTGAGGTGTTATGGAATGTGGCTTTGATAGCAGCCTTCAGCTCATCTGTATTGTGGGGTCTGGGGTCTCATCTTTCTCTTGACAATACCCCATAGATTCTCTATAATAGATTCTCTATGGGGTTAAGGTCAGGCAAGTTTGCTGCCAATCAAGCACAATGATACTGTTGTGTGTAAACCAGGTATTGGTACTTTTGGCAGTGTGGACAGGGGCCAAGTCCTGCTGGAGAATGACATTTCCATCTCCATAAAGCTTGTGGGCAGAGGGAAGCATGAAGTGCTGTAAAATGTCCTGGTAGACGGCTGCGCTGACTTTGGTCTTGATAAAACACAGTGGACCTCCACCAGCAGATGACATGGCCCCCCAAACCATCACTGATTGTGGAGACTTCACACTAGACCTCCAGCAGCTTGGATTGTGGCCTCTCCACTCTTCCTCCAGACTCTGGGACCTTGATTTCCAAATGAAATGCAAAATTTACTTTTCATCTGAAAACAACACCTTGGGCCACTGAGCATCAGTCCAGGTCTTTTTCTCTTTGGCCCAGGTAAGACGCTTCTGGCGTTGTCTATTGGTCATGAGGGGCTTGACACAAGCAATGCGACACTTGTAGCCTATGTCCTGGATACGTCTGTGTGTGGTGGCTCTTGAAGCAATGACTCCAGCAGCAGTCCACTCCTTGTGAATCTCCCCCAAATTTTTGAATGGCCTTTTCTTAGCAATCCTTTCAAGGCTGCGGTTATCCCAGTTGCTTGAGCACCTTTTTCTACCACACTTTTTCCTTCCACGTCCATTAATATGCTCGGATACAGCACTCTGTGAACAGCTGCTTCTTTAGCAATGACCTTTTGTGGCTTACCCTCCTTGAGGAGTGTGTCAATGACTGCCTTCTGGACATCTGTCAAGTCAGCAGTCTTGCCCATGATTGTGGAGCCTACTGAAACTGACTAAGGGACCTTTTTAAATGCTTAGGAAGCCTTTGCAGGTGTTTCTTGTTAATTCTAATTTACAGATCACTCTGTTTGTAATGACTCTGTATAATATATGAGTTTCACTTTTTGGATTTAAGAACTGAAATAAATTCACTTTTTGATGATATTCTAATTTTCTGAGAAGCACCTGTATGTAGCAGTGCGGCAATTATACTATATACAGTCAGGAGTAAAAGTACTTGATACACTGACAATTTCGAAAGTTTTTCCACCTACAAAGAATGAAGAGGTCTGTTTTGTTCTACTTAACTGCTGCAACTTGGACCTTTAACAGGATTTATATTTGACCTATGAGAAAGCATACTATGTGTATTTGGCAGATTAACTCAGGCATGTTTATGATAAACTGAATACCTGGATTGGAGTCCTATTTGTATACAGAATATTGACTATTAATGCTGGCAGAGTAAGTCTTAGGCTATATTCACACTAGGTGTTTTTTTTCTGCAGCAAAACATAATCTCTTGGCAGGAAAGAAGTAGCGTCAAAAACGCAGGTTTTGGTGTGTTTTTTTGCAGTGGTTCTTGGTGCATTTTTGGTGCGTTTTTCAGGATCCCAAAGTTCAGCTTTGCTTCCACCATAGACACATGAAAACAGGTCACCATTGCAAGACATATGTTCATGAAAAAGTACACATTACAAATGTAACAGGGGGGGGGTCTGGAATGGTTTATCTAAGACCCTGGCAGTGCATTGAATTTGTAGGACACTATTTACTTTCACATTATGGTTTGTCATTGAGTTGCTCAGGCATTGTTCATTTTCACGCCTCCCTGGGCCACACGTGTTGTTCAATCTCACACCTAGCTCAACCAATGTTTACTTTGTAGGCATCACTAATTTAATTAAACTGTAATAAAACTGTAATAATCCAAGCTGCTATCTCAGGTGACCAAGACAAGATGGTTTAAACTTGGGAAAATCACAAGAATAAATGTGTGTCACATGCTTGCTTTTTTCACTAAAAACGCAGGCTTTTTTTCAGCATTTTTTTCTACCACCCTTTTTTTTAATGGGTGAAAAACGCTGAAACAAGTGACATACTCTATTGCAAAAAGCCATGGAAAGCACAAAATACTGAGGACAAATAAGCAAGCTGTGTGCATGAGATTTCGGAAATCTCATAGACTTTGTTGGTACTGTAAAACGCAGCTGAAAATTTGCATAAAAAAGCCCGCTAAAAAAACGTCTAGTGTGAATGTAGCCTTGTATAACAGTTCGCCAATGAGTTAGGATATATGACCACGATGCAGAAATGCTGCGGATTTTTCCTAAGCGTTTCTGCATCTCCCTGGGTTGTCAAGCGCTTTGCCAAGTGATTTTAGCATCACTTGGAAAAGTGCTTGACAACTTGGTCACACTATATAATTCCATGCAACCGGCATGGATTTATATAGTGTGACCAAGTTACAATGCTGCAAATGCAGCATCAATAATAAAAAAAAGAATAATAATGGTGAAAAATAAAAAAAAAACATTATACTTATCTTCCGATGGTCCTCGATCTCCTTCTCCGGTGCGTCCGGTGTCTTCGGCGGATCACGGTGCTGTAAAAGGACCTTCCATGACGTCATTTAGTCATGTGACAGGTCACGCGACCGCCGATGTCAGCGGTCGCGTGACCTGTCACATGACTAAATGGCGTCATGCAAGGTCATTTTTCCACCACGAGCAGCCGAAGAGCCAGCAGCACCGCCGGGAGCAGACAGGGGCCATCAGAAGGTAAGTATATGTTTATTTTTTATTTTAATTCTATTTTAACTACAGGTACTATGGTACCCGGGTCTGGAGGAGAGTCTCTTCATCTCTAGACCCGGGTACCATACACGCATTGAGTGGCATAATATCCACATGTGTATTTGTAGTCATGCGGATGTTATGCGTTCCAATGCAAGTCAATGGCGGCTAAATCGCAGCGACTCTGCAAAATTAAAGGACGTGCTGCGGATTATCATTGGGGACCATTGCAGACCTATCACCAAGCGTTTTTTAAGTGTTTCCGCGGCTGAAGTTACGCTGCAGAAATGCCTAAAAAACGCATAGTGGGCACACAGCCTTAAAAGTTCTATGGTGAAGATAAAACACGTGAGATAATAAATGCGAAATATACAATATTTCCCATAATATGACTGAGGATATCTTTAGGGTGTATTCACTGTTTTTTCTTCTGCAGCAAAAATGCTGTGTTTTACAGTACCATCTTAGTGAATGACATTTCTGAAATCTCATTCACATGCTGGTTTTTTTGCATTTTTTTTAAATCTGCAGCTTGTCAAGTCTTTCAGAGGTTTTGCAGCATTTTTCACCCATTCAAATGAATGGAAAAAAAAACACAAGTAAAAACACCTGAATTTTAAGCAGCGTTTTTCCTGCCTCCTTTGATTTTTGAGGTAGAAAAAAAAAGCTGCCAAAATCCAACTTGTGAACACACCTTTATCCTGGTTGTGTTCTAATTGGATATAAAATAGAACGGCCATGATAACATGGGTATTTAATTGTATGGTGTTTTCACTTTATATATTACCAGGCCGCATTCTATTTGCGCAGAGCTGCTCCGTGAAGATTCTATCACAAGATTCCGTGATGACATCACTGCTCACAGTCGCTATATATACAATGCACATAGGCTCACCCGTGCCTTTCTTGGCTCTATAGTGACTGATAGCACTTGTAGTTTTTCACTATGGCTGGAATTGTTTTGGACATTCCTCAGGTAAAAGCACTATTGTTGATCCTTATGATCAATCGTCCTAACAGTGTGCTTCTACCACCCGATGGCGTCCTCAGCTTCACTCACCAGCTGGTGATGGAGCTAGTAAAGGATTGCCTGACCAAACACAAACAACGTCGTCTAACGTCAGACTATCTGACGGATTTACTTCAGAACATCAGGACATTACTACACCAGGTAAGTGGCGAACACTCTGCACAGAACATCTCAATATTAATAGATAATAATGGAGGGATAGAAGCTTTTTCTTCTAATATATCGTATTTTGCAGACCATAAGACTAGTGTTGAGCCACCCCCGTAGTGTTCGAGTTCGGTTCGGTTCGTCGAACACCCGTGTGTTCGCCGAACTGTTCGTCGAACTGTTCGTCGAACACCTTCGAACACCGTTAAAACCAATGGCAGGCAAACAAAAACACATAGAAACACATAGAAAACACCTTCAAAGGTGTCCAAAAGCTGACAAACTGCTCAGAAGACATAACTAACACATGGAAAAGTGACAAGTACATATAGTCATGCGAAAATAAAAGAGGTGGAGGAGTAAAAGGAGGGGGAGACACAGATATAGGCATGTCATGCCCTTCTAAAATCCAAAAAGTGAGAAGCCGACACGGCCAGTCCGCTCCTGCCCGTGCCACCTCCGTGTCGCCGGGTTTGTGCCAGAGCCGCGGTGAACCCTGACGGCCAGCCCCCCTCTCCCAATACTGGTGCCTGTCCGCTGGTGGGTCGAGCGAGCCCCCCTGTGGTGGAGGCAGCTCTAAGCTTTTTAATTTAAATTGTCTCTCTAATTTGAATGAATACACTTTAAATCCATTTACAAGGATCTATTGGAGGGCAAGTCTCATGCCAGCAGCCGCGGTAATTCCAGCTCCAGTAGCGTCCACTAAAGCTGCTGCAGTTAAAAAGCTTTTATAAGGATCGAGCTCGGCTGTCCACCGCAAGGCATCCTACTGCCAGTCCCAGCCCCTATGCCTTGGGGTGCCTCCTGATGCTCTTCACTAAGTATCCCATGGTCCCGAAGCATTTCCTTTGAAAAAATTAAGTGTCTAAACTACAGGTGGTGCAGCTTGCTTAACAGCCGGGATAATCCGCTTACTAGCAGACACTGCTACTAGGCACAAAGTATTTCCTGGGCTAGATGCAGTTAAAAATTTGTAATTAGATACTCTCGTTGGATGCTGAGAAAGCATTCCATAGAGTCTCCTGGCACGCCATATATGATTCTCTTAAAAAGCTTGGGGTAGGGGTCTAGGGGACCCTTTTATAGCCAAAATCACGGCCCTGTATCGCAATACGTCACCTAGGCTGAAGATAAATGGAACTGTAGCACCCTGAGGGCTCGGTTGCTAAAGACGTATTGCACCTCACCCAGAGGTGTGATATCTCACTCTCAGGTAAGGATGGAGTGTGGATCAGGACCCGACACCTGCATGCATTACACCACATTGCCGTGGGGCAGGGCGACCAATATGCCCCTGAGATGGGCACGACAGTCCCTGTCCCTGGCTGGAGTGGGGGGAGGGAACACTGAGGAAGGGGAACCCTGTAGTGCAGGAGCAGGGAGGAAGCAGTTCCTGGGTGCATTGAGAAGGGAGTATAAAAGGTGGGCACCATCTTAGTTCAGTGCAGAGAAGTCTGAGCAGAAGTGGCAGGGAGCAGGGGCTCTGCATGAGCTCTGCTCCGGAGGCGGGCCTAGTAACAGAGGCCCAGGCCTGGAAGAGGGAGAAGGAAGGAAGAGGAGCGGAGAAGGCTCCAGGAACGAGGAATGAAGGGATCCCAGGGGTGCGGACGGGCGAGTCGCCACCGCACGCCCGAATCCACCTGCGTGGAGGGGTCAGGCCAAAGGGGGAGACCGGTCCCCGAACTAGTGGAGGCAGGAAACGACCCTCAGCTAGAAACCGGAGGCTCTGACATTTTATGTGGCGCAGCCCCTCGCTACACCCGCTAGGAAGGCACCACATAGGGTCAGGGAAACTGGCGCCAAGTTTACCAAGAGGAGGCCCGAGGCAGCCGGACAGAAGTGTTGGTAAGAAAGGCCAGACAAAGGACACACAAAGGGGGTCCTGTGAAGTGCTCCAAAGTTATCTGGGAGTTGTCTGAGCCCCTCACCTGGTGAGCACAGTACGACGTGGGCAGCCGTTACCTGCAGACGTGGTCTGGATAATAAGAACTGTGAGTAAAGGCCCTGAACTGCATCACTGACTCCGTGTCGTTACTGCTGCTGCCCTGCACCATCACCCCCATCCTCCGCATACACTGCCCTGAGGCTATACTCCTCCCGTGGGGAGTTATGCTACGCTCTGCTGCACCCACAACACCAGCCTCAGTGGTCTGCCCGGTTCACTCTGACCGCAATCCACGGGTGGCGTAGTCGGACATTTAAACATGAAAACCACATAAATAGTTCCGCCACTGGTTTGACCGCCCTGAGCCACGGAACTGGGTCGCCGCCACGAAGACTACAACCACCAGCATCCACCAAAAAGGGTCCGGCTCCGGGTGTCCCAAGGCCCAGGGGGTGCGTCAGAACATTTTCATCACCTTTCACAATCACCAATGGGACAAGGCAGTGATGTCCTCTGTCCCCTCTCTTATACATCCTAGTGACGGAGCACCTGCTCTCATCAATTCGCCATAACCCCAATATTAGGTGGATTGAGGTGGGAGGCACCGAGTACAAGTGCTCTCTATTTGCTGATGATGTCCTAGTATATATCACTCAATCACATATATCCATCCATGCTGTTATGGCTGAAATAGATCACTTTGTTACATGGTAAAATTTTAAAATCAATGCAGCGAAGTCTGAGGCCCTCGATGTCTCCCTCCCCAAATCCATATAGGATTCCATCCAGTCCAACTTTCCCTTTGCCTGGCCCTCACAGGGTATCAAATACTTAGGAATTCCTATTCATAGAGACCTCTCCCATCTATGTTATCTTAATTTTGGGCCCTTTATTGAACAACTCCATACAGACCACGGTTGGCAAGTTAGAACTGTAAGATTCACTACGTGAACCACTGGTGTTTTGTGGAAAAGCACATGTACACTGTGTTCCAAATTATTATACAAAAAGTGTTTAGGAGTGATAAGGGAAGAATTTGTTTGTTTGTCAGTTAAACTCATTGATGGTGATGTGTGTCAGGGCTCTTTATATCACTGTAAGCAATTGCAGACACCTGTGCTAATTAGTTTGGCAGGTGTGTCCAATAAAAGGCAAGACTACTTAAGAAGGCTGTCTCACATTATTAAGCAGCCTACATTTTCTGCCAAAATGGGAAAGAAAAAGGATGTGTCGGCTGCTGAGAAGCAACAAATTGTGGAGTGTTTAGGTCAAGGCATGACTACAATCAACATTGTGCGATGATCAGGATGAAGTGTCTTGGCAATCAAGAAGTATGTAGCTGATTCACAGTACACACGTGTGCGTGCTGATAAGGGCAAATTGAGGACTCTTTCCTACAGGCAATTACGTCAGGTTGAAACAGCAGCGGCAAAAAAGCCTTGTCATAGCAGCAGACAAGTTTTTGAAGCTGCTTGTGCCTCCAACGTCCCCCGAACAACAAGATGCAGGGTCCTTCAGAGGTTTGCAGCTGTGCATGCGCCATCCTGTCGACCTCCTCTATCCACTTCACACAAGCAGAAACGGCTCCAGTGGGCCAAACATTACATGAAGACTGATTTCAAAACTGTTTTGTTCACGGATGAGTGCCGTGCAGCGCTCGATGGTCCAGATGGATGGAGTGGAGGATGGCTGGTTGATGGACACCCCACGCAAACACGGCTACAGCGCCAACAAGGAGGAGGTGGAGTAATGTTTTGGGCTGGAATCATGGGGAGAGAGATTGTCGGCCCCTTTAGGATCCCTGAAGGCGCTAAAGATGAACTCCATAATGTATGTGGATTTTCTCAAACAGCACTTCCTGCCATGGTTCAAGAAGAAGAACCGTGTATTTCACAGCAAGATCATTTTTCTGCATGATAATGCACCATCTCATGCTGCACATAAAACATCTGCATCTCTGGCTGATATGGGCATAAAAGGGGACAAACTTATGGTGTGACCCCCATGCTCCCCTGACCTCTACTCCATTCAGAACCTTTGGAGCATCATTAAAAGGAGTGTCTATGATGGCGGGAGGCAGTTCACATCTAAGCAACAGCTCTGGGAGGGTATTCTGTCCTCATGCAAAACAATTGAAGCAGAAACCATCCAAAACCTGACAAATTCAATGGACGAGAGAGTTCAGAAGCTCCTTTCGAACAAGGGGTCCTATGTGAAAATGTAACATCACCTAGAATAAAGTTTTGAGTTGAAAACTGTTTGATTTCAGTTTCTAACAACCTGCTAATGCTTATAATTTCAAAAATGACCATTTTTTTGGTCTTTATTAAAATGAAAAGGTTGATCGAAAAGTTTGGGGGATCTAAGAGTGTGGCAACCCAGTAGTCATGATTACTTCGAATTCTGACAATATGAGGGTCATGCTGCAGGTAGTGCAGCAAGAAGGCACTTATGTGCCTTGCGCATCTCGGAGCCCCAAAATTATTTTCCGGGCTAGATGCAGCTAAAAATTATTTTTAATTTTAAATCTGGTGAAGCTTTAGTATAGATGGCCTAATAGGATCAGTGCTGCACACTGCTACAAAGCCCAAATTATTTTCCAGTCAAGATACAGATAAACATGATTAGTAATTTGAAAGCTTAAAACGGTTGGTAGGGTGATTTTAACCAATCATCAAGCTTTTACTCTCCCCAGGATGACACAGGGGTAGAAAAGTCGTTTCGGATCCATGATTTGTTCATCTTTATGAACGTGAGTCTGTCTACATTATCAGTGGAGAGCCGCGTGCGCTTATCTGTCAGCACACCACCAGCAGCGCTGAACACACGTTCAGACAGAACGCTGGCTGCGGGGCATGACAAGATCTCCAAGGTGTAAGTGGCTAGCTCTGGCCATTTATCCAGATTGGAAGCCCAAAAAGAGCAAGGGTCCAGTGACACAGTCGTGGCTTCAATGTTTACTTGGAGATACTCCTGTACCATCGTCTCTAGGCGTTGACTATGTGTCAGACTTCTTGTCTCCTGTGGCCTTGCAAAGGATGGGTTAAAAAAGTGGTGAAATGATTCCGCAAAATTGATGTTACCAGCAGATACTGTGGTTCTGTCACGGTTTGAGTGCTGAACACTTGACGGTCCCACGGTTGGCAAGTTGGAACTGTGAGATTCACTACGTGCACCACTGGTATTTTGTGGAAAAGCACATGTAAGATTCTGCAACAGTCTCTGCTGATACTCCTGCATGCGTGCATCCCTTTCTATGGCAGGAATAATTTCTGCAAATTTACTTTTGTACCGGGGATCTAACAGTGTGGCAACCCAGTAGTCAGGATTATTTCTAATTCTCACAATTCGAGGGTCATGTTGCAGGTAGTGCAGCAAGAAGGCACTCATGTGTGTTGCGCATCCAGGAGCACCAAGTCCCTGTTGTGTTGGTGGCGAGGTAACAATCATGCTTCCTTCCTCTGTCCTCTCCCCCCAACCTCGCACAACAGAAATGTGATCAAGGTCTCCCTCAACTGATGAGTCTTCCATCAGTTCGTCCTCCACTTCTTCCTGGGCTCCTGCACCTTCCTCACTAGTTTGGCTGCTACCATGCGCCCTGGTAAAACCATCTCCCCCACCCTCACATGCCTGCCGCCTTGGTGCTGCCGACCGTCTGGACCTTGCAGATGTTAGCCCTTCCGCATACAACTCCTCCTCTACTTCCTCCACCTCCTCTTGTGCCACCACCTGACTCCGAATTCTGTTTAACATGTGCTCCAGCATGTAAATCACCGGAATAGTCATGCTGATAATGGCATCGTCAGCACTAAACATCTTCGTCGCCATTTCAAAACTGTGCAGAAGGGTGCATAGGTCCCTGATCTGAGACCACTCCTCCAGCGTGATTTGCCCCACCTCTGAATCTCGTTGGCCCAGGCTATACGTCAGAACATATTGCACCAGGGCTTGTCGGTGCTGCCACAGTCGCTGCAACATGTGCAGAGTTGAATTCCACCGGGTAGGCACATCGCATTTTAGCCGGTGAAGTGGCAGGCCCAACGACTTCTGTAGAGATGTAAGTCGCTGAGCTGCGGGATGCGAACGGCGGAAGTGAGCACACAGCGACCGTGCCCTCTGCAGAAGGCCATCTAGTCTGGGATAGTGGGCTAAAAATTGCTGGACAACCAGGTTCAACACGTGAGCCATACAAGGCACGTGTGTGACATTGCCCCGGCGAAGGGCCGCACCCAGGTTTGCAGCATTGTCGCACACGGCCTTCCCTGGTTTCAGGTCCAGTGGAGACAACCATTCATGAAATTGGTTCTCCAGAGCTGACCACAACTCCTCAGCTGTGTGACTCACATTTCCCAGACATTTCAATGTAAAAACCGCCTGATGACGTTGAGCCCTACTGCCAGCATAGTAAGGAGGTGTGCAGGATCCCTTCTGCGCAGTTAGAAAGCTTGTGGCATGACCAGACAGGCTTTGGGTGCAGGTGGAAGACCGAGAGGAGGTTGAGGAGGCAGAAGCAGTGGTGGAACTTTGACATAAAGAGGATTGACGCACAACTCGTGGGGACGGCAAGACTTGGACAGCAGCCCCTTGTCCTGCTGTCACCATAGTTACCCAGTGCCCAGTCAGCGACATGTAACGCCCCTGTCCATGCCTACTCGTCCAAGTGTCTGTGGTGAAATGCACCCTGTCACACACAGAGTTTCTCAAAGAAGCGGTGATGTTGTGTGCGACATGCTGGTGGAGCGCAGGCACACCTTTCTTTGAGAAGTAGTGCCGACTGGGCATCTGGTACTGGGGCACTGCGACGGACATAAGGTCTCGAAAATCCTCTGTGTCCACCAGGCGGAAAGGCAGCATTTCTGTAGCCAAGAGCTTGCAGATGGTGAAATTCAACCTCTTAGCTTTCTCATGGCTAGGAGGAAATGGTCTTTTACTTGTCCACATCTGAGGGACCGAGGGCTGGCAATTGTGCTTAGACGGGGTTGATAAGGGTGTCCCCGGCAAACTGCCGGTCTGTGAGGAAGATGCAGGCGGACATGTTAGGTTGCCTTGATCCAAAGGTGGTGCTATCGATGTCGGACAGCGCTCAAGACCAGCTGGTGTTACCACCTCCAAAGAAAATGATGACCTGCCAATCACGCTGGCTGTTGCGGGTAAAGAGGTGGCAGGTCTGCGCCCCAAAACAGGTGTGACTGCTGTCCCCCCAGTCACAGAGGATGAAGAGGCCGCGGATGCACAAGATATGGCAGACGGTGGTTGGCCCGGCCGGCTAGACCGCATTGTAGCACACTGAGCTTCCCACTGCAACTTATGCTTCATGTCCATGTGCCGGTTCATGCATGAAGTACTCAAACTATGTATTTTTTGGCCTCTACTTAGCTTTTGCTGACAAATGTTACAGATAACACGAGTTGAGTCATCTTTATCGATCTGAAAAAATGCCCAGGCTATGCAAGGCTTAGCACCCATGCGACCTGAAGAGCCACCACGACTTGTGGTGAGAGGCAGAGTTGTGTTTGAGGATGCAGTTGTTGACGTGCTTCCAGTACTACGTCTCTGTCCAGGAAGGCGCAACCTGACCTCGTCGTCACTAGCATCTTCCTCCACCTCCTCTGCTGACCTCATCTCTTGGCTGACTGTGGGTTGACAGTAAGTGGGATCTCCGACCTCATCATCATCACCCTGTGCGTTATCACACCCGTCGTCCTCAGAGCCAACCTGTTCCTGCCCTGACAAAAAACTAAAGTTGTCGCTCCAATCAGGTATTTGAGTCTTATCATCGTCTTCCTCATTGTCTCCACCAACAGGAGTTACAGTTTGGGAATGAGGGTCTACATTATGGTCAGAACCTTCTGCGTCTGGTCCTGGATCCGACTCATAAAGATTCTGGGCATCAGTGCAGATCATTTCCTCGTCTGGATTCACAGAAGCGCTGGAGTCGACCTCTGATTCCCAGGCTATAGTATGAGTAAACAGCTCTGCAGACTCAACCATCTGTTCTACCTCATACTCAGACGGGCAGCTGGAGATTTGGGAGCTGTGAGGAAGCAAGTGCGATTTGGGTGACACCTTTGAGGACTGGAGTATTTGTGATGTTGAAGTTGATGTGGAGGAGAGCCCACTTAAAGGAGCACTTGATATCCGTTGAAGCACCTGCTGTTTTTGTGCCTCATCTGGAATTTGTAGCGATTGGCGTGGCCGTAAGAAAGGGATCTTATCACATTGTCCGCTAAAAGAAGTAGACATTTTAGTTTGGCTGGAAGATGGTCTTTCTTCTGCACCTACCCCACGGACACAACCTTTTTTCCCCTTCCCAACACGCCTATTCCCCTTTCCACCAGCAGCAGGCCTTTTTCCACTCATTTTGGTGGTTAACTAATTCACAACTCTGGAGTTGTTTGCACAAAAAAACAATGGATGGTAACCGAGCAGAGCTGAGTGGCCAAACTGTGGTATTAGGCCAAAACTATTGGCTGGGTTAGATGCAGAAAAAAATTATTTTTAATTTGCAACCTGATGGAGGTCAGTATAGATGGACTAATAGACCAAGTCCCACACACCGCTAGAAGCCCAAATATTTTTTCAGAGCTAGATGCAGAAAATTTTTTTATTCAATTTGCAACCTGATGGAGGTCAGTATAGATGGACTAATAGACCAAGTCCCACACACTGCTAGAAGCCCAAATATTTTTTCAGAGCTAGATGCAGAAAAAAATTATTTTTAATTTGCAACCTGATGGAGGTCAGTATAGATGGACTAATAGACCAAGTCCCACACGCTGCTAGAAGCCCAAATATTTTTTCAGAGATAAATGAAGAAAAAAATTATTTTTAATTTGCAACCTGATGGAGGTCAGTATAGATGGACTAATAGACCAAGTCCCACACGCTGCTAGAAGCCCAAATATTTTTTCAGAGATAAATGAAGAAAAAAATTATTTTTAATTTGCAACCTGATGGAGGTCAGTATAGATGGACTAATAGACCAAGTCCCACACACTGCTAGAAGCCCAAATATTTTTTCAGAGCTAGATGCAGAAAAAAATTATTTTTAATTTGCAACCTGATGGAGGTCAGTATAGATGGACTAATAGACCAAGTCCCACACACCGCTAGAAGCCCAAATATTTTTTCAGAGCTAGATGCAGAAAATTTTTTTATTCAATTTGCAACCTGATGGAGGTCAGTATAGATGGACTAATAGACCAAGTCCCACACGCTGCTAGAAGCCCAAATATTTTTTCAGAGATAAATGAAGAAAAAAATTATTTTTAATTTGCAACCTGATGGAGGTCAGTATAGATGGACTAATAGACCAAGTCCCACACACTGCTAGAAGCCCAAATATTTTTTCAGAGCTAGATGCAGAAAAAAATTATATTCAATTTGCAACCTGCTGGAGGTCAGTATAGATGGACTAATAGACCAAGTCCCACACACTGCTAGAAGCCCAAATATTTTTTCAGAGCTAGATGCAGAAAAAAATTATTTTTAATTTGCAACCTGATGGAGGTCAGTATAGATGGACTAATAGACCAAGTCCCACACACCGCTAGAAGCCCAAATATTTTTTCAGAGCTAGATGCAGAAATTTTTTTTATTCAATTTGCAACCTGATGGAGGTCAGTATAGATGGACTAATAGACCAAGTCCCACACACTGCTAGAAGCCCAAATATTTTTTCAGAGCTAGATGCAGAAAAAAATTATTTTTAATTTGCAACCTGATGGAGGTCAGTATAGATGGACTAATAGAACAAGTCCCACACGCTGCTAGAAGCCCAAATATTTTTTCAGAGATAAATGAAGAAAAAAATTATTTTTAATTTGCAACCTGATGGAGGTCGGTATAGATGGACTAATAGAACAAGTCCCACACGCTGCTAGAAGCCCAAATATTTTTTCAGAGATAAATGAAGAAAAAAATTATTTTTAATTTGCAACCTGATGGAGGTCAGTATAGATGGACTAATAGACCAAGTCCCACACACTGCTAGAAGCCCAAATATTTTTTCAGAGCTAGATGCAGAAAAAAATTATTTTTAATTTGCAACCTGATGGAGGTCAGTATAGATGGACTAATAGACCAAGTCCCACACACCGCTAGAAGCCCAAATATTTTTTCAGAGCTAGATGCAGAAAAAAATTATATTCAATTTGCAACCTGCTGGAGGTCAGTATAGAAGGACTAATAGAACAAGTCCCACACACTGCTAGAAGGCCAAATATTTTTTCAGAGCTAAATGAAGAAAAAAATTATTTTTAATTTGCAACCTGATGGAGGTCAGTATAGATGGACTAATAGACCAAGTCCCACACACTGCTAGAAGCCCAAATATTTTTTCAGAGCTAGATGCAGAAAAAAATTATTTTTAATTTGCAACCTGATGGAGGTCAGTATAGATGGACTAATAGACCAAGTCCCACACGCTGCTAGAAGCCCAAATATTTTTTCAGAGATAAATGAAGAAAAAAATTATTTTTAATTTGCAACCTGATGGAGGTCAGTATAGATGGACTAATAGACCAAGTCCCACACGCTGCTAGAAGCCCAAATATTTTTTCAGAGATAAATGAAGAAAAAAATTATTTTTAATTTGCAACCTGATGGAGGTCAGTATAGATGGACTAATAGACCAAGTCCCACACACTGCTAGAAGCCCAAATATTTTTTCAGAGCTAGATGCAGAAAAAAATTATTTTTAATTTGCAACCTGATGGAGGTCAGTATAGATGGACTAATAGACCAAGTCCCACACACCGCTAGAAGCCCAAATATTTTTTCAGAGCTAGATGCAGAAAATTTTTTTATTCAATTTGCAACCTGATGGAGGTCAGTATAGATGGACTAATAGACCAAGTCCCACACGCTGCTAGAAGCCCAAATATTTTTTCAGAGATAAATGAAGAAAAAAATTATTTTTAATTTGCAACCTGATGGAGGTCAGTATAGATGGACTAATAGACCAAGTCCCACACACTGCTAGAAGCCCAAATATTTTTTCAGAGCTAGATGCAGAAAAAAATTATATTCAATTTGCAACCTGCTGGAGGTCAGTATAGATGGACTAATAGACCAAGTCCCACACACTGCTAGAAGCCCAAATATTTTTTCAGAGCTAGATGCAGAAAAAAATTATTTTTAATTTGCAACCTGATGGAGGTCAGTATAGATGGACTAATAGACCAAGTCCCACACACCGCTAGAAGCCCAAATATTTTTTCAGAGCTAGATGCAGAAATTTTTTTTATTCAATTTGCAACCTGATGGAGGTCAGTATAGATGGACTAATAGACCAAGTCCCACACACTGCTAGAAGCCCAAATATTTTTTCAGAGCTAGATGCAGAAAAAAATTATTTTTAATTTGCAACCTGATGGAGGTCAGTATAGATGGACTAATAGAACAAGTCCCACACGCTGCTAGAAGCCCAAATATTTTTTCAGAGATAAATGAAGAAAAAAATTATTTTTAATTTGCAACCTGATGGAGGTCGGTATAGATGGACTAATAGAACAAGTCCCACACGCTGCTAGAAGCCCAAATATTTTTTCAGAGATAAATGAAGAAAAAAATTATTTTTAATTTGCAACCTGATGGAGGTCAGTATAGATGGACTAATAGACCAAGTCCCACACACTGCTAGAAGCCCAAAT
This sequence comes from Phyllobates terribilis, assembly GCF_046119375.1. Taxonomy (NCBI): domain Eukaryota; kingdom Metazoa; phylum Chordata; class Amphibia; order Anura; family Dendrobatidae; genus Phyllobates; species Phyllobates terribilis. The sequence continues at coordinate 3,397,464 of NW_027362831.1, forward strand.
ATTTTTTCAGAGCTAGATGCAGAAAAAAATTATTTTTAATTTGCAACCTGATGGAGGTCAGTATAGATGGACTAATAGACCAAGTCCCACACACCGCTAGAAGCCCAAATATTTTTTCAGAGCTAGATGCAGAAAAAAATTATATTCAATTTGCAACCTGCTGGAGGTCAGTATAGAAGGACTAATAGAACAAGTCCCACACACTGCTAGAAGGCCAAATATTTTTTCAGAGCTAAATGAAGAAAAAAATTATTTTTAATTTGCAACCTGATGGAGGTCAGTATAGATGGACTAATAGACCAAGTCCCACACACTGCTAGAAGCCCAAATATTTTTTCAGAGCTAGATGCAGAAAAAAATTATATTCAGTTTGCAACCTGATGGAGGTCAGTATAGATGGACTAATAGAATGATGCTATGCCCAAAAGATTTTACTTCACTAGGTGCAGTAAAAAATTGGTATTCTATACACAGGTGTTATATCTTGCAACACAGATAGGCTACTCCACTGACTAACACACTCTGCAATAGGCCAAAAAGGATTAGCTTTGCTAGATTCAGCCAAATGCTGTGAAAAAAACTTGCACAGCACTGGCACAGACCTGCCTGGCAAAAACTGATAGGAACTCATGTAACCTAGTCCTGAAAAGGACTCCAATTACAATTAGTCTTTACTCCCACAACCTATCTATTTAAGAGCACAGACCTCCCTGATAAAAGTCGTAGGAAATGCTGTAACCTAGTCCTTAAAAGGACTGCAATCACAACTATTCCCTACTCCCAAGCTATCTGTAGATTTGTGCGAAAATTGGCTTGAAATTAACAAGGTATAGCGCACACAGCAACAGCGGTGCCGTCTAACACGCAGCTGCAGCAGTGAGAAAATGGTGGCGACGGGGAAAATGGCTTGGTCTTATAGGGCAAGGACATGTGACATACACTGCCAATGACACATGCCCTTGCTTGTGTGAAAAAAAGCACTTTGCTCCGTGTGTGCGCTGCTGATAGGCTGACAGATTGCACCTCCCCACTGCAAATGCGGGAAAGAGAAAAAAAAATGGAGATCTTCATTATTCCTGCAGAGATCCATCCCCTGCCCCTCCCCCCACCCCGCTGTACACTCAAACTGCGTATTAACATTAATTTTAATCATTACTGAGAAAAAATCCAGTTATGATTTTGGTGCACGAACAGTTATCGAACATAACCTCGAACAGCCGAATTTTTCTCAAATCGTTTGTGTTCGCCGAACGGCTCGAACACCGCCCAAAACAGCTCGAATTTGAGATTGGCGAACAGTTCGAGTCGAACAACGCTCATCTCTATTCTTTAGGGGATGTTGCTGGAACTTTGGCTTCAGCAGTCACTGGGGAAAAGGTAGGTGTAGCAGGCTCTGGGGTAACCCCTCCCTGGTAACGTTGCATGGCATTTGTTTCCAGGGGCTGCAGTCCTTTTATAGCCATGTCCTTGAGATTGTCAAAGGTGGCATCTGGATGATCCAGGGACCACCAACGCACAGTCCTGCTCTCCTCTGGAGACCTCAGTCCCCGGACAAACTGTTCCTTCAGCATTTTGTTCTCACTCTCAACGCTGGCTGGGCTAACCTGGTTCAGAGCCCGTAGGGCCCCTTGGAGACGCCAGGCGCAGTCCTGAACATTGTCCTCTGGCTGCTGGGAACAGCTGTAGAACCTCATCCGGAGGTCTGCCTCAGTAAGGTCCTCAAAGACAGTCTGTAATTTTTGGAATATTGCGGACACTGTCTCCCGGTCTGCGGCCGACCAAGTTTCCACTTCCCGCTCCACAGCACCGGTCAGCTGTCCTAATACAACGGCGGCTCTTTCTTTGCCAGTCATAGAGTACATGTCTAAGATACCACATATATTCTGCTTAAATTCAGACAGGGTATCTGGTTTGCCGTTGTACTGGGGGAGCCACTTTGCTCCAGGGATGTACGGTAAAGTCATAAGAATAACAGGTGTTACAGGCGCTGCTGGTGAAGAGGCGGCTTCAGCCTGCCCATTATCGGGTGCGGGCTGAGCTTCTGGGACGTTGACCGGTAGGCCGGCGTTCTGCTGTTCGACGGACACCTTAGCGCCCCCCTAGTTAACCGTGGCCTACCTTCTGGTTTTCTTCCGGTAGGCCGCAGCTCCGCTGGTGACGGTTGCCTTCAGGACCTTGCGTCGTTTGCCTCCTACGTCAGTGCGTTCAGCGACGCTCCGTACAGGACCTGGCGCTTCCTGATTTGACGTCGAGGCGTGGGGCGTGTCTGGGACTTCGCGCTCTTTTGCAGGTACGCCCCTTATTTTCCCGCGGTTAAGCCCTTCTTCTCGCTCAACGGTGCAACAATGGCGGCTATCTTCACCACAACTTTACGTACACAGTTCAAAATAAAGGCGCACAGTACCCGGTGGCAACGGGCAAAACACTTCGTCGCTGCAGCGGGCACGTGATCCTGTTCGTGACACCAGGAAAGAGATGTCTAGCCCAGGGGAATGGGGATGACTCGGTACCTGGGCCTTTAGGGATGTCGCGGTGGTCGGCTCCCGGGCCCGTACCCTGGGCCGCTCTTTAAAAAGGGGGTTGGTGTTTGTAATGTTTATAATAGAAAGAGTTCGTGACGCCACCTGTGGCTTCTGGTGATGATCACCAGCGCTGCGCAGTCCACTGAGGCTGATGATAGGGCAGCTTGATGGTATAGCTCTCCACAGGTAGAGCTGAGCCTCAGGGCAGTATAGGAAAGGGGATGCAGGACAAAGAGACCCCGCCGGGCCAGAACAAGAACAGGGACAGACACAATAGTCACTTCAGTACCTTTTACTGGTGGAATTTCAGGCACTCCCCGGAGCACTGTAGGGTGAAGGGTGTAAGTCCGGATCCTCCCCAATGAGCAGGTTTTGGGCCTCCTGGTTCTGGCTTCTGCGTAATAAGTTTCTGACCTGCCTGGAGCTAGGCCTAACTTTGTCTCTGTCCTGCGCTGGCTGACTTTGTGGTAGTGCACGCTCCTGACTTAAAGGGGGCCTATGTGTCTCCCGGTTCTGGTACGTATCAGCACTTTAGCGATCCTGGGACCTGTAGTTCTCCAGGGATTCTGGTTTGTCTTACTGGGTCGTGGAGATCCCGGCAAACTTCGGACCCGGTGTCCGGTAACTACTTCTTCTTCGGGGTGAGCTAGTTAAGCTCCTCTGCCCCCTATGTACTAACTCTCTACTCATCGCCTTCGGCCTACTCAAGCCCTCAATAGGCTACTCACACTAATGGCAGCGTGCCGCGTTTCACCGATCTTATGGCACCAGCACACCTACAGCTCACCTCACTGAGCTACACCGAGTCTTGATCTGGATAAGCTCCACTGCAGGGTAGGATGCAGGAGCTGGAACAGGCTTTTGTCCTCTGAGGTAACACGTCTCAGACTGCACTGGACTCACTGCTAAACCAGAATAGACTAACTGCTGCCTGGCTCCACCTTCCCTTATATATCTCCCTAAGGAGCTCCCTCTGGTGGTCTGAGGTGGAAGGTGGAGATGTGTGAATGGTTATGGGGGCCTCTTGTGGAGGAATCCTTCAATACACCCTTCTGGGTCTGTGATGCCAAGCACAGCTGGGCTTCACACAATCAACCAAACTTTTTTGGGTTATTTTTTATAGTCTGCAGGCATGAAATTAAAGAAGTTGCGGCAATTGGTTGCGGCCTACGGTGCCACCCTCGGATCCTGAAAAGTCCAGTTGTGGAGATGGGCACCTGGACAACCGTTAAGAAGACATGTTGTCAACCTCTAGATCCCTTACATGCCTGCACTTTTCGGCTTGCTGCTGTTGCTGCTGGCTGTCCAGCAGCAGACTGGAGGTGGCTGCTGCCGTGCACAGGTATATAAAGGCTCAGAACCTATTGTGACACGCGCAGCAGTGTTCCATGGCCACATTCCATCTACTGCAGGCAGGATACCTGGCTGGCTGAACAGCATTGAGAAGTTCACAAAGACCGCCATAAGCAACAGTTTAAAAGAACGCCACAGACCAATCAACCAAACTTTTTTGGGTTATTTTTTATAGTCTGCAGGCATGAAATTAAAGAAGTTGCGGCAATTGGTTGCGGCCTACGGTGCCACCCTCGGATCCTGAAAAGTCCATTTGTGGAGATGGGCACCTGGACTCCCGTTAAGAAGACATGTTGTCAACCTCTAGATCCCTTACATGCCTGCACTTTTCGGCTTGCTGCTGCTGCTGGCTGTCCAGCAGCAGACTGAAGGTGGCTGCTGCCGTGCGCAGGTATATAAAGGCTCAGAGCCTATTGTGACACGCGCAGCAGTGTTCCATTGCCACATTCCATCTACTGCAGGCAGGATACTTGGCTGGCTGAACAGCATTGAGTAGCTCACAGAGACCGCTATAAGCAACACTTTAAAAGAACACCACAGACCAATCAACCAAACTTTTTTGGGTTATTGTTTATAGTCTGCAGGCACGAAATTAAAGAAGTTGCAGCAATTGGTTGCAGCCTACGGTGCCACCCTCGGATCCTGAAAAGTCCATTTGTGGAGACGGGCACCTGGACTCCCGTTAAGAAGACATGTTGTCAACCTCTAGATCCCTTACATGCTTGCACTTTTCGGCTTGCTGCTGCTGCTGCTGGATGTCCAGAAGCAGACTGAAGGTGGCTGCTGCCGTGTACAGGTATATAAAGGCTCAGAGACTATTGTGACACGCGCAGCAGTGTTCCATTGCCACATTCCATCTACTGCATGCAGGATACCTGGCTGGCTGAACAGCATTGAGAAGCTCACAGAGACCGCTATAAGCAACACTTTAAAAGAACGCCACAGACCAATCAACCAAACTTTTTTGGGTTATTTTTTATAGTCTGCAGGCATGAAATTAAAGAAGTTGCGGCAATTGGTTGCGGCCTACGGTGCCACCCTCGGATCCTGAAAAGTCCATTTGTGGAGATGGGCACCTGGACTCCCGTTAAGAAGACATGTTGTCAACCTCTAGATCCCTTACATGCCTGCACTTTTCGGCTTCCTGCTGCTGCTGCTGGCTGTCCAGAAGCAGACTGAAGGTGGCTGCTGCCGTGCGCAGGTATATAAAGGCTCAGAGCCTATTGTGACACGCGCAGCAGTGTTCCCTTGCCACATTCCATCTACTGCAGGCAGGATACCTGGCTGGCTGAACAGCATTGAGAAGCTCATAGAGACCGCTATAAGCAACACTTTAAAAGAACGCCACAGACCAATCAACCAAACTTTTTTGGGTTATTTTTTATGGTCTGCAGGCATGAAATTAAAGAAGTTGTGGCAATTGGTTGCGGCCTACGGTGCCACCCTCGGATCCTGAAAAGTCCATTTGTGTAGATGGGCACCTGGACTCCCGTTAAGAAGACATGTTGTCAACCTCTAGATCCCTTACATGCCTGCACTTTTCGGCTTGCTGCTGCTGTTGCTGGCTGTCCCGCAGCAGACTGAAGATGGCTGCTGCCGTGCGCAGGTATATAAAGGCTCAGAGCCTATTGTGACACGCGCAGCAGTGTTCTATTGCCACATTCCATCTACTGCAGGCAGGATACCTGGCTGGCTGAACAGCATTGAGAAGCTCACAGAGACCGCTATAAGCAACACTTTAAAAGAACGCCACAGACCAATCAACCAAACTTTTTTGGGTTATTTTTTACGGTCTGCAGGCAAGAAATTAAAGAAGTTGCGGCAATTGTTGCGGCCTACGGTGCCACCCTCGGATCCTGAAAAGTCCATTTGTGGAGATGGGCACCTGGACTCCCGTTAAGAAGACATGTTGTCAACCTCTAGATCCCTTACATGCCTGCACTTTTCGGCTTGCTGCTGCTGCTGGCTGTCCAGCAGCAGACTGAAGATGGTTGCTGCCGTGCGCAGGTATATAAAGGCTCAGAGCCTACTGTGACACGCGCAGCAGTGTTCCATTGCCACATTCCATCTACTGCAGGCAGGATACCTGGCTGGCTGAACAGCATTGAGAAGCTCACAGAGACCGCTATAAGCAATACTTTAAAAGAACGCCACAGACCAATCAACCAAACTTTTTTTGGGTTATTTTTTATAGTCTGCAGGCATGAAATTAAGTAAGTTGCGGCAATTGGTTGCGGCCTACGGTGCCACTCTCGGATCCTGACAAGTCCATTTGTGGAGATGGGCACCTGGACTCCCGTTAAGAAGACATATTGTCAACCTCTAGATCCCTTACTCGCCTGCACTTTTCGGCTTGCTGCTGCTGCTGGCTGTCCAGCAGCAGATTGAAGGTGGCTGCTGCCGTGCACAGGTATATAAAGGCTCAGAGCCTATTGTGACACGCGCAGCAGTGTTCCATTGCCACATTCCATCTACTGCAGGCAGCATACCTGGCTGAACAGCATTGAGAAGCTCACAGAGACCGCTATAAGCAATTCTTTAAAAGAACGCCACAGACCAATCAACCAAACTTTTTTGGGTTATTTTTTATAGTCTGCAGGCATGAAATTAAAGAAGTTGAGGCAATTGGTTGCGGCCTACGGTGCCACCCTCGGATCCTGAAAAGTCCATTTGTGGAGATAGGCACCTGGACTCCCGTTAAGAAGACATGTTGTCAACCTCTAGATCCCTTACATGTCTGCACTTTTCGGCTTACTGCTGCTGCTGGCTGTCCAGCAGCAGACTGAAGGTGGCTGCTGCCGTGCGCAGGTATATAAAGGCTCAGAGCCTATTGTGACACGCGCAGCAGTGTTCCATTGCCACATTCCATCTACTGCAGACAGGATACCTGACTGGCTGAACAGCATTGAGAAGCTCACAGAGACCGTTATAAGCAACACTTTAAAAGAACGCCACAGACCAATCAACCAAACTTTTTTGGGTTATTTTTTATAGTCTGCAGGCATGAAATTAAAGAAGTTGCGGCAATTGGTTGCGGCCTACGGTGCCACCCTCGGATCCTGAAAAGTCCATTTGTGGAGATGGGCACCTGGACTCCCGTTAAGAAGACATGTTGTCAACCTCTAGATCCCTTACATGCCTGCACTTTTCGGCTTCCTGCTGCTGCTGCTGGCTGTCCAGAAGCAGACTGAAGGTGGCTGCTGCCGTGCGCAGGTATATAAAGGCTCAGAGCCTATTGTGACACGCGCAGCAGTGTTCCATTGCCACATTTCATCTACTGCAGGCAGGATACCTGGCTGGCTGAACAGCATTGAGAAGCTCATAGAGACCGCTATAAGCAACACTTTAAAAGAACGCCACAGACCAATCAACCAAACTTTTTTGGGTTATTTTTTATGGTCTGCAGGCATGAAATTAAAGAAGTTGTGGCAATTGGTTGCGGCCTACGGTGCCACCCTCGGATCCTGAAAAGTCCATTTGTGTAGATGGGCACCTGGACTCCCGTTAAGAAGACATGTTGTCAACCTCTAGATCCCTTACATGCCTGCACTTTTCGGCTTGCTGCTGCTGTTGCTGGCTGTCCCGCAGCAGACTGAAGGTGGCTGCTGCCGTGCACAGGTATATAAAGGCTCAGAGCCTATTGTGACACGCGCAGCAGTGTTCCATTGCCACATTCCATCTACTGCAGGCAGGATACCTGGCTGGCTGAACAGCATTGAGAAGCTCACAGAGACCGCTATAAGCAACACTTTAAAAGAACGCCACAGACCAATCAACCAAACTTTTTTGGGTTATTTTTTATAGTCTGCAGGCATGAAATTAAAGAAGTTGCGGCAATTGGTTGCGGCCTACGGTGCCACCCTCGGATCCTGAAAAGTCCATTTGTGGAGATGGGCACCTGGACTCCCGTTAAGAAGACATGTTGTCAACCTCTAGATCCCTTACATGCCTGCACTTTTCGGCTTGCTGCTGCTGTTGCTGGCTGTCCCGCAGCAGACTGAAGGTGGCTGCTGCCGTGCACAGGTATATAACGGCTCAGAGCCTATTGTGACACGCGCAGCAGTGTTCCATTGCCACATTCCATCTACTGCAGGCAGGATACCTGGCTGGCTGAACAGCATTGAGAAGCTCACAGAGACCGCTATAAGCAACACTTTAAAAGAACGCCACAGACCAATCAACCAAACTTTTTTGGGTTATTTTTTACAGTCTGCAGGCAAGAGATTAAAGAAGTTGAGGCAATTGGTTGCGGCCTACGGTGCCACCCTCGGATCCTGAAAAGTCCATTTGTGGAGATAGGCACCTGAACTCCCGTTAAGAAGACATGTTGTCAACCTCTAGATCCCTTACATGTCTGCACTTTTCGGCTTACTGCTGCTGCTGGCTGTCCAGCAGCAGACTGAAGGTGGCTGCTGCCGTGCGCAGGTATATAAAGGCTCAGAGCCTATTGTGACACGCGCAGCAGTGTTCCATTGCCACATTCCATCTACTGCAGGCAGGATACCTGACTGGCTGAACAGCATTGAGAAGCTCACAGAGACCGCTATAAGCAGCACTTTAAAAGAACACCACAGACCAACCAAACTTTTTTGGGTTATTTTTTATAGTCTGCAGGCATGAAATTAAAGAATCTGCGGCAATTGGTTGCGGCCTACGGTGCCACCCTCGGATCCTGAAAAGTCCATTTGTGGAGATGGGCACCTGGACTCCCGTTAAGAAGACATGTTGTCAACCTCTAGATCGCTTACATGCCTGCTCTTTTCGGCTTGCTGATGCTGCTGGCTGTCCAGCAGCAGACTGAAGGTGGCTGCTGCCGTGCACAGGTATATAAAGGCTCAGAGCCTATTGTGACACGCGCAGCAGTGTTCCATTGCCACATTCCATCTACTGCAGGCAGGATACCTGGCTGGCTGAACAGCATTGAGAAGCTCACAGAGACCGCTATAAGCAACACTTTAAAAGAACGCCACAGACCAATCAACCAAACTTTTTTGGGTTATTTTTTACAGTCTGCAGGCAAGAAATTAAAGAAGTTGCAGCAATTGTTGCGGCCTACGGTGCCACCCTCGGATCCTGAAAAGTCTATTTGTGGAGATGGGCACCTGGACTCCCGTTAAGAAGACATGTTGTCAACCTCTAGATCCCTTACATGCCTGCACTTTTCGGCTTGCTGATGCTGCTGGCTGTCCAGCAGCAGACTGAAGGTGGTTGCTGCCGTGCGCAGGTATATAAAGGCTCAGAGCCTACTGTGACACGCGCAGCAGTGTTCCATTGCCACATTCCATCTACTGCAGGCAGGATACCTGGCTGGCTGAACAGCATTGAGAAGCTCACAGAGACCGCTATAAGCAATACTTTAAAAGAACGCCACAGACCAATCAACCAAACTTTTTTTGGGTTATTTTTTATAGTCTGCAGGCATGAAATTAAGTAAGTTGCGGCAATTGGTTGCGGCCTACGGTGCCACCCTCGGATCCTGACAAGTCCATTTGTGGAGATGGGCACCTGGACTCCCGTTAAGAAGACATATTGTCAACCTCTAGATCCCTTACTCGCCTGCACTTTTCGGCTTGCTGCTGCTGCTGGCTGTCCAGCAGCAGACTGAAGGTGGCTGCTGCCGTGCACAGGTATATAAAGGCTCAGAGCCTATTGTGACACGCGCAGCAGTGTTCCATTGCCACATTCCACCTACTGCAGGCAGGATACCTGGCTGGCTGAACAGCATTGAGAAGCTCACAGAGACCGCTATAAGCAACACTTTAAAAGAACGCCACAGACCAATCAACCAAACTTTTTTGGGTTATTTTTTATAGTCTGCAGGCATGAAATTAAAGAAGTTGCGGCCATTGGTTGCGGCCTACGGTGCCACCCTCGGATCCTGAAAAGTCCATTTGTGGAGATGGGCACCTGGACTCCCATTAAGAAGTCATGTTGTCAACCTCTAGATCCCTTACACACCTGCACTTTTCGGCTTGCTGTTGCTGCTGGATGTCCAGCAGCAGACTGAAGGTGGCTGCTGTCGTGCGCAGGTATATAAAGGCTCAAAGCCTATTGTGACACGTGCAGCAGTGTTCCATTGCCACATTCCATCTACTGCAGGCAGGATACCTGGCTGGCTGAACAGCATTGAGAAGCTCACAGAGACCGCTTTAAGCAACACTTTAAAAGAACGCCACAGACCAATCACCCAAACTTTTTTGGGTTATGTTTATAGTCTGCAGGCATGAAATTAAAGAAGTTGCGGCAATTGGTTGCGGCCTACGGTGCCACCCTCGGATCCTGAAAAGTCCATTTGTGGAGATGGGCACCTGGACTCCCGTTAAGAAGACATGTTCTCAACCTCTAGATCCCTTACATGCCTGCACTTTTCGGCTTGCTGCTCCTACTGGCTGTCCAGCAGCAGACTGAAGGTGGCTGCTGCCGTGCGCAGGTATATAAAGGCTCAGAGCCTATTGTGACACGCACAGCAGTGTTCCATTGCCACATTCCATCTACTGCTGGCAGGATACCTGGCTGGCTGAACAGCATTGAGAAGCTCACAGAGACCGCTATAAGCAACACTTTAAAAGAACGCCACAGACCAATCAACCAAACTTTTTTGGGTTATTTTTTATAGTCTGCAGGCATGAAATTAAAGATGTTGCGGCAATTGGTTGCGGCCTGCGGTGCCACCCTCGGATCCTGAAAAGTCCATTTGTGGAGATGGGCACCTGGACTCCCGGTAAGAAGACATGTTGTCAACCTCTAGATCCCTTACATGCCTGCACTTTTCGGCTTGCTGCTGCTGCTGCTGGCTGTCCAGCAGCAGACTGAAGGTGGCTGCTGCCGTGCGCAGGTATATAAAGGCACAGAGCCTATTGTGACACGCGCAGCAGTGTTCCATTGCCACATTCCATCTACTGCAGGCAGGATACCTGGCTGGCTGAACAGCATTGAGAAGCTCACAGAGACCGCTATAAGCAACACTTTAAAAGAACGCCACAGACCAATCAACCAAACTTTTTTGGGGTGTTTTTTATAGTCTGCAGGCATGAAATTAAAGAAGTTGCGGCAATTGGTTGCGGCCTACGGTGCCACCCTCGGATCCTGAAAAGTCCATTTGTGGAGATGGGCACCTGGACTCCCGTTAAGAAGACATTTTGTCAACCTCTAGATCCCTTAAATGCCTGCACCTTTCGGCTTGCTGCTGCTGTTGGCTCTGTTGGCTGTCCAGCAGCAGACTGAAGGTGGCTGCTGCCGTGCGCAGGTATATAAAGGCTCAGAGCCTATTGTGACACGCGCAGCAGTATTCCATTGCCACATTCCATCTACTGCAGGCAGAATACCTGGCTGGCTGAACAGCATTGAGAAGCTCACAGAGACCGCTATAAGCAACACTTTAAAAGAACGCCACAGACCAATCAACCAAACTTTTTTGGGTTATTTTTTATAGTCTGCAGGCATGAAATTAAAGAAGTTGCGGCAATTGGTTGCGGCCTACGGTGCCACCCTCGGATCCTGAAAAGTCCATTTGTGGAGATGGGCACCTGGACTCTCGTTAAGAAGACATGTTGTCAACCTCTAGATCCCTTACATGCCTGCACTTTTCGGCTTGCTGCTGCTGCTGCTGGCTGTCCAGCAGCAGACTGAAGGTGGCTGCTGCCGTGCGCAGGTATATAAAGGCTCAGAGCCTATTGTGACACGCGCAGCAGTGTTCCATTGCCACATTCCATCTACTGCAGGCAGGATACCTGGCTGGCTGAACAGCATTGAGAAGCTCACAGAGACCGCTATAAGCAACACTTTAAAAGAACGCCACAGACCAATCAACCAAACTTTTTTGGGTTATTTTTTATAGTCTGCTGGCATGAAATTAAAGAAGTTGCGGCAATTGGTTGCAGCCTACGGTGCCACCCTCGGATCCTGAAAAGTCCATTTGTGGAGATGGGCACCTGGACTCCCGTTAAGAAGACATGTTGTCAACCTCTAAATCCCTTACATGCCTGCACTTTTCGGCTTGCTGCTGCTGCTGGCTGTCCAGCAGCAGACTGAAGGTGGCTGCTGCTGCCGTGCGCAGTTATATAAAGGCTCAGAGCCTATTGTGACACGCGCAGCAGTGTTCCATTGCCACATTCCATCTACTGCAGGCAGGATAACTGGCTGGCTGAACAGCATTGAGAATCTCACAGAGACCGCTATAAGCAACACTTTAAAAGAACGCCACAGACCAATCAACCAAACTTTTTTGGGTTATTTTTTATAGTCTGCAGGCATGAAATTAAAGAAGTTGCAGCAATTGGTTGCGGCCTATGGTGCCACCCTCGGATCCTGAAAAGTCCATTTGTGGAGATGGGCACCTGGACTCCCGTTAAGAAGACATGTTGTCAACCTCTAGATCCCTTACATGCCTGCACTTTTCGGCTTGCTGCTGCTGCTGGCTGTCCAGCAGCAGACTGAAGGTGGCTGCTGCCGTGCGCAGGTATATAAAGGCTCAGAGCCTATTGTGACACGCGCAGCAGTGTTCCATTGCCACATTCCATCTACTGCAGGCAGGATACCTGGCTGGCTGAACAGCATTGAGAAGCTCACAGAGACCGCTATAAGCAACACTTTAAAAGAATGCCACAGACCAATCAACCAATCTTTTTTGGGTTATTTTTTATAGTCTGCAGGCATGAAATTTAAGAAGTTGCGGCAATTGGTTGCGGCCTACGGTGCCACTCTCGGATCCTGAAAAGTCCATTTGTGGAGATGGGCACCTGGACTCCCGTTAAGAAGACATGTTGTCAACCTCTAGATCCCTTACATGCCTGCACTTTTCGGCTTGCTGCTGCTGCTTCTGGCTGTCCAGCAGCAGACTGAAGGTGGCTGCTGCCGTGCGCAGGTATATAAAGGCTCAGAGCCTATTGTGACACGCGCAGCAGTGTTCCCTTGCCACATTCCATCTACTGCAGGCAGGATACCTGGCTGGCTGAACAGCATTGAGAAGCTCACAGAGACCGCTATAAGCAACACTTTAAAAGAACGCCACAGACCAATCAACCAAACTTTTTTGGGTTATTTTTTATAGTCTGCAGGCATGAAATTAAAGAAGTTGCGGCAATTGGTTGCGGCCTACGGTGCCACACTCGGATCCTGACAAGTCCATTTGTGGAGATGGGCACCTGGACTCCCGTTAAGAAGACATGTTGTCAACCTCTAGATCCCTTACATGCCTGCACTTTTCGGCTTGCTGCTGCTGCTGCTGGCTGTCCAGCAGCAGACTGAAGGTGGCTGCTGCCGTGCGCAGGTATATAAAGGCTCAGAGCCTATTGTGACACGCGCAGCAGTGTTCCATTGCCACATTCCATCTACTGCAGGCAGGATACCTGGCTGGCTGAACAGCATTGAGAAGCTCACAGAGACCGCTATAAGCAACACTTTAAAAGAATGCCACAGACCAATAAACCAAACTTTTTTGGGTTATTTTTTATAGTCTGCAGGCATGAAATTAAAGAAGTTGCGGCAATTGGTTGCGGCCTATGGTGCCACCCTCGGATCCTGAAAAGTCCATTTGTGGAGATAGGCACCTGGACTCCCGTTAAGAAGACATGTTGTCAACCTCTAGATCCCTTACATGCCTGCACTTTTCGGCTTGCTGCTGCTGCTGGCTGTCCAGCAGCAGACTGAAGGTGGCTGCTGCCGTGCGCAGGTATATAAAGGCTCAGAGCCTATTGTGACACGCGCAGCAGTGTTCCATTGCCACATTCCATCTACTGCAGGCAGGATACCTGGCTGGCTGAACAGCATTGAGAAACTCACAGAGACCGCTATAAGCAACACTTTAAAAGATCGCCACAGACCAATCAACCAAACTTTTTTGGGTTATTTTTTATAGTCTGCAGGCATGAAATTAAAGAAGTTGCGGCAATTGGTTGCGGCCTACGGTGCCACCCTCGGATCCTGAAAAGTCCATTTGTGGAGATGGGCAACTGGACTCCCGGTAAGAAGACATGTTGTCAACCTCTAGATCCCTTACATGCCTGCACTTTTCGGCTTGCTGCTGCTGCTGCTGGTTGTCCAGCAGCAGACTGAAGGTGGCTGCTACCGTGCGCAGGTATATAAAGGCTCAGAGCCTATTGTGACACACGCAGCAGTGTTCCATTGCCACATTCCATCTACTGCAGGCAGGATACCTGGCTGGCTGAACAGCATTGAGAATCTCACAGAGACCGCTATAAGCAACACTTTAAAAGAACGCCACAGACCAATCAACCAAACTTTTTTGGGTTATTTTTTATAGTCTGCAGGCATGAAATTAAATTAGTTGCGGCAATTGGTTGCGGCCTACGGTGCCACCCTCGGATCCTGAAAAGTCCATTTGTGGAGATGGGCACCTGGACGCCCGGTAAGAAGACATGTTGTCAACCTCTAGATCCCTTACATGCCTGCACTTTTCGGCTTGCTGCTGCTGCTGCTGGTTGTCCAGCAGCAGACTGAAGGTGGCTGCTGCCGTGCGCAGGTATATAAAGGCTCAGAGCCTATTGTGACACGCGCAGCAGTGTTCCATTGCCACATTCCATCTACTGCAGGCAGGATACCTGGCTGGCTGAACAGCATTGAGAAGCTCACAGAGACCGCTATAAGCAACACTTTAAAAGAACGCCACAGACCAGTCAACCAAACTTTTTTGGGTTATTTTTTATAGTCTGCAGGCATGAAATTAAAGAAGTTGCAGCAATTGGTTGCGGCCTACGGTGCCACCCTCGGATCCTGAAAAGTCCATTTGTGGATATGGGCACCTGGACTCCCGTTAAGAAGACATGTTGTCAACCTCTAGATCTCTTACATGCCTGCACTTTTCGGCTTGCTGCTGCTGCTGCTGGCTGACCAGCAGCAGACTGAAGGTGACTGCTGCCGTGCGCAGGTATATAAAGGCTCAGAGCCTTTTGTGACACGCGCAGCAGTGTTCCATTGCCACATTCCATTTACTGCAGGCCGAATACCTGGCTGGCTGAACAGCATTGAGAAGCTCACAGAGGCCGCTATAAGCAACACTTTAAAAGAACGCCACAGACCAATCAACCAAACTTTTTTGGGTTATTTTTTATAGTCTGCAGGCATGAAATTAAAGAAGTTGCGGCAATTGGTTGCGGCCTACGGTGCCACCCTCGGATCCTGAAAAGTCCATTTGTGGAGATGGGCACCTGGACTCCCGTTAAGAAGACATGTTGTCAACCTCTAGATCCCTTACATGCCTGCACTTTTCGGATTGCTGCTGCTGCTGGCTGTCCAGCAGCAGACTGAAGGTGGCTGCTGCCGTGCGTAGGTATATAAAGGCTCAGAGCCTATTGTGACACGCGCAGCAGTGTTCCATTGGCACAGTCCATCTACTGAAGGCAGGATACCTGGCTGGCTGAACAGGATTGAGAAGCTCACAGAGACCGCTATAAGCAACACTTTAAAAGAACGCCACAGACCAATCAACCAAACTTTTTGGGGTTATTTTTTATAGTCTGCAGGCATGAAACTAAAGAAGTTGCGGGAATTCGTTGCGGCCTACGGTGCCACCCTCGGATCCTGAAAAGTCCATTTGTGGAGATGGGCACCTGGACTCCCGTTAAGAAGACATGTTGTCAACCTCTAGATCCCTTACATGCCTGCACTTTTCGGCTTGCTGCTGCTGCTGCTGGCTGTCCAGCAGCAGACTGAAGGTGGCTGCTGCCGTACGCAAGTATATAAAGGCTCAGAGCCTATTGTGACACGCGCAGCAGTGTTCCATTGCCACATTCCATCTACTGCAGGCAGGATACCTGGCTGGCTGAACAGCATTGAGAAGCTCACAGAGACCGCTATAAGCAACACTTTAAAAGAACGCCACAGACCAATCAACCAAACTTTTTTGGGTTATTTTTTATAGTCTGCAGGCATGAAATGAAATAAGTTGCGGCAATTGGTTGCGGCCTATGGTGACACCCTCGGATCCTGAAAAGTCCATTTGTGGAGATGGGCACCTGGACTCCCGTTAAGAAGACATGTTGTCAACCTCTAGATCCCTTACATGCCTGCACTTTTCAGCTTGCTGCTGCTGCTGGCTGTCCAGCAGCAGACTGAAGGTGGCTGCTGCCGTGCGCAGGTATATAAAGGCTCAGAGCCTATCGTGACACGCGCAGCAGTGTTCCATTGCCACATTCCATCTACTGCAGGCAGGATACCTGGCTGGCTGAACAGCATTGAGAAGCTCACAGAGACCGCTATAAGCAACACTTTAAAAGAACGCCACAGACCAATCAACCAAACTTTTTTGGGTTATTTTTTATAGTCTGCAGGCATGAAATTAAAGAAGTTGCGGCAATTGGTTGCGGCCTACGGTGCCACCCTCGGATCCTGAAAAGTCCATTTGTGGAGATGGGCACCTGGACTCCCGTTAAGAAGACATGTCAACCTCTAGATCCCTTACATGCCTGCACTTTTCGGCTTGCTGCTGCTGCTGGCTGTCCAGCAGCAGACTGAAGGTGGCTGCTGCCGTGCGCAGGTATATAAAGGCTCAGAGCCTATTGTGACACGCGCAGCAGTGTTCCATTGCCACATTCCATCTACTGCAGGCAGGATACCTGGCTGGCTGAACAGCATTGAGAAGCTCACAGAGACCGCTATAAGCAACTCTTTAAAAGAACGCCACAGACCAATCAACCAAACTTTTTTGGGTTATTTTTTATAAGCTGCAGGCATGAAATTAAAGAAGTTGCGGAAATTGGTTGCGGCCTACGGTGCCACTCTCGGATCCTAAAAAGTCCATTTGTGGAGATGGGCACCTGGACTCCCGTTAAGAAGTCATGTTGTCAACCTCTAGATCCCTTACATGCCTGCACTTTTCGGATTGCTGCTGCTGGCTGTCCAGCAGCAGACTGAAGTTGGCTGCTGCCGTGCGCAGGTATATAAAGGCTCAGAGCCTATTGTGACACGTGCAGCAGTGTTCCATTGGCACAGTCCATCTACTGAAGGCAGGATACCTGGCTGGCTGAACAGCATTGAGAAGCTCACAGAGACCGCTATAAGCAACACTTTAAAAGAACGCCACAGACCAATCAACCAAACTTTTTTGGGTTATTTTTTATAGTCTGCAGGCATGAAATTAAAGAAGTTGCGGGAATTGGTTGCGGCCTACGGTGCCACCCTCGGATCCTGAAAAGTCCATTTGTGGAGATGGACACCTGGACTCCCGTTAAGAAGACATGTTGTCAACCTCTAGATCCCTTACATGCCTGCACTTTTCGGCTTGCTGCTGCTGCTGGCTGTCCAGCAGCAGACTGAAGATTTCTGCTGCCGTGCGCAGGTATATAAAGGCTCAGAGCCTATTGTGACACGTGCAGCAGTGTTCCATTGCCACATTCCATCTACTGCAGGCAGGATACCTGGCTGGCTGAACAGCATTGAGAAGCTCACAGAGACCGCTATAAGCAACACTTTAAAAGAACGCCACAGACCAATCAACCAAACTTTTTTGGGTTATTTTTCATAGTCTGCAGGCATGAAATTAAAGAAGTTGCGGCAATTGGTTGCGGCCTACGGTGCCACCCTCGGATCCTGAAAAGTCCATTTGTGGAGATGGGCACCTGGACTCCCGTTAAGAAGACATGTTGTCAACCTTTAGATCCCTTACATGCCTGCACTTTTCGGCTCGCTGCTGCTGCTGGCTGTCCAACAGCAGACTGAAGGTGGCTGCTGCCGTGCGCAGGTATATAAAGGCTCAGAGACTATTGTGACACGCACAGCAGTGTTCCATTGCCACATTCCATCTACTGCAGGCAGGATACCTGGCTGGCTGAACAGCATTGAGAAGCTCACAGAGACTGCTATAAGCAACACTTTAAAAGAACGCCACAGACCAATCAACCAAACTTTTTTGGGTTATTTTTTATAGTCTGCAGGCATGAAATTAAAGAAGTTGCGGCAATTGGTTGCGGCCTACGGTGCCACCCTCGGATCCTGAAAAGTCCATTTGTGGAGATGGGCACCTGGACTCCCGTTAAGAAGACATGTTGTCAATCTCTAGATCCCTTACATGCCTGCACTTTTCGGCTTCCTGCTGCTGCTGGCTGTCCAGCAGCAGACTGAAGGTGGCTGCTGCCGTGCGCAGGTATATAAAGGCTCAGAGCCTATTGTGACACGCGCAGCAGTGTGCCATTGACACATTCCATCTACTGCAGGCAGGATACCTGGCTGGCTGAACAGTATTGAGAAGCTCACAGAGACCGCTATAAGCAACACTTTAAAAGAACGCCACAGACCAATCAACCAAATTTTCTTGGGTTATTTTTTATAGTCTGCAGGCATGAAATTAAAGAAGTTGCGGCAATTGGTTGCGGGCTACGGTTCCACCCTCGGATCCTGAAAAGTCCATTTGTGGAGATGAGCACCTGGACTCCCGTTAAGAAGACATGTTGTCAACCTCTAGATCCCTTACATGCCTGCACTTTTCGGCTTGCTGCTGCTACTGCTGGCTGTCCAGCAGCAGACTGAAGGTGGCTGCTGCCGTGCGCAGGTATATAAAGGCTCAGAGCCTATTGTGACACGCGCAGCAGTGTTCCATTGCCACATTCCATCTACTGCAGGCAGGATACCTGGCTGGCTGAACAGCATTGAGAAGCTCACAGAGACTGCTATAAGCAACACTTTAAAAGAACGCCACAGACCAATCAACCAAACTTTTTTGGGTTATTTTTTATAGTCTGCAGGCATGAAATTAAAGAAGTTGCGGCAATTAGCTGCGGCCTACGGTGCCACCCTCGGATCCTGAAAAGTCCATTTGTGGAGATGGGCACCTGGACTCCCGATAAGAAGACATGTTGTCAACCTCTAGATCCCTTACATGCCTGCACTTTTCGGCTTGCTGCTGCTGCTGGCTGTCCAGCAGCAGACTGAAGGTGGCTGCTGCCGTGCGCAGGTATATAAAGGCTCAGAGCCTATTGTGACACGCACAGCAGTGTTCCATTGCCACATTCCATCTACTGCAGGCAGGATACCTGGCTGGCTGAACAGCATTGAGAAGCTCACAGAGACTGCTATAAGCAACACTTTAAAAGAACGCCACAGACCAATCAACCAAACTTTTTTGGGTTATTTTTTATAGTCTGCAGGCATGAAATTAAAGAAGTTGCGGCAATTGGTTGCGGCCTACGGTGCCACCCTCGGATCCTGAAAAGTCCATTTGTGGAGATGGGCACCTGGACTCCCATTAAGAAGACATGTTGTCAACCTCTAGATCCCTTACATGCCTGCACTTTTCGGCTTGCTGCTGCTGCCTGTCCAGCAGCAGACTGAAGGTGGCTGCTGCCGTGCGCAGGTATATAAAGGCTCAGAGCCTATTGTGACATGCGCAGCAGTGTTCCATTGCCACATTCCATCTACTGCAGGCAGGATACCTGGCTGGCTGAACAGCATTGAGAAGCTCACAGAGACCGCTATAAGCAACACTTTAAAAGAACGCCACAGACCAATCAACCAAACTTTTTTGGGTTATTTTTTATAGTCTGCAGGCAATAAATTACAGAAGTTGCGGAAATTGGTTGCGGCCTACGGTGCCACCGTCGAATCCTGAAAAGTCCATTTGTGGAGATGGGCACTTGGACTCCCATTAAGAAGACATGTTGTCAACCTCTAGATCCCTTCCATGCCTGCACTTTTCGGCTTGCTGCTGCTGCTGGCTGTCCAGCAGCAGACTGAAGGTGGCTGCTGCCGTGGGCAGGTATATAAAGGCTCAGAGCCTATTGTGACACGCGCAGCAGTGTTCCATTGCTACATTCCATCTACTGCAGGCAGGATACCTGGCTGGCTGAACAGCATTGAGAAGCTCACAGAGACCGCTATAAGCAACACTTTAAAAGAACGCCACAGACCAATCAACCAAGCTTTCTTGGGTTATTTTTTATAGTCTGCAGGCATGAAATTAAAGAAGTTGGGGCAATTGGTTGCGGCCTACGGTTCCACCCTTGGATCCTGAAAAGTCCATTTGTGGAGATGGGCACCTGGACTCCCGTTAAGAAGACATGTTGTCAACCTCTAGATCCCTTACATGCCTGCACTTTTCGGCTTGCTGCTGCTGCTGCTGGCTGTCCAGCAGCAGACTGAAGGTGGCTGCTGCCGTGCTCAGGTATATAAAGGCTCAGAGCCTATTGTGACACGCGCAGCAGTGTTCCATTGCCACATTCCATCTACTGCAGGCAGGATACCTGGCTGGCTGAACAGCATTGAGAAGCTCACAGAGACCGCTATAAGCAACACTTTAAAAGAACGCCACAGACCAATCAACCAAACTTTTTTGGGTTATTTTTTATAGTCTGCAGGCATGAAATTAAAGAAGTTGCGGCCATTGGTTGCGGCCTACGGTGCCACCCTCGGATCCTGAAAAGTCCATTTGTGGAGATGGGCACCTGGACTCCCATTAAGAAGTCATGTTGTCAACCTCTAGATCCCTTACATGCCTGCACTTTTCGGCTTGCTGCTGCTGCTGGCTGTCCAGCAGCAGACTGAAGGTGGCTGCTGCCGTGGGCAGGTATATAAAGGCTCAGAGCCTATTGTGACACACGCAGCAATGTTCCATTGCCACATTCCATCTACTGCAGGCAAGATACCTGGCTGGCTGAACAGCATTGAGAAGCTCACAGAGACTGCTATAAGCAACACTTTAAAAGAACGCCACAGACCAATCAACCAAACTTTCTTGGGTTATTTTTTATAGTCTGAAGGCATGAAATTAAAGAAGTTGCGGCAATTGGTTGCGGCCTACGGTTCCACCCTCGGATCCTGAAAAGTCCATTTGTGGAGATGGGCACCTGGACTCCCGTTAAGAAGACATGTTGTCAACCTCTAGATCCCTTACATGCCTGCACTTTTCGGCTTGCTGCTGCTGGCTGTCCAGCAGCAGACTGAAGGTGGCTGCTGCTGTGCGCAGGTAAATAAAGGCTCAGAGCCTATTGTGACACGCGCAGCAGTGTTCCATTGCCACATTCCATCTACTGCAGGCAGGATACCTGGCTGGCTGAACAGCATTGAGAAGCTCACAGAGAACGCTATAAGCAACACATTAAAAGAACGCCACAGACCAATCAACCAAACTTTTTTGGGTTATTTTTTTATAGTCTGCAGGCATGAAATTAAAGAAGTTGCGGCAATTGGTTGCGGCCTACGGAGCCACCCTCGGATCCTGAAAAGTCCATTTGTGGAGATGGGCACCTGGACTCCCGTTAAGAAGACATGTTGTCAACCTCTAGATCCCTTACATGCCTGCACTTTTCGGCTTGCTGCTGCTGCTTCTGGCTGTCCAGCTGCAGACTGAAGGTGGCTGCTGCCGTGCGCAGGTAAATAAAGGCTCAGAGCCTATTGTGACACGCGCAGCAGTGTTCCATTGCCACATTCCATCTACTGCAGGCAGGATACCTGGCTGGCTGAACAGCATTGAGAAGCTCACAGAGACCGCTATAAGCAACACTTTAAAAGAACGCCACAGACCAATCAACCAAACTTTTTTGGGTTATTTTTTATAGTCTGCAGGCATGAAATTAAAGAAGTTGCGGCAATTGGTTGCGGCCTACGGTGCCACCCTCGGATCCTGAAAAGTCCATTTGTGGAGATGGGCACCTGGACTCCCGTTAAGAAGACATATTGTCAACCTCTAGATCCCTTACATGCCTGCACTTTTCGGCTTGCTGCTGCTGCTGGCTGTCCAGCAGCAGACTGAAGGTGGCTGCTGCCGTGCGCAGGTAAATAAAGGCTCAGAGCCTATTGTGACACGCGCAGCAGTGTTCCATTGCCACATTCCATCTACTGCAGGCAGGATACCTGGCTGGCTGAACAGCATTGAGAAGCTCACAGAGATCGCTATAAGCACCACTTTAAAAGAACGCCACAGACCAATCAACCAAACTTTTTTGGGTTATTTTTTATAGTCTGCAGGCATGAAATTAAAGAAGTTGCGGCAATTGGTTGCGGCCTACGGTGCCACCCTCGGATCCTGAAAAGTTCATTTGTGGAGATGGGCACCTGGACTCCCGTTAAGAAGACATGTTGTCAACCTCTAGATCCCTTACATGCCTGCACTTTTCGGCTTGCTGCTGCTGCTGCTGGCTGTCCAGCAGCAGACTGAAGGTGGCTGCTGCCGTGCGCAGGTATATAAAGGCTCAGAGCCTATTGTGACATGCGCAGCAGTCTTCCATTGCCACATTCCATCTACTGCAGGCAGGATACCTGGCTGGCTGAACAGCATTGAGAAGCTCACAGAGACCGCTATAAGCAACACTTTAAAAGAACGCCACTGACCAATCAACCAAACTTTCTTGGGTTATTTTTTATAGTCTACAGTTATGAAATTAAAGAAGTTGCGGCAATTGGTTGCGGCGTACGGTGCCACCCTCGGATCCTGAAACGTCCATTTGTGGAGATGGGCACCTGGACTCCCGTTAAGAAGACATGTTGTCAACCTCTAAATCCCTTACATGCCTGCACTTTTCGGCTTGCTGCTGCTGGCTGTCCAGCAGCAGACTGAAGGTGGCTGCTGTCGTGCGCAGGTACATAAAGGCTCAGAGCCTATTGTGACACGCGCAGCAGTGTTCCATTGCCACATTCCATCTACTGCAGGCAGGATACCTGGCTGGCAGGGCCGGCTCCAGGTTTTTCTGGGCCCCGGGCGAAAGAGTCTCAGTGGGCCCCTTTAACACATACCACGATTCATGATGCAGAGATACGGCGGAGAAATATATATATATATATATATATATATATATATATATATATAGTACAATGCAAAGATTTCACTTCTTACATTACATGAGTGATATCTATTGTAAATTCCACAATAGCTCAGAAACCGGTGAATCGCTCCACACAGAATACTGGCCCCCATATAAGGCTCCATACGGAATACTGGCCCCCATATAATGCTTCACACGGAATACTGGCCCCCATATAAGGCTCCATACGGAATACTGGCCCCCATATAAGGCTCCATACGGAATACTGGCCCCCATATAAGGCTCCATACGGAATACTGGCCCCCATATAAGGCTCCTTACGGAATACTGGCCCCCATATAAGGCTCCATACGGAATACTGGCCCCCATATAAGGCTCCTTACGGAATACTGGCCCCCATATAAGGCCCCATACGGAATACTGGCCCCCATATAAGGCTCCATACGGAATACTGGCCCCCATATAAGGCTCCATACGCAATACTGGCCCCCATATAACGCTCCATACAGGATACTGGTCCCCTTATAAAGCTCAATACAGGATACTGGCCCCCATATAACGCTCCATACAGGATACTGGTCCCCTTATAAAACTCCATACAGGATACTGCCCCCCATATAACTCTCCATACAGGATACCGGTCCCCTTATAACGCTCCATACAGGATACTGGCCCCCATATAATGCTGCATGCAGGCTGTTACCCCCCACGTAAAGCCCCATACAGGCTGTCCCCCCCTTATAATGCCCCATGCAGGATGTTCCCCACCTTATAATGCCCCATGCAGGATGTTACCTCCCCCCCCCTCTCTTTATAATGCTCCATGGAGGATGCCACCCCCCCTTCTCTTTATACTGCCCCATTGCTCCATACATTAAAAAAAAAAATCAAATACTCACCTCCCTTCTCCTCACCTGCTACCTGCTGCCGCTGCTCTGGTCTGGACTCCAGCGACTCCGGTATCTTCCCGCTCTGCGCTCCCTGTGACGGCTCAGGGGAGGGCGCGGTGTAAAGACGTCACCGCGCCCTCTGACCTGAGACATCACAGGGAGCGCAGAGCAGGAAGACAGCTGATCTGCGGAGGCACGGGGAGAGGTAAGTATCCAGCTGCCGGGGCCCTGAGTAAGCGGCGGAGAAGGGCGGGCGCTGACACCGCTCTCCTCCGACCCATAGCCCAGCGGGGTGCGCGACCGCCAGTGGGCCCCTCTGCCTGCTCAGGGCCCCGGCATTTGCCCGGGTGCTCCGGGTGCTGACGCCGGCCCTGCTGGCTGGCTGAACAGCATTGAGAAGCTCACAGAGACCGCTATAAGCAACACTTTAAAAGAACGCCACAGACCAATCAACCAAACTTTTTTGGGTTATTTTTTATAGTCTGCAGGCATGAAATTAAAGAAGTTGCGGCAATTGGTTGCGGCCTACGGTGTCACCCTCGGATCCTGAAAAGTCCATTTGTGGAGATGGACACCTGGACTCCCGTTAAGAAGACATGTTGTCAACCTCTAGATCCCTTACATGCCTGCACTTTTCGGCTTGCTGCTGCTGCTGCTGGCTGTCCAGCAGCAGACTGAAGGTGGCTGCTGCCGTGCGCAGGTAAATAAAGGCTCAGAGCCTATTGTGACACGCGCAGCAGTGTTCCATTGCCACATTCCATCTACTGCAGGCAGGATACCTGGCTGGCTGAACAGCATTGAGAAGCTCACAGAGACCGCTATAAGCAACACTTTAAAAGAACGCCACAGACCAATCAACCAAACTTTTTTGGGTTATTTTTTATAGTCTGCAGGCATGAAATTAAAGAAGTTGCGGCAATTGGTTGCGGCCTACGGTGCCACCCTCGGATCCTGAAAAGTCCATTTGTGGAGATGGGCACCTGGACTCCCGTTAAGAAGACATGTTGTCAACCTCTAGATCCCTTACATGCCTGCACTTTTCGGCTTGCTGCTGCTGCTTCTGGCTGTCCAGCAGCAGACTGAAGGTGGCTGCTGCCGTGCGCAGGTATATAAAGGCTCAGAGCCTATTGTGACACGCGCAGCAGTGTTCCATTGCCACATTCCATCTACTGCAGGCAGGATACCTGGCTGGCTGAACAGCATTGAGCAGCTCACAGAGACCGCTATAAGCAACACTTTAAAAGAACGCCATAGACCAATCAACCAAACTTTTTGGGGTTATTTTTTATAGTCTGCAGGCATGAAATTAAAGAAGTTGCGGCAATTGGTTGCGGCCTACGGTGCCACCCTCGGATCCTGAAAAGTCCATTTGTGGAGATGGGCACCTGGACTCCCGTTAAGAAGACATGTTGTCAACCTCTAGTTCCCTTACATGCCTGCACTTTTCGGCTTACTGCTGCTGGCTGTCCAGCAGCAGACTGAAGGTGGCTGCTGCCGTGCGCAGGTAAATAAAGGCTCAGAGCCTATTGTGACACGCGCAGCAGTGTTCCATTGCCACATTCCATCTACTGCAGGCAGGATACCTGGCTGGCTGAACAGCATTGAGAAGCTCACAGAGACCGCTATAAGCAACACTTTAAAAGAACGCCACAGACCAATCAACCAAACTTATTTGGGTTATTTTTTATAGTCTGCAGGCATGAAATTAAAGAAGTTGCGGCAATTGGTTGCGGCCTACGGTGCCACCCTCGGATCCTGAAAAGTCCATTTGTGGAGATGGGCACCTGGACTCCCGTTAAGAAGACATGTTGTCAACCTCTAGATCCCTTACATGCCTGCACTTTTCGGCTTGCTGCTGCTGCTTCTGGCTGTCCAGCAGCAGACTGAAGGTGGCTTCTGCCGTGCGCAGGTATATAAAGGCTCAGAGCCTATTGTGACACGCGCAGCAGTGTTCCATTGCCACATTCCATCTACTGCAGGCAGGATACCTGGCTGGCTGAACAGCATTGAGAAGCTCACAGAGACCGCTATAAGCAACACTTTAAAAGAACGCCACAGACCAATCAACCAAACTTTTTTGGTTTATTTTTTATAGTCTGCAGGCATGAAATTAAAGAAGTTGCGGCAATTGGTTGCGGCCTACGGTGCCACCCTCGGATCCTGAAAAGTCCATTTGTGGAGATGGGCACCTGGACTCCCGTTAAGAAGACATGTTGTCAACCTCTAGATCCCTTACATGCCTGCACTTTTCGGCTTGCTGCTGCTGCTGCTGGCTGTCCAGCAGCAGACTGAAGGCGGCTGCTGCCGTGCGCAGGTATATAAAGGCTCAGAGCCTATTGTGACACGCGCAGCAGTGTTCCATTGCCACATTCCATCTACTGCAGGCAGGATACCTGGCTGGCTGAACAGCATTGAGAAGCTCACAGAGACCGCTATAAGCAACACTTTAAAAGAACGCCACAGACCAATCAACCAAACTTTTTTGGGTTATTTTTTATAGTCTGCAGGCATGAAATTAAAGAAGTTGCGGCAATTGGTTGCGGCCTACGGTGCCACCCTCGGATCCTGAAAAGTCCATTTGTGGAGATGGGCACCTGGGCTCCCGTTAAGAAGACATGCTGTCAACCTCTAGATCCCTTACATGCCTGCACTTTTCGGCTTGCTGCTGCTGGCTGTCCAGCAGCAGACTGAAGGTGGCTGCTGCCGTGCGCAGGTAAATAAAGGCTCAGAGCCTATTGTGACACGCGCAGCAGTGTTCCATTGCCACATTCCATCTACTGCAGGCAGGATACCTGGCTGGCTGAACAGCATTGAGAAGCTCACAGAGACCGCTATAAGCAACACTTTAAAAGAACGCCACAGACCAATCAACCAAACTTTTTTGGGTTATTTTTTATAGTCTGCAGGCATGAAATTAAAGAAGTTGCGGCAATTGGTTGCGGCCTACGGTGCCACCCTCGGATCCTGAAAA
Source organism: Phyllobates terribilis (assembly GCF_046119375.1). Taxonomy (NCBI): domain Eukaryota; kingdom Metazoa; phylum Chordata; class Amphibia; order Anura; family Dendrobatidae; genus Phyllobates; species Phyllobates terribilis. Next base: position 3,423,907 of record NW_027362831.1, read on the forward strand.
GTCCATTTGTGGAGATGGGCACCTGGACTCCCGTTAAGAAGACATGTTGTCAACCTCTAGATCCCTTACATGCCTGCACTTTTCGGCTTGCTGCTGCTGCTGCTGGCTGTCCAGCAGCAGACTGAAGGTGGCTGCTGCCGTGCGCAGGTATATAAAGGCTCAGAGCCTATTGTGACACGCGCAGCAGTGTTCCATTGCCACATTCCATCTACTGCAGGCAGGATACCTGGCTGGCTGAACAGCATTGAGAAGGTCACAGAGACCGCTAAAAGCAACACTTTAAAAGAACGCCACAGACCAATCAACCAATCTTTTTTGGGTTATTTTTTATAGTCTGCCGGCATGAAATTAAAGAAGTTGCGGCAATTGGTTGCGGCCTACGGTGCCACCCTCGGATCCTGAAAAGTCCATTTGTGGAGATGGGCACCTGGACTCCCGTTAAGAAGACATGTTGTCAACCTCTAGATCCCTTACATGCCTGCACTTTTCGGCTTGCTGCTGCTGCTGCTGCTGGCTGTCCAGCAGCAGACTGAAGATTTCTGCTGCCGTGCGCAGGTATATAAAGGCTCAGAGCCTATTGTGACACGTGCAGCAGTGTTCCATTGCCACATTCCATCTACTGCAGGCAGGATACCTGGCTGGCTGAACAGCATTGAGAAGCTCACAGAGACCGCTATAAGCAACACTTTAAAAGAACGCCACAGACCAATCAACCAAACTTTTTTGGGTTATTTTTTATAGTCTGCAGGCATGAAATTAAAGAAGTTACGGCATTTTGTTGCGGCCTACGGTGCCACCCTCGGATCCTGAAAAGTCCATTTGTGGAGATGGGCACCTGGACTCCCGTTAAGAAGACATGTTGTCAACCTCTAGATCCCTTACATGCCTGCACTTTTCGGCTTGCTGCTGCTGCTGCTGCTGGCTGTCCAGCAGCAGACTGAAGGTGGCTGCTGCCGTGCGCAGGTATATAAAGGCTCAGAGCCTATTGTGACACGCGCAGCAGTGTTCCATTGCCACATTCCATCTACTGCAGGCAGGATACCTAGCTGGCTGAACAGCATTGAGAATCTCACAGAGACCGCTATAAGCAACACTTTAAAAGAACGCCACAGACCAATCAACCAAACTTTTTTGGGTTATTTTTTATAGTCTGCATGCATGAAATTAAAGAAGTTGTGGCAATTGGTTGCGGCCTACGGTGCCACCCTCGGATCCTGAAAAGTCCATTTGTGGAGATGGGCACCTGGACTCCCGTTAAGAAGACATGTTGTCAACCTCTAGATCCCTTACATGCCTGCACTTTTCGGCTTGCTGCTGTTGCTGGCTGTCCAGCAGCAAACTGAAGGTGGCTGCTGCCGTACGCAGGTATATAAAGGCTCAGAGCCTATTGTGACACGCGCAGCAGTGTTCCATTGCCACATTCCATCTACTGCAGGCAGGATACCTGGCTGAACAGCATTGAGAAGCTCACAGAGACCGCTATAAGCAGCACTTTAAAAGAACGCCACAGACCAATCAACCAAACTTTTTTGGGTTATTTTTTATAGTCTGCAGGCATGAAATTAAAGAAGTTGCGGCAATTGGTTGCGGCCTACCGTGCCACCCTCGGATCCTGAAAAATCCATTTGTGGAGATGGGCACCTGGACTCCCGTTAAGAAGACATGTTGTCAACCTCTAGATCCCTTACATGCCTGCACTTTTCGGCTTGCTGCTGCTGCTGGCTGTCCAACAGCAAACTGAAGGTGGCTGCTGCGTTACGCAGGTATATAAAGGCTCAGAGCCTATTGTGACACGCGCAGCAGTGTTCCATTGCCACATTCCATCTACTGCAGGCAGGATACCTGGCTGGCTGAACAGCATTGAGAAACTCACAGAGACCGCTATAAGCAACACTTTAAAAGAACGCCACAGACCAATCAACCAAACTTTTTTGGGTTATTTTTTATAGTCTGCAGGCATGAAATTAAAGAAGTTGCTGCAATTGGTTGCGGCCTATGGTGCCACCCTCGGATCCTGAAAAGTCCATTTGTGGAGATGGGCACCTGGACTCCCGTTAAGAAGACATGTTGTCAAACTCTAGATCCCTTACATGCCTGCACTTTTCGGCTTGCTGCTGCTGCTGCTGGCTGTCCAGCAGCAGACTGAAGGTGGCTGCTCCGTGCGCAGGTATATAAAGGCTCAGAGCCTATTGTTGTTATGATCTGCTACAGGGACTAAGGAAAGACAGGAGAACTGTCCCTACAATAGAACTAAACTAGATCCCTACGATGTAACGGGGAACCTGATCCTGCTATCAGACCCGCTAAAGTCCTCGGCTAGTCTGAACGAAGACCTATAGATGTGAGGGAGGGATCCCTACAAGAACTAGGGACTGGGATAAGTTGGACACCTCCTAGCAGAAATAGTGGCAGTCAAAGACAAACACACAACAAAAAGCATAGAGTTCAGAAGACCTAGCAAAACTAACAGAGAACGGCAACAGAGCACCAAGCTAGCTCAAGAGTAGTAAATACAATGAAGTCCAGCAAGACCAGGAGGGCGGAGCCGGATTAAATAGGCAAAAATGGTCATGTGACCAGCAAACTAAAAAAAAACTAACAGGAGAGTTCTATCAGTACCCCCTCTACTAAGAGGATCCTCCGGATCCCCTAGGCCCAGGCTTACCAGGAAACCTCCTGTGAAACGCTCTGACAAGTCTGGAAGCAGAAACATCATCCGCCCTCACCCATGAGTTATCCTCAGGTCCGAAACCCTTCCAAGCGACGAGATAATGCAAACTCCCTCTATGCCGTCTAGAATTTAGGATGCGGGAAATTTCATATTCCCCGTCCTCCACCACCGGAGGAACAGTGGCAGAGGCGTCACCATCAGACACATCAGCTTTTTTCAACAGAGAAACATGAAACACCGGGTTAATCTTCCAGGACGTAGGAACCTCCAACCTAACAGCAGATTGGTTAACTATCTGAAGCACCTTAAAGGGCCCTACGAACTTGGGACCCAATTTTTTAGAAGGAATCCTCAATCGCAGATTCTTAGAGGACAACCAAACCATGTCACCAACAGCAAACAAAACCTCTTGCCGTTTCCTATCAAAGTACCTCTTAGATTTTTTGTTAGCCTCCTGAAGATAACCACGCACATCCGTCCAAACTCTCTCCAAATCACTGGAAAAACTCTCCTCCTCAGGCACAGCCGAAACCAATTTGGAGAATGACCCAAAAGACGGATGTCTCCCAGAACAACAAAAAAAAGGCGAACACCCAGCAGAAGAGGATGTATGGTTGTTAAGAGCAAATTCAGCAAGTGGCAGAAACTCAGACCACCCCTCTTGATTGTCTGCCACAAAACAACGCAAGAACTGCTCAACATCCTGGTTCTTCCTTTCTGTCTGGCCATTAGACTCAGGATGATATCCAGATGAAAACGACAAATGAACTCCCAACCTGTCACAAAAGGCACGCCAAAAACGAGCCACGAACTGAGGTCCATTATCAGAAACAATGTCAGTAGGAACACCATGTAGTCTGACAATTTCCTTGACAAAGGCCTTAGCGAGTGTCTTAGCGCAAGGCAGTTTGATGAAGGGAACCAAGTGACACATCTTGCTAAAACGGTCCACGACCACCCAGATGACCGTGAAACCTTCAGAGGGGGGAAGGTCAGTAATAAAGTCCATAGCCAGATGTGTCCAAGGTGCACTAGCAACCTCCAGAGGGCAAAGCAACCCCGCAGCAGGAGCATGCGAAGACTTGGATCTAGCACACACAGTACATTGGCGCACCCACTTAATGACTTACTTCTGCCATCCAGGCCACCAAAAACTGCGACCCACAAGTCTCTTGGTCTCAGAAATTCCTGGATGACCTGCCAACCGAGACTCATGACACTCAACAAACAAATCTCTCCTAAAGGTCCTAGGCACAAACAACCTCCCATGGGGAGTGTTAGATGGGGCATTCTCCTGAGCTTTAAGAATCTCATCCTCCAAAACGGAGTCCAAAGCAGCAATCACAACATCTTCTTGTAAAATGCTCTCCTCTTCCTCCTCAACACCGACCATGGGAGAAAAGCTGCGAGACAAAGCATCCGCTTTAACATTCTTGGTACCCGGGATGTAAGTAACGGAAAAATTAAACCGCGAGAAAAAAAGTGCCCACCTAGCCTGACGGGCATTCAAGCGCTTGGCAGCATCAAGATAGATCAGATTTTTATGATCAGTGAAAACCTGAATGGGAAATTCAGCACCTTCCAAGAGGTGACGCCAGTGTTCAAATGCGAGTTTAATCGCCAGCAATTCCCGATTACCAATATCGTAATTAAGTTCAGTCTCAGAAAATTTTTTTGAAAAAAAGGCACAGGGATGTACTCCATCCTTGTTTTCCTGAGACAACACCGCACCGACCCCCACCGAAGAAGCATCAACCTCAACCAAAAACGGCTTAGTCACATCAGGCTGCATAAGGATGGGAGCAGAGGTGAACCTCTCCTTTAGAAACACAAAAGCTTCAATGGCCTCAGAAGTCCACTGAACCGCATTAGCCCCTTTCCTGGTGAGATCGGTCAGCGGTTTGACAATAATAGAATTTTTTTTTATGAATTTTCTGTAATAATTGGCGAAACCCAAAAACCTCTGTATCAATTTCAAACCAATAGGCCTAGGCCATTCCTGCACAGCTTGAACTTTAACCGGGTCCATCTCAAAACCTTCACTGGAGATAATGTAGCCCAAAAAACTAATTCTCTGTAAAGCGAACTCACATTTCTCCAGCTTAGCAAAAAGCGAATTGTCCATTAATAACTGTAATACCTCACGTACGCTCCGCCAATGAGACTCCAGGTCAGGCGAATAAATCAGAATGTCATCCAAATACACAACCACATTTTTGCCGATTAAAGGTCTAATAAGATTCTGAAAAAATGCTGGAGCATTGGTAAGACCAAAAGGCATAACCAGATTCTCAAAATGACCCACAGGAGTGTTAAAAGCAGTCTTCCATTCATCACCCTCCTTCATGCGCAACAAATTGTATGCCCCCCGGAGATCAATTTTAGAGAACCACTTGGCCCCCACTAACTGGTTAAATAAATCAGGAATCAATGGCAGTGGGTAAGGATTGCGTACAGTAATTTTATTAATCTCACGAAAGTCCAGACAAGGACGTAAACCGCCATCTTTTTTTTTTACAAAAAAAAATCCAACAGCCACAGGAGACTTGGAAGGCCTAATGTGACCGGCGGCCAAGTTTGTCTGTATGTATTCCTCCAAAGTCTTTCTCTCAGGAATAGTAAGATTAAATAAACGACTTTTAGGAAGAGTCGCTCCAGGGACAAATTCAATGGTACAATCATAGTCTCTATGGGGAGGCAAAATTTGTGACTCCTCCTCAGAAAAAACTCTCCAAAAATCCTGAATAGGTACAGGCAATTCCCCTTTATCCACAGCAGCAATACGTCCGTTACAACACTTGTCATAACACTTAGGGCTCCAGGACTTAATTTCATTGGTAGACCAATCCAGTACAGGATTGTGCAATTTTAACCAGGGTAACCCCAATATTACTGGAGAAGGCAAATTGTCCAATACCAGCAAATCCAAATTTTCTTGGTGAATACCATTAATAGTGAGGGGAAATTCACAGACCTTATGAGTAACACTCTTCAAGGGAGAGCCATCAACAGAAACCACAGCAATAGGGGATGACAAAGTTTTAGGTTCTAATCTAAGTTTTTCCAAGAATCCCCCATCAATCACATTCAGAGTAGAACCACAATCCACAAATACCCGAAATTCAGTTAATTCATCCTGAGCAGCAGTAGTGGCAGATAGGAATACTCCCTTAGAATTTAAACAGGCAATACGGGCATAACTGACCATTTTTTTTTTCTTTCTTCAAACGAAGCACACAGTTCTTAATAAAATGACCAGAATTTCCGCAATAGAAGCACAAGCCTTCAGAAAGCCTGCGATCTTTTTCCTGAGAGCGGGGTGGCATCGCCCCAATCTCCATCGGCTCTCCATTGTCAGCACAGACCCTCTCAAGACTCGGAGCTGACATAGCAGAGGATTTGCTCTCATTAACCCTTGCACGCAGTCTCCTGTCCAACCGTATAGCTAATTGCATAGCCTCCTGCAAGTTTCCAGGTGTGGGATAAGCAATCAGTAAATCCTTAACCCTTTCACCTAGCGCTGCAAGAAACAAGCTTTTCAAAGCTGAATCGTTCCACCCCAACTGGGCAGACCACCGACGGAAGTGAGAACAATATTTTTCCACATTACCTGATCCCTGCCTCAAACGTCTCAATTCAGACTCAGCAGATGAGACACGATCAGGATCATCATACAACAAACCCAAAGCAGAAAAAAAACTATCCACTGATCTAAAGCATGGATCACTAGGTTGAAGAGAGAAGGCCCATCCCTGAGGATCTTTGTGCAAAAGTGACATTATGAACCCTATGCGCTGTGATTCATCACCAGAGGATCCGGGTCTCAAACGAAAATACAATAAACAAGCATTTTTAAAAGAAAAAAAATCTTGTTGTTCGCCAAAAAATAAATCAGGCAGACGTACCTTTGGTTCCACAAAATGTGCTCCAGAACAGCTACTCACGTGTTGTTGGAGCTTGAACCACCTCCAGAGAGAGTCCCTGCAAGCGTTGAGCCAAATCTTGAACCGAGACCATGATGGAAAACTGGAGGTCTTTCCTTAGAGAAATTTTTTTTTTTTCTTTTAGGGATGGACTTACTGTTATGATCTGCTACAGGGACTAAGGAAAGACAGGAGAACTGTCCCTACAATAGAACTAAACTAGATCCCTACGATGTAACGGGGAACCTGATCCTGCGATCAGACCCGCTAAAGTCCTCGGCTAGTCTGAACGAAGACCTATAGATGTGAGGGAGGGATCCCTACAAGAACTAGGGACTGGGATAAGTTGGACACCTCCTAGCAGAAATAGTAGCAGTCAAAGACAAACACACAACAAAAAGCATAGAGGTCAGAAGACCTAGCAAAACTAACAGAGAACGGCAACAGAGCACCAAGCTAGCTCAAGAGTAGTAAATACAATGAAGTCCAGCAAGACCAGGAGGGCGGAGCCGGATTAAATAGGCAAAAATGGTCATGTGACCAGCAAACTAAAAAAAACCTAACAGGAGAGTTCTAACAATTGTGACACGCGCAGCAGTGTTCCATTGCCACATTCCATATACTGCAGGCAGGATACCTGGCTGGCTGAACAGCATTGAGAAGCTCACAGAGACCGCTATAAGCAACACTTTAAAAGAACGCCACAAATCAATCAACCAAACTTTTTTGGGTTATTTTTTATAGTCTGCAGGCATGAAATTAAAGAAGTTGCGGCGATTGGTTGCGGCCTACGGTGCCACCCTCGGATCCTGAAAAGTCCATTTGTGGAAATGGGCACCTGGACTCCCATTAAGAAGACATGTTGTCAACCTCTAGATCCCTTACATGCCTGCACTTTTAGGCTTGCTGCTGCTGTCTGTCCAGCAGCAGACTGAAGGTGGCTGCTGCCGTGCGCAGGTATATAAAGGCTCAGAGCCTATTGTGACACGCGCAGCAGTGTTCCATTGCCACATTCCATCTACTGCAGGCAGGATACCTGGCTGGCTGAACAGCATTGAGAAGCTCACAGAAACCGCTATAAGCAACACTTTAAAAGAACGCCACAGACCAATCAACCAAACTTTTTTGGGTTATTTTTTATAGTCTGCAGGCATGAAATTAAAGAAGTTGCTGCAATTGGTTGCGGCCTATGGTGCCACCCTCGGATCCTGAAAAGTCCATTTGTGGAGATGGGCACCTGGACTCCCGTTAAGAAGACATGTTGTCAAACTCTAGATCCCTTACATGCCTGCACTTTTCGGCTTGCTGCTGCTGCTGCTGGCTGTCCAGCAGCAGACTGAAGGTGGCTGCTCCGTGCGCAGGTATATAAAGGCTCAGAGCCTATTGTTGTTATGATCTGCTACATGGACTAAGGAAAGACAGGAGAACTGTCCCTACAATAGAACTAAACTAGATCCCTACGATGTAACGGGGAACCTGATCCTGCGATCAGACCCGCTAAAGTCCTCGGCTAGTCTGAACGAAGACCTATAGATGTGAGGGAGGGATCCCTACAAGAACTAGGGACTGGGATAAGTTGGACACCTCCTAGCAGAAATAGTAGCAGTCAAAGACAAACACACAACAAAAAGCATAGAGGTCAGAAGACCTAGCAAAACTAACAGAGAACGGCAACAGAGCACCAAGCTAGCTCAAGAGTAGTAAATACAATAAGTCCAGCAAGACCAGGAGGGCGGAGCCGGATTAAATAGGCATAAATGGTCATGTGACCAGCAAACTAAAAAAAACCTAACTGGAGAGTTCTAACAGTACCCCCTCTACTAAGAGGATCCTCCGGATCCCCTAGGCCCAGGCTTGCCAGGAATCCTCCTGTGAAACGCTCTGACAAGTCTGGAAGCAGAAACATCATCCGCCCTCACCCATGAGTTATCCTCAGGTCCGAAACCCTTCCAAGCGATGAGATACTGCAAACTCCCTCTATACCGTCTAGAATTTAGGATGCGGGAAATTTCATATTCCCCGTCCTCCACCACCGGAGGAACAGTGGCAGAGGCGTCACCATCAGACACATCAGCTTTTTTCAACAGAGAAACATGAAACACCGGGTTAATCTTCCAGGACGTAGGAACCTCCAACCTAACAGCAGATTGGTTAACTATCTGAAGCACCTTAAAGGGCCCTACGAACTTGGGACCCAATTTTTTAGAAGGAATCCTCAATCGCAGATTCTTAGAGGACAACCAAACCATGTCACCAACAGCAAACAAAACCTCTTGCCGTTTCCTATCAAAGTACCTCTTAGATTTTTTGTTAGCCTCCTGAAGATTACCACGCACATCCGTCCAAACTCTCTCCAAATCACCGGAAAAACTCTCCTCATCAGGCACAGCCGAAACCAATTTGGAGAATGACCCAAAAGACGGATGTCTCCCAGAACAACAAAAAAAAGGCGAACACCCAGCAGAAGAGGATGTATGGTTGTTAAGAGCAAATTCAGCAAGTGGCAGAAACTCAGACCACCCCTCTTGATTGTCTGCCACAAAACAACGCAAGAACTGCTCAACATCCTGGTTCTTCCTTTCTGTCTGGCCATTAGACTCAGGATGATATCCAGATGAAAACGACAAATGAACTCCCAACCTGTCACAAAAGGCACGCCAAAAACGAGCCACAAACTGAGGTCCCCTATCAGAAACAATGTCAGTAGGAACACCATGTAGTCTGACAATTTCCTTTACAAAGGCCTTAGCGAGTGTCTTAGCGCAAGGCAGTTTGATGAAGGGAACCAAGTGACATATCTTGCTAAAACGGTCCACGACCACCCAGATGACCGTGAAACCTTCAGAGGGGGGAAGGTCAGTAATAAAGTCCATAGCCAGATGTGTCCAAGGTGCACTAGGAACCTCCAGAGGGCAAAGCAACCCCGCAGCAGGAGCATGCGAAGACTTGGATCTAGCACACACAGTACATTGGCGCACCCACTTAATGACTTCCTTCTGCCATCCAGGCCACCAAAAACTGCGACCCACAAGTCTCTTGGTCTCAGAAATTCCTGGATGACCTGCCAACCGAGACTCATGACACTCAACAAACAAATCTCTCCTAAAGGTCCTAGGCACAAACAACCTCCCATGGGGATTGTTAGATGGGGCATTCTCCTGAGCTTTAAGAATCTCATCCTCCAAAACGGAGTCCAAAGCAGCAATCACAACACCTTCTTGTAAAATGCTCTCCTCTTCCTCCTCAACACCGACCATGGGAGAAAAGCTGCGAGACAAAGCATCCGCTTTAACATTCTTGGTACCCGGGATGTAAGTAACGGAAAAATTAAACCGCGAGAAAAAAAGTGCCCACCTAGCCTGACGGGCATTCAAGCGCTTGGCAGCATCAAGATAGATCAGATTTTTATGATCAGTGAAAACCTGAATTGGAAATTCAGCACCTTCCAAAAGGTGACGTCAGTGTTCAAATGCGAGTTTAATCGCCAGCAATTCCCGATTACCAATATCGTAATTAAGTTCAGTCTCAGAAAATTTTTTTGAAAAAAAGGCACAGGGATGTACTCCATCCTTGTTTTCCTGAGACAACACCGCACCGACCCCCACCGAAGAAGCATCAACCTCAACCAAAAACGGCTTAGTCACATCAGGCTGCATAAGGATGGGAGCAGAGGTGAACCTCTCCTTTAGAAACACAAAAGCTTCAATGGCCTCAGAAGTCCACTGAACCGCATTAGCACCTTTCCTGGTGAGATCGGTCAGCGGTTTGACAACAATAGAAATTTTTTTTATGAATTTTCTGTAATAATTGGCGAAACCCAAAAACCTCTGTATCAATTTCAAACCAATAGGCCTAGGCCATTCCTGCACAGCTTGAACTTTAACCGGGTCCATCTCAAAACCTTCACTGGAGATAATGTAGCCCAAAAAACTAATTCTCTGTAAAGCGAACTCACATTTCTCCAGCTTAGCAAAAAGCGAATTGTCCATTAATAACTGTAATACCTCACGTACGCTCCGCCAATGAGACTCCAGGTCAGGCGAATAAATCAGAATGTCATCCAAATACACAACCACATTTTTGCCGATTAAAGGTCTAAGGATGTCATTAATAAGATTCTGAAAAAATGCTGGAGCATTGGTAAGACCAAAAGGCATAACCAGATTCTCAAAATGACCCACAGGAGTGTTAAAAGCAGTCTTCCATTCATCACCCTCCTTCATGCGCAACAAATTGTATGCCCCCCGGAGATCAATTTTAGAGAACCACTTGGCCCCCACTAACTGGTTAAATAAATCAGGAATCAATGGCAGTGGGTAAGGATTGCGTACAGTAATTTTATTAATCTCACGAAAGTCCAGACAAGGACGTAAACCGACATCTTTTTTTTTTACAAAAAAAAATCCAACAGCCACAGGAGACTTGGAAGGCCTAATGTGACCGGCGGCCAAGTTTGTCTGTATGTATTCCTCCAAAGTCTTTCTCTCAGGAATAGTAAGATTAAATAAACGACTTTTAGGAAGAGTCGCTCCAGGGACAAATTCAATGGTACAATCATAGTCTCTATGGGGAGGCAAAATTTGTGACTCCTCCTCAGAAAAAACTCTCCAAAAATCCTGAATAGGTACAGGCAATTCCCCTTTATCCACAGCAGCAATACGTCCGTTACAACACTTGTCATAACACTTAGGGCTCCAGGACTTAATTTCATTGGTAGACCAATCCAGTACAGGATTGTGCAATTTTAACCAGGGTAACCCCAATATTACTGGAGAAGGCAAATTGTCCAATACCAGCAAATCCAAATTTTCTTGGTGAATACCATTAATAGTGAGGGGAAATTCACAGACCTTATGAGTAACACTCTTCAAGGGAGAGCCATCAACAGAAACCACAGCAATAGGGGATGACAAAGTTTTAGGTTCTAATCTAAGTTTTTCCAAGAATCCCCCATCAATCACATTCAGAGTAGAACCACAATCCACAAATACCCGAAATTCAGTTAATTCATCCTGAGCAGCAGTAGTGGCAGATAGGAATACTCCCTTAGAATTTAAACAGGCAATACGGGCATAACTGACCATTTTTTTTTTCTTTCTTCAAACGAAGCACACAGTTCTTAATAAAATGACCAGAATTTCCGCAATAGAAGCACAAGCCTTCAGAAAGCCTGCGATCTTTTTCCTGAGAGCGGGGTGGCATCGCCCCAATCTCCATCGGCTCTCCATTGTCAGCACAGACCCTCTCAAGACTCGGAGCTGACATAGCAGAGGATTTGCTCTCATTAACCCTTGCACGCAGTCTCCTGTCCAACCGTATAGCTAATTGCATAGCCTCCTGCAAGTTTCCAGGTGTGGGATAAGCAATCAGTAAATCCTTAACCCTTTCACCTAGCGCTGCAAGAAACAAGCTTTTCAAAGCTGAATCGTTCCACCCCAACTGGGCAGACCACCGACGGAAGTGAGAACAATATTTTTCCACATTACCTGATCCCTGCCTCAAACGTCTCAATTCAGACTCAGCAGATGAGACACGATCAGGATCATCATACAACAAACCCAAAGCAGAAAAAAAACTATCCACTGATCTAAAGCATGGATCACTAGGTTGAAGAGAGAAGGCCCATCCCTGAGGATCTTTGCGCAAAAGTGACATTATGAACCCTATGCGCTGTGATTCATCACCAGAGGATCCGGGTCTCAAACGAAAATACAATAAACAAGCATTTTTAAAAGAAAAAAAATCTTGTTGTTCGCCAAAAAATAAATCAGGCAGACGTACCTTTGGTTCCACAAAATGTGCTCCAGAACAGCTACTCACGTGTTGTTGGAGCTTGAACCACCTCCAGAGAGAGTCCCTGCAAGCGTTGAGCCAAATCTTGAACCGAGACCATGATGGAAAACTGGAGGTCTTTCCTTAGAGAAATTTTTTTTTTTTCTTTTAGGGATGGACTTACTGTTATGATCTGCTACAGGGACTAAGGAAAGACAGGAGAACTGTCCCTACAATAGAACTAAACTAGATCCCTACGATGTAACGGGGAACCTGATCCTGCGATCAGACCCGCTAAAGTCCTCGGCTAGTCTGAACGAAGACCTATAGATGTGAGGGAGGGATCCCTACAAGAACTAGGGACTGGGATAAGTTGGACACCTCCTAGCAGAAATAGTAGCAGTCAAAGACAAACACACAACAAAAAGCATAGAGGTCAGAAGACCTAGCAAAACTAACAGAGAACGGCAACAGAGCACCAAGCTAGCTCAAGAGTAGTAAATACAATGAAGTCCAGCAAGACCAGGAGGGCGGAGCCGGATTAAATAGGCAAAAATGGTCATGTGACCAGCAAACTAAAAAAAACCTAACAGGAGAGTTCTAACAATTGTGACACGCGCAGCAGTGTTCCATTGCCACATTCCATATACTGCAGGCAGGATACCTGGCTGGCTGAACAGCATTGAGAAGCTCACAGAGACCGCTATAAGCAACACTTTAAAAGAACGCCACAAATCAATCAACCAAACTTTTTTGGGTTATTTTTTATAGTCTGCAGGCATGAAATTAAAGAAGTTGCGGCGATTGGTTGCGGCCTACGGTGCCACCCTCGGATCCTGAAAAGTCCATTTGTGGAAATGGGCACCTGGACTCCCATTAAGAAGACATGTTGTCAACCTCTAGATCCCTTACATGCCTGCACTTTTAGGCTTGCTGCTGCTGTCTGTCCAGCAGCAGACTGAAGGTGGCTGCTGCCGTGCGCAGGTATATAAAGGCTCAGAGCCTATTGTGACACGCGCAGCAGTGTTCCATTGCCACATTCCATCTACTGCAGGCAGGATACCTGGCTGGCTGAACAGCATTGAGAAGCTCACAGAAACCGCTATAAGCAACACTTTAAAAGAACGCCACAGACCAATCAACCAAACTTTTTTGGGTTATTTTTTATAGTCTGCAGGCATGAAATTAAAGAAGTTGCTGCAATTGGTTGCGGCCTATGGTGCCACCCTCGGATCCTGAAAAGTCCATTTGTGGAGATGGGCACCTGGACTCCCGTTAAGAAGACATGTTGTCAAACTCTAGATCCCTTACATGCCTGCACTTTTCGGCTTGCTGCTGCTGCTGCTGGCTGTCCAGCAGCAGACTGAAGGTGGCTGCTCCGTGCGCAGGTATATAAAGGCTCAGAGCCTATTGTTGTTATGATCTGCTACATGGACTAAGGAAAGACAGGAGAACTGTCCCTACAATAGAACTAAACTAGATCCCTACGATGTAACGGGGAACCTGATCCTGCGATCAGACCCGCTAAAGTCCTCGGCTAGTCTGAACGAAGACCTATAGATGTGAGGGAGGGATCCCTACAAGAACTAGGGACTGGGATAAGTTGGACACCTCCTAGCAGAAATAGTAGCAGTCAAAGACAAACACACAACAAAAAGCATAGAGGTCAGAAGACCTAGCAAAACTAACAGAGAACGGCAACAGAGCACCAAGCTAGCTCAAGAGTAGTAAATACAATAAGTCCAGCAAGACCAGGAGGGCGGAGCCGGATTAAATAGGCATAAATGGTCATGTGACCAGCAAACTAAAAAAAACCTAACTGGAGAGTTCTAACAGTACCCCCTCTACTAAGAGGATCCTCCGGATCCCCTAGGCCCAGGCTTGCCAGGAATCCTCCTGTGAAACGCTCTGACAAGTCTGGAAGCAGAAACATCATCCGCCCTCACCCATGAGTTATCCTCAGGTCCGAAACCCTTCCAAGCGATGAGATACTGCAAACTCCCTCTATACCGTCTAGAATTTAGGATGCGGGAAATTTCATATTCCCCGTCCTCCACCACCGGAGGAACAGTGGCAGAGGCGTCACCATCAGACACATCAGCTTTTTTCAACAGAGAAACATGAAACACCGGGTTAATCTTCCAGGACGTAGGAACCTCCAACCTAACAGCAGATTGGTTAACTATCTGAAGCACCTTAAAGGGCCCTACGAACTTGGGACCCAATTTTTTAGAAGGAATCCTCAATCGCAGATTCTTAGAGGACAACCAAACCATGTCACCAACAGCAAACAAAACCTCTTGCCGTTTCCTATCAAAGTACCTCTTAGATTTTTTGTTAGCCTCCTGAAGATTACCACGCACATCCGTCCAAACTCTCTCCAAATCACCGGAAAAACTCTCCTCATCAGGCACAGCCGAAACCAATTTGGAGAATGACCCAAAAGACGGATGTCTCCCAGAACAACAAAAAAAAGGCGAACACCCAGCAGAAGAGGATGTATGGTTGTTAAGAGCAAATTCAGCAAGTGGCAGAAACTCAGACCACCCCTCTTGATTGTCTGCCACAAAACAACGCAAGAACTGCTCAACATCCTGGTTCTTCCTTTCTGTCTGGCCATTAGACTCAGGATGATATCCAGATGAAAACGACAAATGAACTCCCAACCTGTCACAAAAGGCACGCCAAAAACGAGCCACAAACTGAGGTCCCCTATCAGAAACAATGTCAGTAGGAACACCATGTAGTCTGACAATTTCCTTTACAAAGGCCTTAGCGAGTGTCTTAGCGCAAGGCAGTTTGATGAAGGGAACCAAGTGACATATCTTGCTAAAACGGTCCACGACCACCCAGATGACCGTGAAACCTTCAGAGGGGGGAAGGTCAGTAATAAAGTCCATAGCCAGATGTGTCCAAGGTGCACTAGGAACCTCCAGAGGGCAAAGCAACCCCGCAGCAGGAGCATGCGAAGACTTGGATCTAGCACACACAGTACATTGGCGCACCCACTTAATGACTTCCTTCTGCCATCCAGGCCACCAAAAACTGCGACCCACAAGTCTCTTGGTCTCAGAAATTCCTGGATGACCTGCCAACCGAGACTCATGACACTCAACAAACAAATCTCTCCTAAAGGTCCTAGGCACAAACAACCTCCCATGGGGATTGTTAGATGGGGCATTCTCCTGAGCTTTAAGAATCTCATCCTCCAAAACGGAGTCCAAAGCAGCAATCACAACACCTTCTTGTAAAATGCTCTCCTCTTCCTCCTCAACACCGACCATGGGAGAAAAGCTGCGAGACAAAGCATCCGCTTTAACATTCTTGGTACCCGGGATGTAAGTAACGGAAAAATTAAACCGCGAGAAAAAAAGTGCCCACCTAGCCTGACGGGCATTCAAGCGCTTGGCAGCATCAAGATAGATCAGATTTTTATGATCAGTGAAAACCTGAATTGGAAATTCAGCACCTTCCAAAAGGTGACGTCAGTGTTCAAATGCGAGTTTAATCGCCAGCAATTCCCGATTACCAATATCGTAATTAAGTTCAGTCTCAGAAAATTTTTTTGAAAAAAAGGCACAGGGATGTACTCCATCCTTGTTTTCCTGAGACAACACCGCACCGACCCCCACCGAAGAAGCATCAACCTCAACCAAAAACGGCTTAGTCACATCAGGCTGCATAAGGATGGGAGCAGAGGTGAACCTCTCCTTTAGAAACACAAAAGCTTCAATGGCCTCAGAAGTCCACTGAACCGCATTAGCACCTTTCCTGGTGAGATCGGTCAGCGGTTTGACAACAATAGAAATTTTTTTTATGAATTTTCTGTAATAATTGGCGAAACCCAAAAACCTCTGTATCAATTTCAAACCAATAGGCCTAGGCCATTCCTGCACAGCTTGAACTTTAACCGGGTCCATCTCAAAACCTTCACTGGAGATAATGTAGCCCAAAAAACTAATTCTCTGTAAAGCGAACTCACATTTCTCCAGCTTAGCAAAAAGCGAATTGTCCATTAATAACTGTAATACCTCACGTACGCTCCGCCAATGAGACTCCAGGTCAGGCGAATAAATCAGAATGTCATCCAAATACACAACCACATTTTTGCCGATTAAAGGTCTAAGGATGTCATTAATAAGATTCTGAAAAAATGCTGGAGCATTGGTAAGACCAAAAGGCATAACCAGATTCTCAAAATGACCCACAGGAGTGTTAAAAGCAGTCTTCCATTCATCACCCTCCTTCATGCGCAACAAATTGTATGCCCCCCGGAGATCAATTTTAGAGAACCACTTGGCCCCCACTAACTGGTTAAATAAATCAGGAATCAATGGCAGTGGGTAAGGATTGCGTACAGTAATTTTATTAATCTCACGAAAGTCCAGACAAGGACGTAAACCGCCATCTTTTTTTTTTACAAAAAAAAATCCAACAGCCACAGGAGACTTGGAAGGCCTAATGTGACTGGCGGCCAAGCTTGTCTGTATGTATTCCTCCAAAGTCTTTCTCTCAGGAATAGTAAGATTAAATAAACGACTTTTAGGAAGAGTCGCTCCAGGGACAAATTCAATGGTACAATCATAGTCTCTATGGGGAGGCAAAATTTGTGACTCCTCCTCAGAAAAAACTCTCCAAAAATCCTGAATAGGTACAGGCAATTCCCCTTTATCCACAGCAGCAATACGTCCGTTACAACACTTGTCATAACACTTAGGGCTCCAGGACTTAATTTCATTGGTAGACCAATCCAGTACAGGATTGTGCAATTTTAACCAGGGTAACCCCAATATTACTGGAGAAGGCAATTTATCCAATACCAGCAAATCCAAATTTTCTTGGTGAATACCATTAATAGTGAGGGGAAATTCACAGACCTTATGAGTAACACTCTTCAAGGGAGAGCCATCAACAGAAACCACAGCAATAGGGGATGACAAAGTTTTAGGTTCTAATCTAAGTTTTTCCAAGAATCCCCCATCAATCACATTCAGAGTAGAACCACAATCCACAAATACCCGAAATTCAATTAATTCATCCTGAGCAGCAGTAGTGGCAGATAGGAATACTCCCTTAGAATTTAAACAGGCAATACGGGCATAACTGACCATTTTTTTTTCTTTCTTCAAACGAAGCACACAGTTCTTAATAAAATGACCAGAATTTCCGCAATAGAAGCACAAGCCTTCAGAAAGCCTGCGATCTTTTTCCTGAGAGCGGGGTGGCATCGCCCCAATCTCCATCGGCTCTCCATTGTCAGCACAGACCCTCTCAAGACTCGGAGCTGACATAGCAGAGGATTTGCTCTCATTAACCCTTGCACGCAGTCTCCTGTCCAACCGTATAGCTAATTGCATAGCCTCCTGCAAGTTTCCAGGTGTGGGATAAGCAATCAGTAAATCCTTAACCCTTTCACCTAGCCCTGCAAGAAACAAGCTTTTCAAAGCTGAATCATTCCACCCCAACTGGGCAGACCACCGACGGAAGTGAGAACAATATTTTTCCACATTACCTGATCCCTGCCTCAAACGTCTCAATTCAGACTCAGCAGATGAGACACGATCAGGATCATCATACAACAAACCCAAAGCAGAAAAAAAACTATCCACTGATCTAAAGCACGGATCACTAGGTTGGAGAGAGAAGGCCCATCCCTGAGGATCTTTGCGCAAAAGTGACATTATGAACCCTATGCGCTGTGATTCATCACCAGAGGATCCGGGTCTCAAACGAAAATACAATAAACAAGCATTTTTAAAAGAAAAAAAATCTTGTTGTTCGCCAAAAAATAAATCAGGCAGACGTACCTTGGTTCCACAAAATGTGCTCCAGAACAGCTACTCACGTGTTGTTGGAGCTTGGCCACCTCCAGAGAGAGTCCCTGCAAGCGTTGAGCCAAATCTTGAACCGAGACCATGATGGAAAACTGGAGGTCTTTCCTTAGAGAAATTTTTTTTTTTTTTCTTTTAGGGATGGACTTACTGTTATGATCTGCTACAGGGACTAAGGAAAGACAGGAGAACTGTCCCTACAATAGAACTAAACTAGATCCCTACGATGTAACGGGGAACCTGATCCTGCGATCAGACCCGCTAAAGTCCTCGGCTAGTCTGAACGAAGACCTATAGATGTGAGGGAGGGATCCCTACAAGAACTAGGGACTGGGATAAGTTGGACACCTCCTAGCAGAAATAGTAGCAGTCAAAGACAAACACACAACAAAAAGCAGAGAGGTCAGAAGACCTAGCAAAACTAACAGAGAACGGCAACAGAGCACCAAGCTAGCTCAAGAGTAGTAAATACAATGAAGTCCAGCAAGACCAGGAGGGCGGAGCCGGATTAAATAGGCAAAAATGGTCATGTGACCAGCAAACTAAAAAAAAACTAACAGGAGAGTTCTAACAATTGTGACACGCGCAGCAGTGTTCCATTGCCACATTCCATATAATGCAGGCAGGATACCTGGCTGGCTGAACAGCATTGAGAAGCTCACAGAGACCGCTATAAGCAACACTTTAAAAGAACGCCACAAATCAATCAACCAAACTTTTTTGGGTTATTTTTTATAGTCTGCAGGCATGAAATTAAAGTAGTTGCGGCAATTGGTTGCGGCCTACGGTGCCACCCTCGGATCCTGAAAAGTCCATTTGTGGAGATGGGCACCTGGACTCCCATTAAGAAGACATGTTGTCAACCTCTAGATCCCTTACATGCCTGCACTTTTCGGCTTGCTGCTGCTGCTGGCTGTCCAGCAGCAGACTGAAGGTGGCTGCTGCCGTGCGCAGGTTTATAAAGGCTCAGAGCCTATTGTGACACGCGCAGCAGTGTTCCATTGCCACAGTCCATCTACTGCAGGCAGGATACCTGGCTGGCTGAACAGCATTGAGAAGCTCACAGAGACCGCTATAAGCAACACTTTAAAAGAACGCCACAGACCAATCAACCAAACTTTTTGGGTTAATTTTTATAAGCTGCAGGCATGAAATTAAAGAAGTTGCGGAAATTGGTTGCGGCCTACTGTGCCACTCTCGGATCCTAAAAAGTCCATTTGTGGAGATGGGCGCCTGGACTCCCGTTAAGAAGACATGTTGCCAACCTCTAAATCCCTTACATGCCTGTACTTTTCGGATTGCTGCTGCTGGCTGTCCAGCAGCAGACTGAAGGTGGCTGCTGCCGTGCGCAGGTATATAAAGGCTCAGAGCCTATTGTGACAGGCGCAGCAGTGTTCCATTGCCACATTCCATCTACTGCAGGCAGGATACCTGGCTGGCTGAACAGCATTGAGAAGCTCACAGAGACCGTTATAAGCAACACTTTAAAAGAACGCCACAGACCAATTAACCAAACTTTTTTGGGTTATTTTTTATAAGCTGCAGGCATGAAATTAAAGAAGTTGCGGAAATTGGTTGCGGCCTACTGTGCCACTCTCGGATCCTAAAAAGTCCATTTGTGGAGATGGGCGCCTGGACTCCCGTTAAGAAGACATGTTGTCAACCTCTAGATCCCTTACATGCCTGCACTTTTCGGATTGCTGCTGCTGCTGGCTGTCCAACAGCAGACTGAAGGTGGCTGCTGCCGTGCGCAGGTTTATTAAGGCTCAGAGCCTATTGTGACACGCGCAGCAGTGTTCCATTGCCACAGTCCATCTACTGCAGGCAGGATACCTGGCTGGCTGAACAGCATTGAGAAGCTCACAGAGACCGCTATAAGCAACACTTTAAAAGAACGCCACAGACCAATCAACCAAACTTTTTGGGGTTATTTTTTATAGTCTGCAGGCATGAAATTAAAGAAGTTGCGGCAATTCGTTGCGGCCTACGGTGCCACCCTTGGATTCTGAAAAGTCCATTTGTGGAGATGGGCACCTGGACTCCCGTTAAGAAGACATGTTGTCAACCTCTAGATCCCTTACATGCCTGCACTTTTCGGCTTGCTGCTGCTGCTGGCTGTCCAGCAGCAGACTGAAGGTGGCTGCTGCCGTGCGCAGGTATATAAAGGCTCAGAGCCTATTGTGACACGCGCAGCAGTGTTCCATTGCCACATTCCATCTACTGCAAGCAGGATACCTGGCTGGCTGAACAGCATTGAGAAGTTCATAGAAACCGCTATAAGCAACACTTTAAAAGAACGCCACAGACCAATCAACCAAACTTTTTTGGGTTATTTTTTATAGTCTGCAGGCATGAAATTAAAGAAGTTGCGGCAATTTGTTGCGGCCTATGGTGCCACCCTCGGATACTGAAAAGTCCATTTGTGGAGATGGGCACCTGGACTCCCATTAAGAAGACCTGTTGTCAACCTCTAGATCCCTTACATGCCTGCACTTTTCGGCTTGCTGCTGCTGCTGGCTGTCCAGCAGCACACTGAAGGTGGCTGCTGCCGTGTGCAGGTATATAAAGGCTCAGAGCCTATTGTGACAGGCGCAGCAGTGTTCCATTGCCACATTCCATCTACTGCAGGCAGGATACCTGGCTGGCTGAACAGCATTGAGAAGCTCACAGAGACCGCTATAAGCAACACTTTAAAAGAACGCCACAGACCAATCAAACAAACTTTTTGGGTTATTTTTTATAAGCTGCAGGCATGAAATTAAAGAAGTTGCGGAAATTGGTTGCGGCCTACTGTGCCACTCTCGGATCCTAAAAAGTCCATTTGTGGAGATGGGCGCCTGGACTCCCGTTAAGAAGACATGTTGTCAACCTCTAGATCCCTTACATGCCTGCACTTTTCGGATTGCTCCTGCTGCTCGCTGTCCAGCAGCAGACTGAAGGTGGCTGCTGCCGTGCGCAAGTTTATAAAGGCTCAGAGCCTATTGTGACAAGCGCAGCAGTGTTCCATTGCCACAGTCCATCTATGCAGGCAGGATACCTGGCTGGTTGAACAGCATTGAGAAGCTCACAGAGACCGCTATAAGCAACACTTTAAAAGAACGCCACAGACCAATCAACCAAACTTTTTGGGGTTATTTTTTATAGTCTGCAGGCATGAAATTAAAGAAGTTGCGGCAATTCGTTGCGGCCTACGGTGCCACCCTTGGATTCTGAAAAGTCCATTTGTGGAGATGGGCACCTGGACTCCCGTTAAGAAGACATGTTGTCAACCTCTAGATCCCTTACATGCCTGCACTTTTCGGCTTGCTGCTGCTGCTGCTGGCTGTCCAGCAGCAGACTGAAGGTGGCTGCTGCCGTGCGCAGGTAAATAAAGGCTCAGAGCCTATTGTGACACGCGCAGCAGTGTTCCATTGCCGCATTCCATCTACTGCAGGCAGGATACCTGGCTGGCTGAACAGCATTGAGAAGCTCACAGAGACCGCTATAAGCAACACTTTAAAAGAACGCCACAGACCAATCAAGCAAACTATTTTGGGTTATTTTTTATAGTCTGCAGGCATGAAATTAAAGAAGTTGCGGCAATTGGTTGCGGCCTACGGTGCCACCCTCGGATCCTGAAAAGTCCATTTGTGGAGATGGGCACCTGGACTCCCGTTAAGAAGACATGTTGTCAACCTCTAGATCCCTTACATGCCTGCACTTTTCGGCTTGCTGCTGCTGCTGCTGGCTGTCCAGCAGCAGACTGAAGGTGGCTGCTGCCGTGCGCAGGTATATAAAGGCTCAGAGCCTATTGTGACACGCGCAGCAGTGTTCCATTGCCACATTCCATCTACTGCAAGCAGGATACCTGGCTGGCTGAACAGCATTGAGAAGCTCATAGAAACCGCTATAAGCAACACTTTAAAAGAACGCCAGAGACCAATCAACCAAACTTTTTTGGGTTATTTTTTATAGTCTGCAGGCATGAAATTAAAGAAGTTGCGGCAATTTGTTGCGGCCTACGGTGCCACCCTCGGATACTGAAAAGTCCATTTGTGGAGAGGGGCACCTGGACTCCCGTTAAGAAGACCTGTTGTCAACCTCTAGATCCCTTACATGCCTGCACTTTTCGGCTTGCTGCTGCTGCTGGCTGTCCAGCAGCACACTGAAGGGGGCTGCTGCCGTGCGCAGGTATATAAAGGCTCAGAGCCTATTGTGACAGGCGCTGCAGTATTCCATTGCCACATTCCATCTACTGCAGGCAGGATACCTGGCTGGCTGAACAGCATTGAGAAGCTCACAGAGACCGCTATAAGCAACACTTTAAAAGAACGCCACAGACCAATCAACCAAACTTTTTGGGTTATTTTTTATAAGCTGCAGGCATGAAATTAAAGAAGTTGCGGAAATTGGTTGCGGCCTACTGTGCCACTCTCGGATCCTAAAAAGTCCATTTGTGGAGATGGGCGCCTGGACTCCCGTTAAGAAGACATGTTGTCAACCTCTAGATCCCTTACATGCCTGCACTTTTCGGATTGCTCCTGCTGCTCGCTGTCCAGCAGCAGACTGAAGGTGGCTGCTGCCGTACGCAGGTTTATAAAGGCTCAGAGCCTATTTTAACACGCGCAGCAGTGTTCCATTGCCACAGTCCATCTATGCAGGCAGGATACCTGGCTAGCTGAACAGCATTGAGAAGCTCACAGAGACCGCTATAAGCAACACTTTAAAAGAACGCCACAGACCAATCAACCAAACTTTTTGGGGTTATTTTTTATAGTCTGCAGGCATGAAATTAAAGAAGTTGCGGCAATTCGTTGCGGCCTACGGTGCCACCCTTGGATTCTGAAAAGTCCATTTGTGGAGATGGGCACCTGGACTCCCGTTAAGAAGACATGTTGTCAACCTCTAGATCCCTTACATGCCTGCACTTTTCGGCTTGCTGCTGCTGCTGCTGGCTGTCCAGCAGCAGACTGAAGGTGGCTGCTGCCGTGTGCAGGTATATAAAGGCTCAGAGCCTATTGTGACACGCGCAGCAGTGTTCCATTGCCACATTCCATCTACTGCAGGCAGGATACCTGGCTGGCTGAACAGCATTGAGAAGCTCACAGAGACCGCTATAAGCAACACTTTAAAAGAACGCCACAGACCAATCAACCATACTTTTTGGGGTTATTCTTTATAGTCTGCAGGCATGAAATTAAAGAAGTTGCGGCAATTGGTTGCGGCCTATGGTGCCACGCTCGGATCCTGAAAAGTCCATTTGTGGAGATGGGCACCTGGACTCCCGTTAAGAAGACATGTTGTCAACCTCTAGATCCCTTACATGCCTGCACTTTTCGGCTTGCTGCTGCTGCTGGCTGTCCAGCAGCAGACTGAAGGTGGCTGCTGCCGTGCGCAGGTATATAAAGGCTCAGAGCCTATTGTGACACGCGCAGTAGTGTTCCATTGCCACATTCCATCTACTGCAGGTAGGATACCTGGCTGGCTGAACAGCATTGAGAAGCTCATAGAAACCGCTATAAGCAACACTTTAAAAGAACGCCACAGACCAATCAAGCAAACTATTTTGGGTTATTTTCTATAGTCTGCAGGCATGAAATTAAAGAAGTTGCTGCAATTGGTTGCGGCCTACGGTGCCACACTCGGATCCTGAAAAGTCCATTTGTGGAGATGGGCACCTGGACTCCCGTTAGGAAGACATGTTGTCAACCTCTAGATCCCTTACATACCTGCACTTTTCAGCTTGCTGCTGCTGCTGGCTGTCCAGCAGCAGACTGAAGGTAGCTGCTGCCGTGCGCAGGTATATAAAGGCTCAGAGCCTATTGTGACACGCGCAGCAGTGTTCCATTGCCACATTCCATCTACTGCAGGCAGGATACCTGGCTGGCTGAACAGCATTGAGAAGCTCACAGAGACCGCTATAAGCAACACTTTAAAAGAACGCCACAGACCAATCAACCAAACTTTTTGGGGTTATTTTTTATAGTCTGCAGGCATGAAATTAAAGAAGTTGCGGCAATTGGTTGCGGCCTATGGTGCCACCCTCGGATCCTGAAAAGTCCATTTGTGGAGATGGGCACCTGGACTCCCGTTAAGAAGACATGTTGTCAACCTCTAGATCCCTTACATGCCTGCACTTTTCGGCTTGCTGCTGCTGCTGGCTGTCCAGCAGCAGACTGAAGGTGGCTGCTGCCGTGCGCAGGTATATAAAGGCTCAGAGCCTATTGTGACACGCGCAGTAGTGTTCATTGCCGCATTCCATCTACTGCAGGCAGGATACCTGGCTGGCTGAACAGCATTGAGAAGCTCACAGAGACCGCTATAAGCAACACTTTAAAAGAACGCCACAGACCAATCAACCAAACTTTTTTGGGTTATTTATTATAGTCTGCAGGCATGAAATTAAACAAGTTGCGGCAATTGGCTGCGGCCTACGGTGCCACCCTCGGATCCTGAAAAGTCCATTTGTGGAGATGGGCACCTGGACTCCCGTTAATAAGACATGTTGTCAACCTCTAGATACCTTACATGCCTGCACTTTTCGGCTTGCTGCTGCTGCTGGCTGTCCAGCAGCAGACTGAAGGTGGCTGCTGCCGTGCGCAGGTATATAAAGAAGGGGGCTGGAGGCAGGGCAACCTAGCAGTAAGCCCCACATGACCGGGATGGGCCAGGAGGGTGCAATTTGAATCCCAATAATTGGGATTGGGTAGAGGTCAGGAAAGGCGGGCATTGGGACGGGGGTGGAGCTGGGGGAAGAGAGGTATAAGAGGGAAAAAGTGCGGGAAACGGACAGTCCAGAGGAGAAGAGCATAGGAAAAAGTAATAGAGGAACACAAAAAAAAAAAAAAAAACCCTTACCTTTATTTGGGACGTTTCTCTGCGGTCATGGAGTCTGTGGAGTCCCTTGTCGCTAGGTTGAGGGAGGTAGCTAGATCCAGGCGAGGAGGATGGCTCGAGGCCCAGCTGTCCGGTCTGCTGGGGAATGCTGGCGAAGAAGGATCCACGTCTGGATCAGGAAGAACCGCCAGGAGGACGCGGCCTCCCGAGAGGCTCTCCCCGGAGATGGTGGGTACGGGCAGCAGGCGCAGGCTGCGGAGCCCCTCAGGGGACCCTGCGTTGGATGTTCATGATGGCGGAACCCCCCGCCAACGTGCACGCCGCGGTAGGAATCCGCCCAGCCGGCGTGCTGGCTCTCCAGGTGTCGGGTCGAGGTCCGGGAACGAGGTGCCCCGCTCCGTTGTGGTGCGGCCTGCTCCGGCGGCGCGCCGCAGTACCAGAGCGCAGGCCGCGCCGGAAGCAAGGCCCGTGCTGATGACGCGCCATCCGGGGGGCGGGGCTTCCCCCGAAGTGCGGCCCACGTCACTTCCGGCCCCGGAAACTCACGACGATAACGCGCAGCCAATGAGCGGCGGGCACGCGGACACGCCCCCCGCTCCAAGATCCCGCGGCAATGCACGGAGCGGGAGATTCAAAAGGCGGAGGACCAACACTAATGCTGAGGCGGCTAACCAAGGGGATACTCGCGCGGCAGGCACACCTGGCGAGGTACCTGTCGGGGTGCCTGCCAAACAGTCCAGCGGGGGAAGGATGCAGCAGAAGCACACGGGCAGGCAGCAGCAGTTCCAGGACCTCCTGCCTGGCCCAAGTCACACCATGCAGAGGGATGAGGCGGCAGGCAGCAGCATGGGGCTGCCTGGCAGTTTCTCACGGACTGTCACGGATCGGGCTAGGGAGTCTGGATCTGCTAAACAACGCGGTACATGGACGGCGGCGAGGACAGGAACAGAGATGAGTGGAGGACGAGCGGCTGGGATGTCAACACGGGCTCGGGTCCCCCCTGGTGACGTGGAGGCCAGGGGCGCGGGCCTTGAGTGCATGGAGGCGAGCGGATCTGACTTCGGTGGAGATCGAGGCGAAGCAAGGAATCGTCAGGACTCGGGGCGTACGGCTGGCGGGGACACAGCACCTGTGCAGCTTGGTGAGTATGCATCTATGTATGGTTTGTCGCCCACGGGGTCATTGGCAGTCGGGGTGGGGGATAGGCAGTCAGCGGGACCCAGTGGGGAACATGTTGGGGGTGGTAGTGGGTCAGATGTATGCGGGATTAGGGATATGTTGGTTAACATGTCGCGCATTCTGGCCAGATTAGAAGGCGGTGGAGATAATCAAGTGGGGTCGTCACCAGCGGGGGCTTGGGTACATAGTCAAACGGTGTTGGCACAGGAGGGGAGCGCATCGGCCAGGTCAGCGGGGTTTGCAGCCGGGACACCGTCTGGGGTGTCGGTGTGTGTGCAGACGGAAAAGGAGAAAGGGGATACTGTAAAACTGGATGATAGGGCAAAAGGGGAGGTATATGTGTGTTTTGAGGGGCCATTGGGGGCGCATTTAAAAAAAGAGGTTAAGGAAAAAATTTGGCGGGATGAGTATGTGGAAATTTTTTCCCTTCTTCCGTTGGAAAAGTTTAACCTGGATAAGGGAAAAAAGGACGACAGTAAGAAAGAGGAGGAAGAAAAGCGCAGGTGGAGGTTGATTCCACAGACGTTTGTTAACTGGTTACAAGCTTTTGCAATAATGGCTAGCGTTATTGGGGAAAAGGCTCCTGATAATTGCTCGGGTTTGTTTTGCTACTTGGACGCTATTGGGGAGGCTCATAGGACTTATGGGGGTCAGGCATGGTTACGGTATGACGAGCAATTTCGTCAGAGGAAGGCAGTTCGCCCGGAGATTAGATGGGATCAAAAGGACATTGGATTGTGGCTGAAGGTTATGGCCCCTGTGAGGTATGGGCAGTCCTTTCACGGGAGCAACAGTAGTGGGAACCAATCAACAGGACATGGGGGAAACAGTCAGGGGGCACAAAGCACTAAGAAAGAGGCTGGAACTTGCTGGCAATTCAACGAGGGCCAATGCAAATATGGGAGCTCCTGTAAATTTAAACATGTGTGCTCCCATTGTAGTGGAGGCTCACACGGAGCATCAAAATGTTTTAAAAAGGGTAAGGGAAAGGCGACAGTGGGTACCGGTCAAAGGGGTGACTCCAGTGAGGGTGCACGTGATGGCCCCCTTTCTAAGTAGGTATCCAGATCAATTGAAAGCTAAGGTTATTTCGGATGTTTTTTTTGGAAGGTTTTAGAATACCTCCTCCTGAGCACGAGGTCCCCTTTTCAGTAAAAAATTTGACCTCGGCCTCTCTTCATCCGGATGTGGTCAGTGTGAAATTGGCAAAGGAAGTGGAATTGGGTAGGATGGCGGGACCGTTTCAGGACTTACCTAGCAGCAAAGTGATTATTTCACCACTGGGGGTTGTGCCCAAAAAAGAGCGGAATAAGTTTCGTTTGATTCAGTATTTGTCATACCCGAAGGGGCTCTCGGTGAACGATGGCATTGCACAAGAATTGTGTTCCGTTGAATATACTTCATTTGATGCTGCGGTGCAATGGGTACGGCGATATGGGTCAGGATCGTTGCTAGCAAAAACGGATATCGAGTCGGCTTTTCGGTTGCTGCCAGTTCACCCGGATAGTATCCCGTTGTTAGGTTGTTTTGGAATGGGGCATATTATGTGGATAAGTGCTTGCCAATGGGTTGTGCAATTTCGTGTTCTTTGTTTGAAACGTTTAGTACATTTTTGGAATGGGTTGTGAAGGACCTGGCATCAGTTAAGTCAGTCATTCATTATTTAGATGATTTCTTGTTTATAGGCCCTCCGCAATCGTTGTTGTGTAGGAATTTATTAGGTACTATGGTGTAGGTGGCAGAGCATTTTGGCGTACCATTGGCTGAAGAGAAGACAGAAGGCCCTTGCACAACCATAAGTTTTTTGGGCATTGTAATTGATACAGAAAGGATGGAGTGTCGGTTACCGGAGGACAAATTGATTTTGCTCAAGCAGGAGGTTGATAGAGTCGGGAGGCTGCGCAAGGTGACCCTGAGGGAGTTGCAATCGCTGTTGGGGCGACTGAATTTTGCATGCAGGATTATGCCAATGGGCAGAATATTTTATCGCAGGTTGTCAGGCGCGACAGTAGGAGTGCGGGCCCCCCATCATTTTATTCGGCTAAATAGGGAACACAAGGAGGATTTAAAGGTTTGGAAGTTGTTTTTGGAAAGTTATAACGGCAGGTCATTAATCCAGCAGGAGTTCTTAAGCAACTTTGATTGTGAGATATTTACGGATGCTGCAGGAGGTGCTGGTTATGGGGCCTACTGGAAAGGGCGGTGGAGTGTTGGAGTATGGCCGAGCGAGTGGAAGGAGAAGGGTCTTACGAAGAATTTGGCTTTTTTGGAATTGTTCCCCATTGTTGTTGCAGTTACTATTTGGGGTGAGTGTTTTGCTAACAGGAGAATTCGGTTTCATTGCGACAACATGGGAGTGGTATCTGTCATCAACAGCTTGTCTGCTTCGTCTCCGCCTGTGATTAGGCTGCTGAGGAATCTAGTTCTTTGTTGCCTTAACTTGAACGCTTGGATTACAGCGGTCCATGTTCCAGGTGTGCAAAATTCCATAGCAGATGCCTGGTCTCGTTTTCAGTGGGACCGTTTTCGGGCGCTAGCACCAGAGGCAGAGGACGTGGGACAGGAATGCCCTTCGCATTTGTGGCAGCTGGTTATGGAAGAGCAGGACGTTTAATACAGGAGTCCATCACAAGGCAGACCTGGGCATCATACGAGGCATCGTGGCGAGTATGGCAAAGTTGGTTACTGCAGTGGGGTGAGGTGGAGAGTGATGGTGATAGGGAAATGGCGGTGTTGTTTCTTGTAGGAAAGGCAGCGGAGAGCGGGTGGTCTGTTTCAAAAGTTAGTAAATTTGTTGCAGGATTGGCATTTGGTTTTAGATTACTGGGGTTAAAAGATGTTACAAAATCCTTTTTAGTGAAGCAAGCAATTAAGGGTTTTAGGAGGGGAAGTAAAGTATTAGACAAACGAAGATCGGTGACTTTTAGTATTTTTAGAGCAGTTGGGTTTTGCTTTGGATAAGATCTGTTGTTCGGTTTTTGAAGCCACACTGTTTAGGTTGGCTTTTTCATGGGCGTTTTTGGCGCACTAAGATTAGGCGAGTTGGTGGCACCAAGTAGGAGTAAGGCTGGGGGTTTGTTTGCCGAGGACGTGAGCGGTCGGGATAGGTGCATAGAATTCTGAATTAGGAGGGGGAAGATGGATCAATTGGGCAGAGGCAAGCGAGTGGTACTGGGTGAAGTGGATGGATCGTTTATGTGTCCTAGGAGATGTTTAATGGCTTATTGGCAAGTCTGGTCGGGACGTAAGGGCCCATTATTATGTCATAAAAATGGTGAGTTTTTGTCTCGTTTTCAATTTATTGCAGTGTTTAAGAAAGGGATCATAGAATTGGGCCTTAGCCCTGAGGTTTACGGTTCGCATTCTTTCAGAATCGGTGCGGCGTCAGAAGCGGATGGTTTGGGTTTAAGCAAGGAGGTGATAAAGCGCATCGGGAGGTGGAGTTCAGATCGTTATCTGTCCTATGTACGGCATTAGGTATGCAGGCTTACGTTATTATCTGGTTAAGAAGTGAGTACAATTCTTTGGTTGTCTTTTTGCAGGTGACGTCCCGTTATTAGTCTGGTTTCTCGGACACTCTTTCGTTCATTGGGGGGCTCTGCGGGCGGATGCGAGGCCGAACGGTAGGCAAGCGGGTTTTAGCAGGGAGCAAGCGGTGGTTCGGTGGCTGGGTTTTCGAGGGATGGTATGGAGAAGGGTGCTCCCGGAATTCTATAGGGCGACTCGTTTGGACCGGGCGCCGGATATTTTGGTAGTGCATATGGGGGGGAATGATTTGGGGTCTCGGCCAGTTAGGGAATTGATGAGGGATATTCGGATCGATTTTTTAAGGTTGTGGAAATCTTTTCCGGGGGTGTTAACGGTTTGGTCGGACATTGTACCGAGGAAGAAATGGAGGGAGGCTAGATCAATGAAGGGCATTAACAGGGCACGAGTGAAGTTAAATAGAGCCATAGCAGCATTTGTCTGTCGGAACGGGGGATTAAGTGTCCGGCATCTTGATCTTGAGGCAGGGGTTGGAGAATTTTGGGCAAAGGATGGAGTACATCTGAACGATGTTGGAATTGATTTGTGGACTTTGGCTATACAGGAAGGGATTGAGAGGGCTATGGCGGTGTTGGGGCGCTCACAAGCCTGAGGTGGTCAGGGCTGTTCGTTTGTGGCGGGGGGTGGGGTTCTTGGAGTTGGCACAGAAGTGTCGGTGGAAAATTATTTGAATTTTATAGGTCTTGGTTTGATTAACCGGGGTGATCTGGCATATGGTTATTTGGGGCTCTGGACGGGGTTTTACCCTGGGAGCTTTGGTGCCCTCGAGCTGGAGATGGACGGCTGAGGGTAACACGGTGGTTCGACTTCGGTTTTTAGTTTTGCCAGATCAATCTTTAACTCCAAGAACCCTCCCTTCTTATTTATTTCATAATAATGTATATATGTTAATGTTGTTTGTTAATAAAATGGCCGCTGTGGCCAAATTTATCCAAAGAAATTACAGGTGCAGTGTTTTTATTTGTAAGTGTGGTAAGATGGGGGTGGAGGCATATGAACGGTGGAACCCGGGTTGGCCGTATACGGTCAAGGCTCAGAGCCTATTGTGACAGGCGCAGCAGTGTTCCATTGCCACATTCCATCTACTGCAGGCAGGATACCTGGCTGGCTGAACAGCATTGAGAAGCTCACAGAGACCGCTATAATCAACACTTTAAAAGAACGCCACAGACCAATCAACCAATTTTTTGGGGGTTATTTTTTATAAGCTGCAGGCATGAAATTAAAGAAGTTGCGGAAATTGGTTGCGGCCTACTGTGCCACTCTCGGATCCTAAAAAGTCCATTTGTGGAGATGGGCACCTGGACTCCCATGAAGAAGACATGTTGTCAACCTCTAGATCCCTTACATGCCTGCACTTTTCGGCTCGCTGCTGCTGGCTGTCCAGCAGCAGACTGAAGGTGGCTGCTGCCGTGAGCAGGTATATAAAGGCTCAGAGCCTATTGTGACACGCGCAGCAGTGTTCCATTGCCACATTCCATCTACTGCAGGCAGGATACCTGGCTGGCTGAACAGCATTGAGAAGCTCACAGAGACCGCTATAAGCAACATTTTAAAAGAACGCCACAGACCAATCAACCAAACTTTTTTGGGTTATTTTTTATAGTCTGCAGGCATGAAATTAAAGATGTTGCGGCAATTGGTTGCGGCCTACGGTGCCACCCTCGAATCCTGAAAAGTCCATTTGTGGAGATGGGAACCTGGACTCCCGTTAATAAGACATGTTGTCAACCTCTAGATCCCTTACATGCCTGCACGTTTCGGCTTGCTGCTGCTGCTGGCTGTCCAGCAGCAGACTGAAGGTGGCTGCTGCCGTGCGCAGGTATATAAAGGCTCAGAGCCTATTGTGACACGCGCAGCAGTGTTCCATTGACACAGTCCATCTACTGCAGGCAGGATACCTGGCTGGCTGAACAGCATTGAGAAGCTCACAGAGACCGCTATAAGCAACACTTTAAAAGAACGCCACAGACCAATCAACCAAACTTTTTTGGGTTATTTTTTATAAGCTGCAGGCATGAAATTAAAGAAGTTGCGGAAATTGGTTGCGGCCTACGGTGCCACTCTCGGATCCTAAAAAGTCCATTTGTGCAGATGGGCACCTGGACTCCCGTTAAGAAGACATGTTGTCAACCTCTAGATCCCTTACATGCCTGCACTTTTCGGATTGCTGCTGCTGCTGGCTGTCCAGCAGCAGACTGAAGGTGGCTGCTGCCGTGCTCAGGTATATAAAGGCTCAGAGCCTATTGTGACACGCGCAGCAGTGTTCCATTGACACAGTCCATCTACTGCAGGCAGGATACCTGGCTGGCTGAACAGCATTGAGAAGCTCACAGAGACCGCTATAAGCAACACTTTAAAAGAACGCCACAGACCAATCAACCAAACTTTTTGGGGTTATTTTTTATAGTCTGCAGGCATGAAATTAAAGAAGTTGCGGGAATTCGTTGCGGCCTACGGTGCCACCCTCGGATCCTGAAAAGTCCATTTGTGGAGATGGGCACCTGGACTCCCGTTAAGAAGACATGTTGTCAACCTCTAGATCCCTTACATGCCTGCACTTTTCGGCTTGCTGCTGCTGCTGGCTGTCCAGCAGCAGACTGAAGGTGGCTGCTGCCGTGCGCAGGTATATAAAGGCTCAGAGCCTATTGTGACACGAGCAGCAGTGTTCCATTGCCACATTCCATCTACTGCAGGCAGGATACCTGGCTGGCTGAACAGCATTGAGAAGCTCACAGAGACCGCTATAAGCAACACTTTAAAAGAACGCCACAGACCAATCAACCAAACTTTTTTGGGTTATTTTTTATAGTCTGCAGGCATGAAATTAAAGAAGTTGCGGCAATTTGTTGCAGCCTACGGTGCCACCCTCGGATACTGAAAAGTCCATTTGTGGAGATGGGCACCTGGACTCCCGTTAAGAAGACAAGTTGTCAACCTCTAGATCACTTACATGCCTGCACTTTTCAGCTTGCTGCTGCTGCTGGCTGTCCAGCAGCAGACTGAAGGTGGCTGCTGCCGTGCGCAGGTATGTAAAGGCTCAGAGCCTATTGTGACACGCGCAGTAGTGTTCAATTGCCACATTCCATCTACTGCAGGCAGGATACCTGGCTGGCTGAACAGCATTGAGAAGCTCACAGAGACCGCTATAAGCAACACTTTAAAAGAACGCCACAGACCAATCAACCAAACTTTTTTGGGTTATTTTTTATAGTCTGCAGGCATGAAATTAAAGAAGTTGCGGCAATTGGTTGCGGCCTACGGTGCCACCCTCGGATCCTGAAAAGTCCATTTGTGGAGATGGGAACCTGGACTCCCGTTAAGAAGACATGTTGTCAACCTCTAGATCCCTTACTTGCCTCCACTTTTCAGCTTGCTGCTGCTGCTGGCTGTCCAGCAGCAGACTGAAGGTGGCAGCTGCCGTGCGCAGGTATATAAAGGCTCAGAGCCTATTGTGACAGCCGCAGCAGTGTTCCATTGCCACATTCCATCTACTGCAGGCAGGATACCTGGCTGGCTGAACAGCATTGAGAAGCTCACAGAGACCGCTATAAGCAACACTTTAAAAGAACGCCACAGACCAATCAACCAAACTTTTTTGGGTTATTTTTTATAGTCTGCAGGCATGAAATTAAAGAAGTTGCGGCAATTGGTTGCGGCCTACGGTGCCACCCTCGGATCCTGAAAAGTCCATTTGTGGAGATGGGAACCTGGACTCCCGTTAATAAGACATGTTGTCAACCTCTAGATCCCTTACATGCCCGCACTTTTCGGCTCGCTGCTGCTGGCTGTCCAGCAGCAGACTGAAGGTGGCTGCTGCCGTGCGCAGGTATATAAAGGCTCAGAGCCTATTGTGACACGCGCAGCAGTGTTCCATTGCCACATTCCATCTACTGCAGGCAGGATACCTGGCTGGCTGAACAGCATTGAGAAGCTCACAGAGACCGCTATAAGCAACATTTTAAAAGAACGCCACAGACCAATCAACCAAAGTTTTTTGGGTTATTTTTTATAGTCTGCAGGCATGAAATTAAAGATGTTGCGGCAATTGGTTGCGGCCTACGGTGCCACCCTCGGATCCTGAAAAGTCCATTTGTGGAGATGGGCACCTGGACTCCCGTTAATAAGACATGTTGTCAACCTCTAGATCCCTTACATGCCTGCACTTTTCGGCGTGCTGCTGCTGGCTGTCCAGCAGCAGACTGAAGGTGGCTGCTGCCGTGCGCAGGTATATAAAGGCTCAGAGCCTATTGTGACACTCGCAGCAGTGTTCCATTGCCACATTCCATCTACTGCAGGCAGGATACCTGGCTGGCTGAACAGCATTGAGAAGCTCACAGAGACCGCTATAAGCAACACTTTAAAAGAATGCCACAGACCAATCAACCAAACTTTTTTGGGTTATTTTTTATAGTCTGCAGGCATGAAATTAAAGAAGTTGCGGCAATTGGTTGCGGCCTACGGTGCCACCCTCGGATCCTGAAAAGTCCATTTGTGGAGATGGGTACCTGGACTCCCATTAAGAAGACATGTTGTCAACCTCTAGATCCCTTACATGCCTGCACTTTTCGGCGTGCTGCTGCTGGCTGTCCAGCAGCAGACTGAAGGTGGCTGCTGCCGTGCGCAGGTATATAAAGGCTCAGAGCCTATTGTGACACTCGCAGCAGTGTTCCATTGCCACATTCCATCTACTGCAGGCAGGATACCTGGCTGGCTGAACAGCATTGAGAAGCTCACAGAGACCGCTATAAGCAACACTTTAAAAGAATGCCACAGACCAATCAACCAAACTTTTTTGGGTTATTTTTTATAGTCTGCAGGCATGAAATTAAAGAAGTTGCGGCAATTGGTTGCGGCCTACGGTGCCACCCTCGGATCCTGAAAAGTCCATTTGTGGAGATGGGTACCTGGACTCCCATTAAGAAGACATGTTGTCAACCTCTAGATCCCTTACATGCCTGCACTTTTCGGCTTGCTGCTGCAACTGGTGCCTGTCCAGCAGCAGACTGAAGGTGGCTGCTGCCGTGCGCAGGTATATAAAGGCTCAGAGCCTATCGTGACACGCGCAGCAGTGTTCCATTGCCACATTCCATCTACTGCAGGCAGGATACCTGGCTGGCTGAACAGCATTGAGAAGCTCACAGAGACCGCTATAAGCAACACTTTAAAAGAACGCCACAGACCAATCAACCAAACTTTTTTGGGTTATTTTTTATAGTCTGCAGGCATGAAATTAAAGAAGTTGCGGCAATTGGTTGCGGCCTACGGTGCCACCCTCGGATCCTGAAAAGTCCATTTGTGGAGATGGGCACCTGGACTCCCGTTAAGACATGTTGTCAACCTCTAGATCCCTTACATGCCTGCACTTTTCGGCTTGCTGCTGCTGCTGCTGGCTGTCCAGCAGTAGACTGAAGGTGGCTGCTGCCGTGCGCAGGTATATAAAGGCTCAGAGCCTATTGTGACACGCGCAGCAGTGTTCCATTGCCACATTCCATCTACTGCAGGCAGGATACCTGGCTGGCTGAACAGC
Organism: Phyllobates terribilis; assembly: GCF_046119375.1. Lineage (NCBI taxonomy): Eukaryota > Metazoa > Chordata > Amphibia > Anura > Dendrobatidae > Phyllobates > Phyllobates terribilis. Next base: position 3,459,175 of record NW_027362831.1, read on the forward strand.
ATTGAGAAGCTCACAGAGACCGCTATAAGCAACACTTTAAAAGAACGCCACAGACCAATCAACCAAACTTTTTTGGGTTATTTTTTATAAGCTGCAGGCATGAAATTAAAGAAGTTGCGGAAATTGGTTGCGGCCTACGGTGCCACTCTCGGATCCTAAAAAGTCCATTTGTGGAGATGGGCACCTGGACTCCCGTTAAGAAGTCATGTTGTCAACCTCTAGATCCCTTACATGCCTGCACTTTTCGGATTGCTGCTGCTGCTGGCTGTCCAGCAGCAGACTGAAGGTGGCTGCTGCCGTACGCAAGTATATAAAGGCTCAGAGCCTATTGTGACACGTGCAGCAGTGTTCCATTGCCACATTCCATCTACTGCAGGCAGGATACCTGGCTGGCTGAACAGCATTGAGAAGCTCACAGAGACCGCTATAAGCAACACTTTAAAAGAACGCCACAGACCAATCAACCAAACTTTTTTGGGTTATTTTTTATAGTCTGCAGGCATGAAATTAAGGAAGTTGCGGCAATTGGTTGCGGCCTATGGTGACACCCTCGGATCCTGAAAAGTCCATTTGTGGAGATGGGCACCTGGACTCCCGTTAATAAGACATGTTGTCAACCTCTAGATCCCTTACATGCCTGCACTTTTCGTCTTGCTGCTGCTGCTGGCTGTCCAGCAGCAGACTGAAGATTTCTGCTGCCGTGCGCAGGTATATAAAGGCTCAGAGCCTATTGTGACACGTGCAGCAGTGTTCCATTGCCACATTCCATCTACTGCAGGCAGGATACCTGGCTGGCTGAACAGCATTGAGAAGCTCACAGAGACCGCTATAAGCAACACTTTAAAAGAACGCCACAGACCAATCAACCAAACTTTTTTGGGTTATTTTTTATAGTCTGCAGGCATGAAATTAAATAAGTTGCGGTAATTGGTTGCAGCCTATGGTGACACCCTCGGATCCTGAAAAGTCCATTTGTGGAGATGGGCACCTGGACTCCCGTTAAGAAGACATGTTGTCAACCTCTAGATCCCTTACATGCCTCCACTTTTCAGCTTGCTGCTGCTGCTGGCTGTCCAGCAGCAGACTGAAGGTGGCTGCTGCCGTGCGCAGGTATATAAAGGCTCAGAGCCTATTGTGACACTCGCAGCAGTGTTCCATTGCCTCATTCCATCTACTGCAGGCAGGATACCTGGCTGGCTGAACAGCATTGAGAAGCTCACAGAGACCGCTATAAGCAACACTTTAAAAGAATGCCACAGACCAATTACCAAACTTTTTTGGGTTATTTTTTATAGTCTGCAGGCATGAAATTAAAGAAGTTGCGGCAATTGGTTGCGGCCTACGGTGCCACCCTCGGATCCTGAAAAGTCCATTTGTGGAGATGGGTACCTGGACTCCCGTTAAGAAGACATGTTGTCAACCTCTAGATCCCTTACATGCCTGCACTTTTCGGCTTGCTGCTGCTGCTGCTGGCTGTCCAGCAGCAGACTGAAGGTGGCTGCTGCCGTGCGCAGGTATATAAAGGCTCAGAGCCTATTGTGACACGCGCAGCAGTGTTCCATTGCCACATTCCATCTACTGCATGCAGGATACCTGGATGGCTGAACAGCATTGAGAAGGTCACAGAGACCGCTATAAGCAACACTTTAAAAGAACGCCACAGACCAATCAACCAATCTTTTTTGGGTTATTTTTTATAGTCTGCAGGCATGAAATTAAAGAAATTGCGGCAATTGGTTGCGGCCTACGGTGCCACCCTCGGATCCTGAAAAGTCGATTTGTGGAGATGGGCACCTGGACTCCCGTTAAGAAGACATGTTGTCAACCTCTAGATCCCATACATGCCTGCACTTTTCGGCTTGCTGCTGCTGCTGGTGCCTGTCCAGCAGCAGACTGAAGGTGGCTGCTGCCGTGCGCAGGTATATAAAGGCTCAGAGCCTATTGTGACACGCGCAGCAGTGTTCCATTGCCACATTCCATCTACTGCAGGCAGGATACCTGGCTGGCTGAACAGCATTGAGAAGCTCACAGAGACCGCTATAAGCAACACTTTAAAAGAACGCCACAGACCAATCAACCAAACTTTTTTGGGTTATTTTTTATAGTCTGCAGGCATGAAATTAAAGAAGTTGCGGCATTTGGTTGCGGCCTACGGTGCCACCCTCGGATCCTGAAAAGTCCATTTGTGGAGATGGGCACCTGGACTCCCATTAAGAAGACATGTTGTCAACCTCTAGATCCCTTACATGCCTGCACTTTTCGGCTTGCTGCTGCTGGCTATCCAGCAGCAGGCTGAAGGTGGCTGCTGCTGTGCGCAGGTAAATAAAGGCTCAGAGCCTATTGTGACACGCGCAGCAGTGTTCCATTGCCACATTCCATCTACTGCAGGCAGGATACCTGGCTGGCTGAACAGCATTGAGAAGCTCACAGAGACCGCTATAAGCAACACTTTAAAAGAACGCCACAGACCAATCAACCAAACTTTTTTGGGTTATTTTTTATAGTCTGCAGGCATGAAATTAAAGAAGTTGCGGCAATTGGTTGCAGCCTACGGTGCCACCCTCGGATCCTGAAAAGTCCATTTGTGGAGATGGGCACCTGGACTCCCGTTAAGAAGACATGTTGTCAACCTCTAGATCCCTTACATGCCTGCACTTTTCGGCTTGCTGCTGCTGCTGCTGGCTGTCCAGCAGCAGACTGAAGGTGGCTGCTGCCGTGCGCAGGTATATAAAGGCTCAGAGCCTATTGTGACACGCGCAGCAGTGTTCCATTGCCACATTCCATCTACTGCAGGCAGGATACCTGGCTGGCTGAACAGCATTGAGAAGCTCACAGAGAACGCTATAAGCAACACATTAAAAGAACGCCACAGACCAATCAACCAAACTTTTTTGGGTTATTTTTTTATAGTCTGCAGGCATGAAATTAAAGAAGTTGCGGCAATTGGTTGCGGCCTACGGAGCCACCCTCGGATCCTGAAAAGTCCATTTGTGGAGATGGGCACCTGGACTCCCGTTAAGAAGACATGTTGTCAACCTCTAGATCCCTTACATGCCTGCACTTTTCGGCTTGCTGCTGCTGCTGCTGGCTGTCCAGCTGCAGACTGAAGGTGGCTGCTGCCGTGCGCAGGTAAATAAAGGCTCAGAGCCTATTGTGACACGCGCAGCAGTGTTCCATTGCCACATTCCATCTACTGCAGGCAGGATACCTGGCTGGCTGAACAGCATTGAGAAGCTCACAGAGACCGCTATAAGCAACACTTTAAAAGAACGCCACAGACCAATCAACCAAACTTTTTTGGGTTATTTTTTATAGTCTGCAGGCATGAAATTAAAGAAGTTGCGGCAATTGGTTGCGGCCTACGGTGCCACCCTCGGATTCTGAAAAGTCCATTTGTGGAGATGGGCACCTGGACTCCCGTTAAGAAGACATGTTGTCAACCTCTAGATCCCTTACATGCCTGCACTTTTCGGCTTGCTGCTGCTGCTTCTGGCTGTCCAGCAGCAGACTGAAGGTGGCTGCTGCCGTGCGCAGGTATATAAAGGCTCAGAGCCTATTGTGACACGCACAGCAGTGTTCCATTGCCACATTCCATCTACTGCAGGCAGGATACCTGGCTGGCTGAACAGCATTGAGAAGCTCACAGAGACCGCTATAAGCAACACTTTAAAAGAACGCCACAGACCAATCAACCAAACTTTTTGGGGTTATTTTTTATAGTCTGCAGGCATGAAATTAAAGAAGTTGCGGCAATTGGTTGCGGCCTACGGTGCCACCCTCGGATCCTGAAAAGTCCATTTGTGGAGATGGGCACCTGGACTCCCGTTAAGAAGACATGTTGTCAACCTCTAGATCCCTTACATGCCTGCACTTTTCGTCTTGCTGCTGCTGCTGGCTGTCCAGCAGCAGACTGAAGATTTCTGCTGCCGTGCGCAGGTATATAAAGGCTCAGAGCCTATTGTGACACGTGCAGCAGTGTTCCATTGCCACATTCCATCTACTGCAGGCAGGATACCTGGCTGGCTGAACAGCATTGAGAAGCTCACAGAGACCGCTATAAGCAACACTTTAAAAGAACGCCACAGACCAATCAACCAAACTTTTTTGGGTTATTTTTTATAGTCTGCAGCCATGAAATTAAATAAGTTGCGGTAATTGGTTGCAGCCTATGGTGACACCCTCGGATCCTGAAAAGTCCATTTGTGGAGATGGGCACCTGGACTCCCGTTAAGAAGACATGTTGTCAACCTCTAGATCCCTTACATGCCTGCACTTTTCAGCTTGCTGCTGCTGCTGGCTGTCCAGCAGCAGACTGAAGGTGGCTGCTGCCGTGCGCAGGTATATAAAGGCTCAGAGCCTATTGTGACACTCGCAGCAGTGTTCCATTGCCACATTCCATCTACTGCAGGCAGGATACCTGGCTGGCTGAACAGCATTGAGAAGCTCACAGAGACCGCTATAAGCAACACTTTAAAAGAATGCCACAGACCAATTACCAAACTTTTTTGGGTTATTTTTTATAGTCTGCAGGCATGAAATTAAAGAAGTTGCGGCAATTGGTTGCGGCCTACGGTGCCACCCTCGGATCCTGAAAAGTCCATTTGTGGAGATGGGTACCTGGACTCCCGTTAAGAAGACATGTTGTCAACCTCTAGATCCCTTACATGCCTGCACTTTTCGGCTTGCTGCTGCTGCTGCTGGCTGTCCAGCAGCAGACTGAAGGTGGCTGCTGCCGTGCGCAGGTATATAAAGGCTCAGAGCCTATTGTGACACGCACAGCAGTGTTCCATTGCCACATTCCATCTACTGCAGGCAGGATACCTGGCTGGCTGAACAGCATTGAGAAGCTCACAGAGACCGCTATAAGCAACACTTTAAAAGAACGCCACAGACCAATCAACCAAACTTTTTTGGGTTATTTTTTATAGTCTGCAGGCATGAAATTAAAGAAGTTGCGGCATTTGGTTGCGGCCTACGGTGCCACCCTCGGATCCTGAAAAGTCCATTTGTGGAGATGGGCACCTGGACTCCCATTAAGAAGACATGTTGTCAACCTCTAGATCCCTTACATGCCTGCACTTTTCGGCTTGCTGCTGCTCCTGCCTGTCCAGCAGCAGACTGAAGTTGGCTGCTGCCGTGCGCAGGTATATAAAGGCTCAGAGCCTATTGTGACACGCGCAGCAATGTTCCATTGCCACATTCCATCTACTGCAGGCAGGATACCTGGCTGGCTGAACAGCATTGAGAAGCTCACAGAGACCGCTATAAGCAACACTTTAAAAGAACGCCACAGACCAATCAACCAAACTTTTTTGGGTTATTTATTATAGTATGCAGGCATGAAATTAAAGAAGTTGCGGCAATTGGTTGCGGCCTACGGTTCCACCCTCGGATCCTGAAAAGTCCATTTGTGGAGATGGGCACCTGGACTCCCATTAAGAAGACATGTTGTCAACCTCTAGATCCCTTACATGCCTGCACTTTTCGGCTTGCTGCTGCTGGCTATCCAGCAGCAGGCTGAAGGTGGCTGCTGCTGTGCGCAGGTAAATAAAGGCTCAGAGCCTATTGTGACACGCGCAGCAGTGTTCCATTGCCACATTCCATCTACTGCAGGCAGGATACCTGGCTGGCTGAACAGCATTCAGAAGCTCACAGAGACCGCTATAAGCAACACTTTAAAAGAACGCCACAGACCAATCAACCAAACTTTTTTGGGTTATTTTTCATAGCCTGCAGGCATGAAATTAAAGAAGTTGCGGCAATTGGTTGCGGCCTACGGTGCCACCCTCGGATCCTGAAAAGTCCATTTGTGGAGATGGGCACCTGGACTCCCGTTAAGAAGACATGTTGTCAACCTCTAGATCCCTTACATGCCTGCACTTTTCGGCTTGCTGCTGCTGCCTGTACAGCAGCAGACTGAAGGTGGCTGCTGCCGTGCGCAGGTATATAAAGGCTCAGAGCCTATTGTGACACGCGCAGCAGTGTTCCATTGCCACATTCCATCTACTGCAGGCAGGATACCTGGCTGGCTGAACAGCATTGAGAAGCTCACAGAGACCGCTATAAGCAACACTTTAAAAGAACGCCACAGACCAATCAACCAAACTTTTTTGGGTTATTTTTTATAGTCTGCAGGCATGAAATTAAAGAAGTTGCGGCAATTGGTTGCAGCCTACGGTGCCACCCTCGGATCCTGAAAAGTCCATTTGTGGAGATGGACACCTGGACTCCCGATAAGAAGACATGTTGTCAACCTCTAGATCCCTTACATGCCTGCACTTTTCGGCTTGCTGCTGCTACTGCTGGCTGTCCAGCAGCAGACTGAAGGTGGCTGCTGCCGTGCGCAGGTATATAAAGGCTCAGAGCCTATTGTGACACGCGCAGCAGTGTTCCATTGCCACATTCCATCTACTGCAGGCAGGATACCTGGCTGGCTGAACAGCATTGAGAAGCTCACAGAGACCGCTATAAGCAACACTTTAAAAGAACGCCACAGACCAATCAACCAAACTTTTTTGGGTTATTTTTTATAGTCTGCAGGCATGAAATTAAAGAAGTTGCGGCAATTGGTTGCAGCCTACGGTGCCACCCTCGGATCCTAAAAAGTCCATTTGTGGAGATGGGCACCTGGACTCCCGATAAGAAGACATGTTGTCAACCTCTAAATCCCTTACATGCCTGCACTTTTCGGCTTGCTGCTGCTGCTGGCTGTCCAGCAGCAGACTGAAGGTGGCTGCTGCCGTGCGCAGGTTTATAAAGGCTCAGAGCCTATTGTGACACGCGCAGCAGTGTTCCATTGCCACATTCCATCTACTGCAGGCAGGATACCTTGCTTGCTGAACAGCATTGAGAAGCTCACAGAGACCGCTATAAGCAACACTTTAAAAGAACGCCACAGACCAATCAACCAAGCTTTCTTGGGTTATTTTTTATAGTCTGCAGGCATGAAATTAAAGAAGTTGCGGGCGGCAATTGTTGCGGCCTAAACGGTTCCCACCCTTGGATCCCTGAAAAGTCCATTTGTGAAGATGGGCACCTGGACTCCCGTTAAGAAGACATGTTGTCAACCTCTAGATCCCTTACATGCCTGCACTTTTCGGCTTGCTGCTGCTGGCTGTCCAGCAGCAGACTGAAGGTGGCTGCTGCTGTGCGCAGGTAAATAAAGGCTCAGAGCCTATTGTGACACGCGCAGCAGTGTTCCATTGCCACATTCCATCTACTGCAGGCAGGATACCTGGCTGGCTGAACAGCATTGAGAAGCTCACAGAGACGCTATAAGCAACACTTAAAAGAACGCCACAGACCAACAACCAAACTTTTTTGGGTTATTTTTTATAGTCTGCAGGCATGAAATTAAAGAAGTTGCGGCAATTGGTTGCGGCCTACGGTGCCACCCTCGGATCCTGAAAAGTCCATTTGTGGAGATGGGCACCTGGACTCCCGTTAAGAAGACATGTTGTCAACCTCTAGATCCCTTACATGCCTGCACTTTTCGGCTTGCTGCTGCTGCTGGCTGTCCAGCAGCAGACTGAAGGTGGCTGCTGCGTGCGCAGGTATATAAAGGCTCAGAGCCTATTGTGACACGCGCAGCAGTGTTCCATTGCCACATTCCATCTACTGCAGGCAGGATACCTGGCTGGCTGAACAGCATTGAGAAGCTCACAGAGAACGCTATAAGCAACACTTTAAAAGAACGCCACAGACCAATCAACCAAACTTTTTTGGGTTATTTTTTTATAGTCTGCAGGCATGAAATTAAAGAAGTTGCGGCAATTGGTTGCGGCCTACGGTGCCACCCTCGGATCCTGAAAAGTCCATTTGTGGAGATGGGCACCTGGACTCCCGTTAAGAAGACATGTTGTCAACCTCTAGATCCCTTACATGCCTGCACTTTTCGGCTTGCTGCGCTGCTGCTGGCTGTCCAGCTGCAGACTGAAGGTGCTGCTGCCGTGCGCAGGTATATAAAGGCTCAGAGCCTATTGTGACACGCGCAGCAGTGTTCCATTGTCACATTCCATCTACTGCAGGCAGGATACCTGGCTGGCTGAACAGCATTGAGAAGCTCACAGAGACCGCTATAAGCAACACTTAAAAGAACGCCACAGACCAATCAACCAAACTTTTTTGGGGTTATTTTTATAGTCTGCAGGCATGAAATTAAAGAAGTTGCGGCAATTGGTTGCGGCCTACGGTGCCACCCTCGGATCCTGAAAAGTCCATTTGTGGAGATGGGCACCTGGACTCCCGTTAAGAAGACATATTGTCAACCTCTAGATCCCTTACATGCCTACACTTTTCGGCTTGCTGCTGCTGCTGGCTGTCCAGCAGCAGACTGAAGGTGGCTGCTGCCGTGCGCAGGTAAATAAAGGCTCAGAGCCTATTGTGACACGCGCAGCAGTGTTCCATTGCCACATTCCATCTACTGCAGGCAGGATACCTGGCTGGCTGAAGAGCATTGAGAAGCTCACAGAGACCGCTATAAGCACCACTTTAAAAGAACGCCACAGACCAATCAACCAAACTTTTTTGGGTTATTTTTTATAGTCTGCAGGCATGAAATTAAAGAAGTTGCGGCAATTGGTTGCAGCCTACGGTGCCACCCTCGGATCCTGAAAAGTCCATTTGTGGAGATGGACACCTGGACTCCCGTTAAGAAGACATGTTGTCAACCTATAGATCCCTTACATGCCTGCACTTTTCGGCTTGCTGCTGCTGCTTCTGGCTGTCCAGCAGCAGACTGACGGTGGCTGCTGCCGTGCGCAGGTATATAAAGGCTCAGAGCCTATTGTGACACGCGCAGCAGTGTTCCATTGCCACATTCCATCTACTGCAGGCAGGATACCTGGCTGGCTGAACAGCATTGAGCAGCTCACAGAGACCGCTATAAGCAACACTTTAAAAGAACGCCACAGACCAATCAACCAAACTTTTTTGGGTTATTTTTTATAGTCTGCAGGCATGAAATTAAAGAAGTTGCGGCAATTGGTTGCGGCCTATGGTGCCACCCTCGGATCCTGAAAAGTCCATTTGTGGAGATGGGCACCTGGACTCCCGTTAAGAAGACATGTTGTCAACCTCTAGATCCCTTACATGCCTGCACTTTTCGGCTTGCTGCTGCTGCTGCCTGTCCAGCAGCAGACTGAAGGTGGCTGCTGCCGTGCGCAGGTATATAAAGGCTCAGAGCCTATTGTGACACGCGCAGCAGTGTTCCATTGCCACATTCCATCTACTGCAGGCAGGATAACTGGCTGGCTGAACAGCATTGAGAAGCTCACAGAGACCGCTATAAGCAACACTTTAAAAGAACGCCACAGACCAATCAACCAAACTTTTTTGGGTTATTTTTTATAGTCTGCAGGCATGAAATTAAAGAAGTTGCGGCAATTGGTTGCGGCCTACGGTGCCACCCTCGGATCCTGAAAAGTCCATTTGTGCAGATGGGCACCTGGACTCCCGATAAGAAGACATGTTGTCAACCTCTAGATCCCTTACATGCCTGCACTTTTCGGCTTGCTGCTGCTGCTGCTGGCTGTCCAGCAGCAGACTGAACGTGGCTGCTGCCGTGCGCAGGTATATAAAGGCTCAGAGCCTATTGTGACACGCGCAGCAGTGTTCCATTGCCACATTCCATCTACTGCAGGCAGGATACCTGGCTGGCTGAACAGCATTGAGAAGCTCACAGAGACTGCTATAAGCAACACTTTAAAAGAACGCCACAGACCAATCAACCAAACTTTTTTGGGTTATTTTTTATAGTCTGCAGGCATGAAATTAAAGAAGTTGCGGCAATTGGTTGCGGCCTACGGTGCCACCCTCGGATCCTGAAAAGTCCATTTGTGGAGATGGGCACCTGGACTCCCGATAAGAAGACATGTTGTCAACCTCTAGATCCCTTACATGCCTGCACTTTTCGGCTTGCTGCTGCTGCTGCTGGCTGTCCAGCAGCAGACTGAAGGTGGCTGCTGCCGTGCGCAGGTATATAAAGGCTCAGAGCCTATTGTGACATGCGCAGCAGTGTTCCATTGCCACATTCCATCTACTGCAGGCAGGATACCTGGCTGGCAGGGCCGGCTCCAGGTTTTTCTGGGCCCCGGGCGAAAGAGTCTCAGTGGGCCCCTTTAACACATACCACGATTCATGATGCAGAGATACGGCGGAGAAATATATATATATATAGTACAATGCAAAGATTTCACTTCTTACATTACATGAGTGATATCTATTGTAAATTCCACAATAGCTCAGAAACCGGTGAATCGCTCCACACAGAATACTGGCCCCCATATAAGGCTCCATACGGAATACTGGCCCCCATATAATGCTTCACACGGAATACTGGCCCCCATATAAGGCTCCATACGGAATACTGGCCCCCATATAAGGCTCCATACGGAATACTGGCCCCCATATAAGGCTCCATACGGAATACTGGCCCCCATATAAGGCTCCTTACGGAATACTGGCCCCCATATAAGGCTCCATACGGAATACTGGCCCCCATATAAGGCTCCTTACGGAATACTGGCCCCCATATAAGGCCCCATACGGAATACTGGCCCCCATATAAGGCTCCATACGGAATACTGGCCCCCATATAAGGCTCCATACGCAATACTGGCCCCCATATAACGCTCCATACAGGATACTGGTCCCCTTATAAAGCTCCATACAGGATACTGGCCCCCATATAACGCTCCATACAGGATACTGGTCCCCTTATAAAACTCCATACAGGATACTGGCCCCCATATAACTCTCCATACAGGATACCGGTCCCCTTATAACGCTCCATACAGGATACTGGCCCCCATATAATGCTGCATGCAGGCTGTTACCCCCCACGTAAAGCCCCATACAGGCTGTCCCCCCCTTATAATGCTCCATGCAGGCTGTTACCCCCCACATAATGCCCCATACAGGCCCCCCCCCCTTTTAATGCTCCATGCAGGCTGTTACCCCCCACATAATGCCCCATACAGGCTGCCCCCCCCTTATAATGCTCCATGCAGGCTGTTCCCCACCTTATAATGCCCCATGCAGGATGTTACCTCCCCCCCCCTCTCTTTATAATGCTCCATGGAGGATGCCACCCCCCCTTCTCTTTATACTGCCCCATGCCTCCATACATTAAAAAAAAAAATCAAATACTCACCTCCCTTCTCCTCACCTGCTACCTGCTGCCGCTGCTCTGGTCTGGACTCCAGCGACTCCGGTATCTTCCCGCTCTGCGCTCCCTGTGACGGCTCAGGGGAGGGCGCGGTGTAAAGACGTCACCGCGCCCTCTGACCTGAGACATCACAGGGAGCGCAGAGCAGGAAGACAGCTGATCTGCGGAGGCACGGGGAGAGGTAAGTATCCAGCTGCCGGGGCCCTGAGTAAGCGGCGGAGAAGGGCGGGCGCTGACACCGCTCTCCTCCGACCCATAGCCCAGCGGGGTGCGCGACTGCCAGTGGGCCCCTCTGCCTGCTCAGGGCCCCGGCATTTGCCCGGGTGCTCCGGGTGCTGACGCCGGCCCTGATGGCAGGCTGAACAGCATTGAGAAGCTCACAGAGACCGCTATAAGCAACACTTTAAAAGAACGCCACAGACCAATCAACCAAACTTTTTTGGGTTATTTTTTATAGTCTGCAGGCATGAAATTAAAGAAGTTGCGGCAATTGGTTGCGGCCTACGGTGTCACCCTCGGATCCTGAAAAGTCCATTTGTGGAGATGGACACCTGGACTCCCAATAAGAAGACATGTTGTCAACCTCTAGATCCCTTACATGCCTGCACTTTTCGGCTTGCTGCTGCTGCTGGCTGTCCAGCAGCAGACTGAAGGTGGCTGCTGCCGTGCGCAGGTAAATAAAGGCTCCGAGCCTATTGTGACACGCGCAGCAGTGTTCCATTGCCACATTCCATCTACTGCAGGCAGGATACCTGGCTGGCTGAACAGCATTGAGAAGCTCACAGCGACCGCTATAAGCAACACTTTAAAAGAACGCCACAGACCAATCAACCAAACTTTTTGGGGTTATTTTTTATAGTCTGCAGGCATGAAATTAAAGAAGTTGCGGCAATTGGTTGCGGCCTACGGTGCCACCCTCGGATCCTGAAAAGTCCATTTGTGGAGATGGGCACCTGCACTCCCGTTAAGAAGACATGTTGTCAACCTCTAGATCCCTTACATGCCTGCACTTTTCGGCTTGCTGCTGCTGCTTCTGGCTGTCCAGCAGCAGACTGAAGGTGGCTGCTGCCGTGCGCAGGTATATAAAGGCTCAGAGCCTATTGTGACACGCGCAGCAGTGTTCCATTGCCACATTCCATCTACTGCAGGCAGGATACCTGGCTGGCTGAACAGCATTGAGCAGCTCACAGAGACCGCTATAAGCAACACTTTAAAAGAACGCCACAGACCAATCAACCAAACTTTTTTGGGTTATTTTTTATAGTCTGCAGGCATGAAATTAAAGAAGTTGCGGCAATTGGTTGCGGCCTACGGTGCCACCCTCGGATCCTGAAAAGTCCATTTGTGGAGATGGGCACCTGGGCTCCCGTTAAGAAGACATGTTGTCAACCTCTAGTTCCCTTACATGCCTGCACTTTTCGGCTTGCTGCTGCTGGCTGTACAGCAGCAGACTGAAGGTGGCTGCTGCCGTGCGCAGGTAAATAAAGGCTCAGAGCCTATTGTGACACGCGCAGCAGTGTTCCATTGCCACATTCCATCTACTGCAGGCAGGATACCTGGCTGGCTGAACAGCATTGAGAAGCTCACAGAGACCGCTATAAGCAACACTTTAAAAGAACGCCACAGACCAATCAACCAATCTTTTTTGGGTTATTTTTTATAGTCTGCAGGCATGAAATTAAAGAAGTTGCGGCAATTGGTTGCGGCCTACGGTGCCACCCTCGGATCCTGAAAAGTCCATTTGTGGAGATGGGCACCTTGACTCCCGTTAAGAAGACATGTTGTCAACCTCTAGATCCCTTACATGCCTGCACTTTTCGGCTTGCTGCTGCTGCTGCTGGCTGTCCAGCAGCAGACTGAAGGTGGCTGCTGCCGTGCGCAGGTATATAAAGGCTCAGAGCCTATTGTGACACGCGCAGCAGTGTTCCATTGCCACATTCCATCTACTGCAGGCAGGATACCTGGCTGGCTGAACAGCATTGAGAAGCTCACAGAGACCGCTATAAGCAACACTTTAAAAGAACGCCACAGACCAATCAACCAAACTTTTTTGGGTTATTTTTTATAGTCTGCAGACATGAAATTAAAGAAGTTGCGGCAATTAGTTGCGGCCTACGGTGCCACCCTCTGATCCTGAAAAGTCCAATTGTGGAGATGGGCACCTGGACTCCCGTTAAGAAGACATGTTGTCAACCTCTAGATCCCTTACATGCCAGCACTTTTCGACTTGCTGCTGCTGCTGGCTGTCCAGCAGCAGACTGAAGGTGGCTGCTGCAGTGCGCAGGTATATAAAGGCTCAGAGCCTATTGTGACACGCGCAGCAGTGTTCCATTGCCACATTCCATCTACTGCAGGCAGGATACCTGGCTGGCTGAATAGCATTGAGAAGCTCACAGAGACCGCTATAGGCAACACTTTAAAAGAACGCCACAGACCAATCAACCAAACTTTTTTTGGGTTATTTTTTATAGTCTGCAGGCATGAAATTAAAGATGTTGCGGCAATTGGTTGCGGCCTACGGTGCCACCCTCGGATCCTGAAAAGTCCATTTGTGGAGATGGGCACCTGGACTCCCGTTAAGAAGACATGTTGTCAACCTCTAGATCCCTTACATGCCTGCACTTTTCGGCTTGCTGCTGCTGCTGCTGGCTGTCCAGCAGCAGACTGAAGGTGGCTGCTGCCGTGCGCAGGTATATAAAGACTCAGAGCCTATTGTGACACGCGCAGCAGTGTTCCATTGCCACATTCCATCTACTGCAGGCAGGATACCTGGCTGGCTGAACAGCATTGAGAAGCTCACAGAGACCGCTATAAGCAACACTTTAAAAGAACGCCACAGACCAATCAACCAAACTTTTTTGGGTTATTTTTTATAGTCTGCAGGCATGAAATTAAAGAAGTTGCGGCATTTTGTTGCGGCCTACGGTGCCACCCTCGGATCCTGAAAAGTCCATTTGTGGAGATGGGCACCTGGACTCCCGTTAAGAAGACATGTTGTCAACCTCTAGATCCCTTACATGCCTGCACTTTTCGGCTTGCTGCTGTTGCTGGCTGTCCAGCAGCAAACTGAAGGTGGCTGCTGCCGTACGCAGGTATATAAAGGCTCAGAGCCTATTGTGACACGCGCAGCAGTGTTCCATTGCCACATTCCATCTACTGCAGGCAGGATACCTGGCTGAACAGCATTGAGAAGCTCACAGAGACCGCTATAAGCAGCACTTTAAAAGAACGCCACAGACCAATCAACCAAACTTTTTTGGGTTATTTTTTATAGTCTGCAGTAGAGATGAGCGGTGTTCGACTAGAACTGTTCGCCAATCTCAAATTCCAGCTGTTTTGGGCGGTGTTCGAGTTGTTCGACGAACCCGAACGATTTGCAAAAAATTCGGCTGTTCGAGGTTATGTTCGATAACTGTTCGTGCACCAAAAGCGTGTCCTGCATGTCTGGCGCTATTTAGAGCACCAATCATGCAGGGATTGTCTGCCACTCACTGTAATGCCACAGCCATGGTGGTTGTGGCATTACAGTGATTGCCCAAATCGATGGGAACAGTGCTCACAGTGAAACATGAAAAGCCGGCAATTCAGCAGCGGCATACACCGGTACCCGACAATTTAGAACAGAAAGAATAGAGAATCACACATAGATTAGATAGATAGAAACATGTCAGTCACACATATAAGAAGCACAGTGACAGTGTTGCTTACTGTACTTGTCATTTAGTGTAAAGGATTTATCAAAAAAAATAATAGTGTTTTCATGCACCGTCTCTTTAAAAAAGCCGGCCGGCAATTCAGCATCTGTACCCGACAATTTAGAATAGAAGGAATAGAGAATCACACATAGATTAGATAGATAGAAACATGTCAGCCACATATATACGAAGTACAGTGACAGTGTTGCTTACTGTACTTGTCATTTAGTGTAAAGGATTTATTAAAAAATATAATAGTGTTTTCGTGCACCGTCTCTTTAAAAAAGCCGGCCGGCAATTCAGCAGCGGTACCCAACAATTTATAACAGACAGAATAGAGCTTCACACATAGATTAGATAGATAGAAACATGTCAGTCACATATATATGAAGTACTGTGACAGTGTTGCTTACTGTACTTGTCATTTACTGCAAAGGATTTATTAAAAAAAATAATAGTGTTTTCATGCACCGTCTCTTTAAAAAAGCCGGCCGGCAATTCAGCATCTGTACCCGACAATTTATAACAGACAGAATAGAGCTTCACACATAGATTAGATAGATAGAAACATGTCAGTCACATATATAATAAGTACAGTGACAGTGTTGGTTACTGTACTTGTCATTTAGTATTAAAATAAAGGATTTATTATTAAAAAAAATTGGCGTGGGGTTCCCCGTAATTTTAGTCTCTAGCGGAGGTTAAGCAGACAGCTGGGGCAGATGTTTGAAGCCTGGGAAGGGGGTAATACCCACGGAGCTTCCCAGACTATTAATATCAGCCCCCAGCTGAATACCTAGACTTTACTAGCTATTAAAATGGGGGACCCCCCAAAAAAATGACGTGGGGTCCCCCCTAATTTAATAGCTAGCAAAGGCTAGGCAGACAGCTGGGGGCTGATATTAATAGCCCAGGAAGGGAGCCATGAATATTGGCCCCCTCCCAGGCTAGAAACACCAGCCGTCAGCCGCCCCAGAATTGGCGCATCCATAGGATGCGCCAATTCTGGCACTTAGCCTCGCTCTTCCACGCTGCCCTGGTGCGGTGGCAGGGGGTAATAGGGTTGGGGTTGATGTCAGCTTATAATGCCAGCTGACATCAAGCCCAGGTTAGTGATGGAGAGGCGTCTATAAGACACCCCCATTACTAACCCCATAGTCAAAGTTAAAAAAAAACACAAACACCCAGAATAAAGTCCTTTAATTGAAATAAAGACACATTCCTTTATTGTTCTAAATTAAACCATACTTACCGTCACGCCCATTCCAGCTGAAGCCAACGATCTCCTGCAATAAAAGAAAAATAATAAAGCAACCTCATCCTTACCTTTCCATGGTTCCCACGACAGCTTCAGCTCTGCTACATCGAGATGACAGGCTGGACCGCAGCAGAACGCTGCCATCCATCCTGTCATCCCGCAGACACTGAGAAGCGCAGGCATGCTTGCGCTCTGCAGTGTCTGGCTGTGACGGCATAAAGATGAGACGAGTTCATGTCCAATGAACTCGGCGCACCTCATGCACGTCACTGACAGCGTGGGAGAATTCTCCTGCACTCAGCACTTCAGCGTGAGAATTCTCCCACGCTGTCAGTGACGTGCATGAGGTCAGCTGAGTTCATTGGACATGAATGAGCTCACCTCATGCACGTCACTGACAGCGTGGGAGAATTCTCACGCTGTAGCGCTGAGTGCAGGAGAATTTTCCCACGCTGTCAGTGACGTGCATGAGGTGAGCTGAGATCATTGGACATGAATGAGCTCACCTCATGCACGTCACTGACAGCGTGGGAAAATTCTCCTGCACTCAGCGCTTCAGCGTGAGAATTTTCCCACGCTGTCAGTGACGTGCATGAGGTGAGCTCATTCATGTCCAATGAACTCAGCTGACCTCATGTACGTCACTGACAGCGTGGGAGAATTTTCACGCTGAAGTGCTGAGTGCAGGAGAATTCTCCCACGCTGTCAGTGACGTGCATGAGGTGCGCCGAGTTCATTGGACATGAGCTTGTCTCATCTTTATGCCGTCACAGCGAGACACTGAGGAGCGCAAGCATGCCTGCGCTTCTGAGTGTCCGCGGGATGACAGGCTGGATGGCAGCGTTCTGCTGCGGTCCAGCCTGTCATCTCGATGTAGCAGAGCTGAAGCTGTCGTGGGAACCATGGAAAGGTAAGGATGAGGTTGCTTTATTATTTTACTTTTATTGCAGAAGACATTGGCTTCAGCTGGAATGGGCGTGACGGTAAGTATGGTTTAATTTAGAACAATAAAGAATTGTGTGTTTATTTCAATTAAAGGACTTTATTCTGGGTGTTGTGTTTTTTTAAATACTTTACTAGAAATTCATGGTGGTCATGTCTAATATTGGCGTGACCCCATGAATTTCGGGCTTAGGGCCAGCTGATAATGCCAAGCTGGCCTTAACCCCTTTATTACCCAGTGAGCCACCGCACCAGGGCCCTGGATGAGTTGGGTACAGCGCCAGAAGATGGCGCTTCTATGAACGCGCCATTTTCCGGGGCGGCTGCGGACTGCAATATGCAGCGGGTGGGGTCCAGAAAGCTTGGAACTCCCTGCGCTGCAGATTCCAGCCCCCAGCTGCCTAGTTGTACCTGGCTGGACACAAAAATAGGGAGAAGCTTCACGTATTTTTTTTTTAAATTATTTCATGAAATTCATGGAATAATTAAGAAAAAAAGGGCTTCCCTATATTGTTGTGTCTGGCCAGGTACAAATAGGCAGCTGGTGGTTGGGGGCAGCCCGTCCCTGCCTGCTGTACCTGGCTGGACACAAATATAGTGCGAAGCCCCACGTCAATTTTTTTTTAATTATTTCATGAAATAATTTTTTTAAAAAAGGGCTTCCCTATATTGTTGTGTCTGGCCAGGTACAAATAGGCAGCTGGTGGTTGGGGGCAGCCCGTTCCTGCCTGCTGTACCTGACTGGACACAAATATAGGGCGAAGGAAATTCATGAAATAATGAAAAAAAAATTGATGTGGGGCTTCGCCCTATATTTGTGTCCAGTCAGGTACAGCAGGCAGGAACGGGCTGCTCCCAACCACCAGCTGCCTATTTGTACCTAGCCGGACACAACAATATAGGGAAGCCCTTTTTTTCTTAATTATTCCATGAATTTTATGAATTTAAAAAAAAAATACATGGAGCTTCGCCCTATTTTTGTGTCCAGCCAGGTACAACTAGGCAGCTGGGGGCTGGAATCTGCAGCGCAGGGAGGCCCAAGCTTTCTGCCCCCCCCCGCTGCAAATTGCAGTCCGCAGCCACCCCGAAAAATGGCGCGTTCATAGAAGCGCCATCTTCTGGCGCTGTACCCAACTCATCCAGGGCCCTGATGCGGTAGCTCACTGGGTAATAAAGGGGTTAAGGCCAGCTTGGCATTATCAGCTGGCCCTAAGCCCGAAATTCATGGGGTCACGCCAATATTAGACATGACCACCATGAATTTCTAGTAAAGTATTTAAAAAAAACACAAACACCCAGAAAAAAGTCCTTTAATTGAAATAAACACACAATTCTTTATTGTTCTAAATTAAACCATACTTACCGCCACGCCCATTCCAGCTGAAGCCAATGATCTCCTGCAATAAAAGTAAAGTAATAAAGCAACATCATCCTTACCTTTCCATGGCTCCCACGACAGCTTCAGCTCTGCTACATCGAGATGACAGGCTGGACCGCAGCAGAACGCTGCCATCCAGCCTGTCATCCCGCAGACACTGAGAAGCGCAGGCATGCTTGCGCTACTCAGTGTCTGGCTGTGACGGCATCCAGATGAGCCGAGGTCATGTCCAATGAACTCGGCTCACCTCATGCACGTCACTGACAGCGTGGGAAAATTCTCACGCTGAAGCGCTGAGTGCAGGAGAATTTTCCCACGCTGTCAGTGACGTACATGAGGTGAGCCGAGTTCATTGTCGGCTCATCTGGATGCCGTCACAGTCAGACACTGAGGAGTGCAAGCATGCCTGCGCTTCTCAGTGTGTGCGGCATGGCAAGCTGGATGGCAGCGTTCTGCTGCGGTCCAGCCTGTCATCTCGATGTAGCAGAGCTGGAGCTGTCCTGGGAACCATGGAAAGGTAAGGATGAGGTTGCTTTATTATTTTTCTTTTATTGCAGGAGATCGTTGGCTTCAGCTGGAATGGGCGTGATGGTAAGTATGGTTTAATTTAGAAAAATAAAGAATTGTGTCTTTATTTCAATTAAAGGACTTTATTCTGGGTGTTTGTGTTTTTTTTTTAACTTTGACTATGGGGTTAGTAATGGGGGTGTCTTATAGACGCCTCTCCATTACTAACCTGGGCTTGATGTCAGCTGGCATTATAAGCTGACATCAACCCCAACCCTATTACCCCCTGCCACCGCACCAGGGCAGCGTGGAAGAGCGAGGCTAAGTGCCAGAATTGGCGCATCCTATGGATGCGCCATTTCTGGGGCGGCTGAGGGCTGGTGTTTCTAGCCTGGGAGGGGGCCAATATTCATGGCTCCCTTCCTGGGCTATTAATATCAGCCCCCAGCTGTCTGCCTAGCCTTTGCTAGCTATTAAAGTAGGGGGGACCCCACGTCATTTTTTTGGGGGGGTCCTCCATTTTAATAGCTAGTAAAGGCTAGGTATTCAGCTGGGGGCTGATATTAGTAGCCTGGGAAGCTCCGTGGGTATTACTCCCTTCCCAGCCTTCAAACATCTGCCCCAGCTGTCTGCTTAACCTCCGCTAGAGACTAAAATTACAGGGAACCCCACGCCAATTTTTTTTAATAATAAATCCTTTATTTTAATACTAAATGACAAGTACAGTAACCAACACTGTCACTGTACTTATTATATATGTGACTGACATGTTTCTATCTATCTAATCTATGTGTGAAGCTCTATTCTGTCTGTTATAAATTGTCGGGTACAGATGCTGAATTGCCGGCCGGCTTTTTTAAAGAGACGGTGCACGAAAACACTATTATATTTTTTAATAAATCCTTTACACTAAATGACAAGTACAGTAAGCAACACTGTCACTGTACTTCGTATATATGTGGCTGACATGTTTCTATCTATCTAATCTATGTGTGATTCTCTATTCCTTCTATTCTAAATTGTCGGGTACAGATGCTGAATTGCCAGCCGGCTTTTTTAAAGAGACGGTGCATGAAAACACTATTATTTTTTTAAATAAATTCTTTGCAGTAAATGACAAGTACAGTAAGCAACACTGTCACTGTACTTCATATATATGTGACTGACATGTTTCTATCTATCTAATCTATGTGTGATGCTCTATTCCTTCATGTCTAAATTGTCGGGTACCGGTGTATGCCGCTGCTGAATTGCCGGCCGGCTTTTTTAAAGAAAGCGTCTTCTGAGCAGTTTGTCAGCTTTTGGACACCTTTGAAGGTGTTTTCTATGTGTTCCTATGTGTTTTTGTTTGCCTGCCATTGGTTTTAACGGTGTTCGACGGTGTTCTAAGGTGATCGACGAACAGTTCGACGAACAGTTCCTCGAACATCCCGGTGTTCGACAAACCGAACCGAACCCGAACACTACGGGGGTGGCTCAACACTAGTCTGCAGGCATGAAATTAAAGAAGTTGCGGCAATTGGTTGCGGCCTACGGTGCCTCCCTCGGATCCTGAAAAGTCCATTTGTGGAGATGGGCACCTGGACTCCCGTTAAGAAGACATGTTGTCAACCTCTAGATCCCTTAGATGCCTGCACTTTTCGGCTTGCTGCTGCTGCTGGCTGTCCTAGCAGCAGACTGAAGGTGGCTGCTGCCGAGCGCAGGTATATAAAGGCTCAGAGCCTATTGTGACATGCGCAGCAGTGTTCCATTGCCACATTCCATCTACTGCAGGCAGGATACCTGGCTGGCTGAACAGCATTGAGAAGCTCACAGAGACCGCTATAAGCAACACTTTAAAAGAACGCCACAGACCAATCAACCAAACTTTTTTGGGTTATTTTTTATAGTCTGCAGGCATGAAATTAAAGACGTTGCGGCAATTTGTTGCGGCCTACGGTGCCACCCTCGGATCCTGAAAAGTCCATTTGTGGAGATGGGCACCTGGACTCCCGTTAAGAAGACATGTTGTCAACCTCTAGATCCCTTACATGCCTGCACTTTTCGGCTTGCTGCTGCTGCTGCTGGCTGTCCAGCAGCAGACTGAAGGTGGCTGCTGCCGTGCGCAGGTATATAAAGGCTCAGAGCCTATTGTGACACGCGCAGCAGTGTTCCATTGCCACATTCCATCTACTGCAGGCAGGATATCTAGCTGGCTGAACAGCATTGAGAATCTCACAGAGACCGCTATAAGCAACACTTTAAAAGAACGCCACAGACCAATCAACCAAACTTTTTTGGGTTATTTTTTATAGTCTGCAGGCATGAAATTAAAGAAGTTGTAGCAATTGGCTGCGGCCTACGGTGCCACCCTCGGATCCTGAAAAGTCCATTTGTGGAGATGGGCACCTGGACTCCCGTTAAGAAGACATGTTGTCAACCTCTAGATCCCTTACATGCCTGCACATTTCGGCTTGCTGCTGTTGCTGGCTGTCCAGCAGCAAACTGAAGGTGGCTGCTGCCGTACGCAGGTATATAAAGGCTCAGAGCCTATTGTGACACGCGCAGCAGTGTTCCATTGCCACATTCCATCTACTGCAGGCAGGATACCTGGCTGAACAGCATTGAGAAGCTCACAGAGACCGATATAAGCAGCACTTTAAAAGAACGCCACAGACCAATCAACCAAACTTTTTTGGGTTATTTTTTATAGTCTGCAGGCATGAAATTAAAGAAGTTGCGGCAATTGGTTGCGGCCTACCGTGCCACCCTCGGATCCTGAAAAGTCCATTTGTGGAGATGGGCACCTGGACTCCCGTTAAGAAGACATGTTGTCAACCTCTAGATCCCTTACATGCCTGCACTTTTCGGCTTGCTGCTGCTGCTGCTGCTGGCTGTCCAGCAGCAAACTGAAGGTGGCTGCTGCGTTACGCAGGTATATAAAGGCTCAGAGCCTATTGTGACACGCGCAGCAGTGTTCCATTGCCACATTCCATCTACTGCAGGCAGGATACCTGGCTGGCTGAACAGCATTGAGAAGCTAACAGAGACCGCTATAAGCAACACTTTAAAAGAACGCCACAGACCAATCAACCAAACTTTTTTGGGTTATTTTTTATAGTCTGCAGGCATGAAATTAAAGAAGTTGCGGCAATTGGCTGCAGCCTACGGTGCCACCCTCGGATCCTGAAAAGTCCATTTGTGGAGATGGGCACCTGGACTCCCGTTAAGAAGACATGTTGTCAACCTCTAGATCCCTTACATGCCTGCACTTTTCGGCTTGCTGCTGCTGCTGCTGCTGGCTGTCCAGCAGCAAACTGAAGGTGGCTGCTGCGTTACGCAGGTATATAAAGGCTCAGAGCCTATTGTGACACGCGCAGCAGTGTTCCATTGCCACATTCCATCTACTGCAGGCAGGATACCTGGCTGGCTGAACAGCATTGAGAAGCTAACAGAGACCGCTATAAGCAACACTTTAAAAGAACGCCACAGACCAATCAACCAAACTTTTTTGGGTTATTTTTTATAGTCTGCAGGCATGAAATTAAAGAAGTTGCGGCAATTGGCTGCGGCCTACGGTGCCACCCTCGGATCCTGAAAAGTCCATTTGTGGAGATGGGCACCTGGATTCCCGTTAAGAAGACATGTTGTCAACCTCTAGATCCCTTACATGCCTGCACTTTTCGGCTTGCTGCTGCTGCTGCTGGCTGTCCAGCAGCAGACTGAAGGTGGCTGCTGCCGTGCGCAGGTATATAAAGGCTCAGAGCCTATTGTGACACGCGCAGCAGTGTTCCATTGCCACATTCCATCTACTGCAGGCAAGATACCTGGCTGGCTGAACAGCATTGAGAAGCTCACAGACACCGCTATAAGCAACACTTTAAAAGAACGCCACAGACCAATCAACCAAACTTTTTTGGGTTATTTTTTATAGTCTGCAGGCATGAAATTATAGAAGTTGTGGCAATTGGTTGCGGCCTACGGTGCCACCCTCGGATACTGAAAAGTCCATTTGTGGAGATGAGCACCTGGACTCCCGTTAAGAAGACATGTTGTCAACCTCTAGATCCCTTACATGCCTGCACTTTTCGGCTTGCTGCTACTGCTGGCTGTCCAGCAATAAACTGAAGGTGGCTGCTGCCGTACGCAGGTATATAAAGGCTCAGAGCCTATTGTGACACGCGCAGCAGTGTTCCATTGCCACATTCCATCTACTGCAGGCAGGATACCTGGCTGGCTGAACAACATTGAAAAGCTCACAGAGACTGCTATAAGCAACACTTTAAAAGAACGCCACAGACCAATCAACCAAACTTTTTTGGGTTATTTTTTATAGTCTGCAGGCATGAAATTAAAGAAGTTGCGGCAATTGTTTGTGGCCTACGGTGCCACCCTCGGATCCTGAAAAGTCTATTTGTGGAGATGGGCACCTGGATTCCCGTTAAGAAGACATGTTGTCAACCTCTAGATCCCTTACATGCCTGCACTCTTCGGCTTGCTGCTGCTGCTGCTGGCTGTCCAGCAGCAGACTGAAGGTGGCTGCTGCCGTGCGCAGGTATATAAAGGCTCAGAGCCTATTGTGACACGCGCAGCAGTGTTCCATTGCCACATTCCATCTACTGCAGGCAGGATACCTGGCTGGCTGAACAGCATTGAGAAGCTCACAGAGACCGCTATAAGCAACACTTTAAAAGAACGCCACAGACCAATCAACCAAACTTTTTTGGGTTATTTTTTATAGTCTGCAGGCATGAAATTAAAGAAGTTGCGGCAATTGGTTGCGGCCAACGGTGCCACCCTCTGATCCTGAAAATTCCATTTGTGGAGATGAGCACCTGGACTCCCGTTAAGAAGACATGTTGTCAACCTCTAGATCTCTTACATGCCTGTACTTTTCGGCTTGCTGCTGCTGCTGGCTGTCCAGCAGCAGACTGAAGGTGGCTGCTGCCGTGCTCAGGTATATAAAGGCTCAGAGCCTATTGTGACACGCGCAGCAGTGTTCCATTGCCACATTCCATCTACTGCAGGCAGGATACCTGGCTGGCTGAACAGCATTGAGAAGCTCACAGAGACCGCTATAAGCAACACTTTAAAAGAACGCCACAGACCAATCAACTAAACTTTTTTGGGTTATTTTTTATAGTCTGCAGGCATGAAATTAAAGAAGTTGCGGCAATTGGTTGCGGCCTACGGTGCCACCCTCGGATCCTGAAAAGTCCATTTGTGGAGATGGGCACCTGGACTCCCGTTAAGAAGACATGTTGTCAACCTCTAGATCCCTTACATGCCTGCACTTTTCGGCTTGCTGCTGCTGGCTGTCCAGCAGCAGACTGAAGGTGGCTGCTGCCGTGCGCAGGTATATAAAGGCTCAGAGCCTATTGTGACACGCGCAGCAGTGTTCCATTGCCACATTCCATCTACTGCAGGCAGGATACCTGGCTGGCTGAACAGCATTGAGAAGCTCACAGAGACCGCTATAAGCAACACTTTAAAACAATGCCACAGACCAATCAACCAAACTTTTTTGGGTTATTTTTTATAGTCTGCAGGCATGAAATTAAAGAAGTTGCGGCAATTGGTTGCGGCCAACGGTGCCACCCTCTGATCCTGAAAAGTCCATTTGTGGAGATGAGCACCTGGACTCCCGTTAAGAAGACATGTTGTCAACCTCTAGATCTCTTACATGCCTGTACTTTTCGGCTTGCTGCTGCTGCTGGCTGCCCAGCAGCAGACTGAAGGTGGCTGCTGCCGTGCTCAGGTATATAAAGGCTCAGAGCCTATTATGACACGCGCAGCAGTGTTCCATTGCCACATTCCATCTACTGCAGGCAGGATACCTGGCTGGCTGAACAGCATTGAGAAGCTCACAGAGACCGCTATAAGCAACACTTTAAAAGAATGCCACAGACCAATCAACCAAACTTTTTGGGGTTATTTTTTATAGTCTGCAGGCATGAAATTAAAGAAGTTGCGGCAATTGTTTGCAGCCTATGGTGCCACCCTCGGATCCTGAAAAGTCCATTTGTGGAGATGGGCACCTGGACTCCCGTTAAGAAGACATGTTGTCAACCTCTAGATCCCTTACATGCCTGCACTTTTCGGCTTGCTGCTGCTGCTGCTGGCTGTCCAGCAGCAGACTGAAGGTGGCTGCTGCCGTGCGCAGGTATATAAAGGCTCAGAGCCTATTGTGACACGCGCAGCAGTGTTCCATTGCCACATTCCATCTACTGCAGGCAGGATACCTGGCTGGCTGAACAGCATTGAGAAGCTCACAGAGACCGCTATAAGCAACACTTTAAAAGCACGCCACAGACCAATCAACCAAACTTTTTTGGGTTATTTTTTATAGTCTGCAGGCATGAAATTAAAGATGTTGCGGCAATTGTTTGCAGCCTACGGTGCCACCCTCGGATCCTGAAAAGTC
Source organism: Phyllobates terribilis (assembly GCF_046119375.1). NCBI lineage: Eukaryota > Metazoa > Chordata > Amphibia > Anura > Dendrobatidae > Phyllobates > Phyllobates terribilis. The sequence goes on from NW_027362831.1 coordinate 3,484,525, forward strand.
CATTTGTGGAGATGGGCACCTGGACTCCCATTAAGAAGACATGTTGTCAACCTCTAGATCCCTTACATGCCTGCACTTTTCGGCTTGCTGCTGCTGCTGGCTGTCCAGCAGCAGACTGAAGGTGGCTGCTGCCGTGCTCAGGTATATAAAGGCTCAGAGCCTATTGTGACACGCGCAGCAGTGTTCCATTGCCACATTCCATCTACTGCAGGCAGGATACCTGGCTGGCTGAACAGCATTGAGAAGCTCACAGAGACCGCTATAAGCAACACTTTAAAAGAACGCCACAGACCAATCAACCAAACTTTTTTGGGTTATTTTTTATAGTCTGCAGGCATGAAATTAAAGAAGTTGCGGCAATTGGTTGCGGCCTACGGTGCCACCCTCGGATCCTGAAAAGTCCATTTGTGGAGATGGGCACCTGGACTCCCGTTAAGAAGACATGTTGTCAACCTCTAGATCCCTTACATGCCTGCACTTTTCGGCTTTCTGCTGCTGCTGCTGGCTGTCCAGCAGCAGACTGAAGGTGGCTGCTGCCGTGCGCAGGTATATAAAGGCTCAGAGCCTATTGTGACACGCGCAGCAGTGTTCCATTGCCACATTCCATCTACTGCAGGCAGGATACCTGGCTGGCTGAACAGCATTGAGAAGCTCACAGAGACCGCTATAAGCAACAATTTAAAACAATGCCACAGACCAATCAACCAAACTTTTTTGGGTTATTTTTTATAGTCTGCAGGCATGAAATTAAAGAAGTTGCGGCAATTGGTTGCGGCCTACAGTGCCACCCTCGGATCCTGAAAAGTCCATTTGTGGAGATGGTTACCTGGACTCCCGTTAAGAAGACATGTTGTCAACCTCTAGATCCCTTACATGCCTGCACTTTTCGGCTTGCTGCTGCTGCTGCTGGCTGTCCAGCAGCAGACTGAAGGTTGCTGCTGCCGTGCCCAGGTATATAAAGGCTCAGAGCCTATTGTGACACGCGCAGCAGTGTTCCATTGCCACATTCCATCTACTGCAAGCAAGATACCTGGCTGGCTGAACAGCATTGAGAAGCTCACAGAGACCGCTATAAGCAACACTTTAAAACAATGCCACAGACCAATCAACCAAACTTTTTTGGGTTATTTTTTATAGTCTGCAGGCATGAAATTAAAGAAGTTGCGGCAATTGGTTGCGGCCTACGGTGCCACCCTCTGATCCTGAAAAGTCCATTTGTGGAGATGGGCACCTGGACTCCCGTTAAGAAGACATGTTGTCAACATCCAGATCCCTTACATGCCTGCACTTTTCGGCTTGCTGCTACTGCTGGCTGTCCAGCAGCAGACTGAAGGTTGCTACTGCCGTGCGCAGGTATATAAAGGCTCAGAGCCTATTGTGACACGCGCAGCAGTGTTCCATTGCCACATTCCATCTACTGCAGGCAGGATACCTGGCTGGCTGAACAGCATTGAGAAGCTCACAGAGACCGCTATAAGCAACACTTTAAAAGAACGCCACAGACCAATCAACCAAACTTTTTTGGGTTATTTTTTATAGTCTGCAGGCATGAAATTAAAGAAGTTGCGGCAATTGGTTGCGGCCTACGGTGCCACCCTCGGATCCTGAAAAGTCCATTTGTGGAGATGGGCACCTGGACTCCCGTTAAGAAGACATGTTGTCAACCTCTAGATCCCTTACATGCCTGCACTTTTCGGCTTTCTGCTGCTGCTGCTGGCTGTCCAGCAGCAGACTGAAGGTGGCTGCTGCCGTGCGCAGGTATATAAAGGCTCAGAGCCTATTGTGACACGCGCAGCAGTGTTCCATTGCCACATTCCATCTACTGCAGGCAGGATACCTGGCTGGCTGAACAGCATTGAGAAGCTCACAGAGACCGCTATAAGCAACACTTTAAAAGAACGCCACAGACCAATCAACCAAACTTTTTTGGGTTATTTTTTATAGTCTGCAGGCATGAAATTAAAGAAGTTGCGGCAATTGGTTGCGGCCTACAGTGCCACCCTCGGATCCTGAAAAGTCCATTTGTGGAGATGGTTACCTGGACTCCCGTTGAGAAGACATGTTGTCAACCTCTAGATCCCTTACATGCCTGCACTTTTCGGCTTGCTGCTGCTGCTGCTGGCTGTCCAGCAGCAGACTGAAGGTTGCTGCTGCCGTGCCCAGGTATATAAAGGTTCAGAGCCTATTGTGACACGCGCAGCAGTGTTCCATTGCCACATTCCATCTACTGCAGGCAGGATACCTGGCTGGCTGAACAGCATTGAGAAGCTCACAGAGACCGCTATAAGCAACACTTTAAAACAATGCCACAGACCAATCAACCAAACTTTTTTGGGTTAATTTTTATAGTCTGCAGGCATGAAATTAAAGAAGTTGCGGCAATTGGTTGCGGCCTACGGTGCCACCCTCTGATCCTGAAAAGTCCATTTGTGGAGATGGGCACCTGGAATCCCGTTAAGAAGACATGTTGTCAACCTCTAGATCCCTTACATGCCTGCACTTTTCGGCTTGCTGCTGCTGCTGGCTGTCCAGCAGCAGACTGAAGGTGGCTGCTGCCGTGCTCAGGTATATAAAGGCTCAGAGCCTATTGTGACACGCGCAGCAGTGTTCCATTGCCACATTCCATCTACTGCAGGCAGGATACCTGGCTGGCTGAACAGCATTGAGAAGCTCACAGAGACCGCTATAAGCAACACTTTAAAAGAACGCCACAGACCAATCAACCAAACTTTTTTGGGTTATTTTTTATAGTCTGCAGGCATGAAATTAAAGAAGTTGCGGCAATTGGTTGCGGCCTACGGTGCCACCCTCGGATCCTGAAAAGTCCATTTGTGGAGATGGGCACCTGGACTCCCGTTAAGAAGACATGTTGTCAACCTCTAGATCCCTTACATGCCTGCACTTTTCGGCTTTCTGCTGCTGCTGCTGGCTGTCCAGCAGCAGACTGAAGGTGGCTGCTGCCGTGCGCAGGTATATAAAGGCTCAGAGCCTATTGTGACACGCGCAGCAGTGTTCCATTGCCACATTCCATCTACTGCAGGCAGGATACCTGGCTGGCTGAACAGCATTGAGAAGCTCACAGAGACCGCTATAAGCAACAATTTAAAACAATGCCACAGACCAATCAACCAAACTTTTTTGGGTTATTTTTTATAGTCTGCAGGCATGAAATTAAAGAAGTTGCGGCAATTGGTTGCGGCCTACAGTGCCACCCTCGGATCCTGAAAAGTCCATTTGTGGAGATGGTTACCTGGACTCCCGTTAAGAAGACATGTTGTCAACCTCTAGATCCCTTACATGCCTGCACTTTTCGGCTTGCTGCTGCTGCTGCTGGCTGTCCAGCAGCAGACTGAAGGTTGCTGCTGCCGTGCCCAGGTATATAAAGGCTCAGAGCCTATTGTGACACGCGCAGCAGTGTTCCATTGCCACATTCCATCTACTGCAAGCAAGATACCTGGCTGGCTGAACAGCATTGAGAAGCTCACAGAGACCGCTATAAGCAACACTTTAAAACAACGCCACAGACCAATCAACCAAACTTTTTTGGGTTATTTTTTATAGTCTGCAGGCATGAAATTAAAGAAGTTGCGGCAATTGGTTGCGGCCTACGGTGCCACCCTCTGATCCTGAAAAGTCCATTTGTGGAGATGGGCACCTGGACTCCCGTTAAGAAGACATGTTGTCAACATCCAGATCCCTTACATGCCTGCACTTTTCGGCTTGCTGCTACTGCTGGCTGTCCAGCAGCAGACTGAAGGTTGCTACTGCCGTGCGCAGGTATATAAAGGCTCAGAGCCTATTGTGACACGCGCAGCAGTGTTCCATTGCCACATTCCATCTACTGCAGGCAGGATACCTGGCTGGCTGAACAGCATTGAGAAGCTCACAGAGACCGCTATAAGCAACACTTTAAAAGAACGCCACAGACCAATCAACCAAACTTTTTTGGGTTATTTTTTATAGTCTGCAGGCATGAAATTAAAGAAGTTGCGGCAATTGGTTGCGGCCTACGGTGCCACCCTCGGATCCTGAAAAGTCCATTTGTGGAGATGGGCACCTGGACTCCCGTTAAGAAGACATGTTGTCAACCTCTAGATCCCTTACATGCCTGCACTTTTCGGCTTTCTGCTGCTGCTGCTGGCTGTCCAGCAGCAGACTGAAGGTGGCTGCTGCCGTGCGCAGGTATATAAAGGCTCAGAGCCTATTGTGACACGCGCAGCAGTGTTCCATTGCCACATTCCATCTACTGCAGGCAGGATACCTGGCTGGCTGAACAGCATTGAGAAGCTCACAGAGACCGCTATAAGCAACACTTTAAAAGAACGCCACAGACCAATCAACCAAACTTTTTTGGGTTATTTTTTATAGTCTGCAGGCATGAAATTAAAGAAGTTGCGGCAATTGGTTGCGGCCTACAGTGCCACCCTCGGATCCTGAAAAGTCCATTTGTGGAGATGGTTACCTGGACTCCCGTTGAGAAGACATGTTGTCAACCTCTAGATCCCTTACATGCCTGCACTTTTCGGCTTGCTGCTGCTGCTGCTGGCTGTCCAGCAGCAGACTGAAGGTTGCTGCTGCCGTGCCCAGGTATATAAAGGTTCAGAGCCTATTGTGACACGCGCAGCAGTGTTCCATTGCCACATTCCATCTACTGCAGGCAGGATACCTGGCTGGCTGAACAGCATTGAGAAGCTCACAGAGACCGCTATAAGCAACACTTTAAAACAATGCCACAGACCAATCAACCAAACTTTTTTGGGTTATTTTTTATAGTCTGCAGGCATGAAATTAAAGAAGTTGCGGCAATTGGTTGCGGCCTACGGTGCCACCCTCTGATCCTGAAAAGTCCATTTGTGGAGATGGGCACCTGGAATCCCGTTAAGAAGACATGTTGTCAACATCCAGATCCCTTACATGCCTGCACTTTTCGGCTTGCTGCTGCTGCTGGCTGTAGAGCAGCAGACTGAAGGTTACTACTGCCATGCGCAGGTATATAAAGGCTCAGAGCCTATTGTGACACGCGCAGCAGTGTTCCATTGCCACATTCCATCTACTGCAGGCAGGATACCTGGCTGGCTGAACAGCATTGAGAAGCTCACAGAGACCGCTATAAGCAACACTTTAAAACAATGCCACAGACCAATCAACCAAACTTTTTTGGGTTATTTTTTATAGTCTGCAGGCATGAAATTAAAGAAGTTGCGGCAATTGGTTGCGGCCTACGGTGCCACCCTCGGATCCTGAAAAGTCCATTTGTGGAGATGGGCACCTGGACTCCCTTTAAGAAGACCTGTTGTCAACCTCTAGATCCCTTACATGCCTGCACTTTTCGGCTTGCTGCTGCTGCTGGCTGTCCAGCAGCAGACTGAAGGTGGCTGCTGCCGTGCGCAGTTATATAAAGGCTCAGAGCCTATTGTGACACGCGCAGCAGTGTTCCATTGCCACATTCCATCTACTGCAGGCAGGATACCTGGCTGGCTGAACAGCATTGAGAAGCTCACAGAGACCGCTATAAGCAACACTTTAAAAGAACGCCACAGACCAATCAACCAAACTTTTTTGGGTTATTTTTTATAGTCTGCAGGCATGAAATTAAAGAAGTTGCGGCAATTGGTTGCGGCCTACGGTGCCACCCTCGGATCCTGAAAAGTCCATTTGTGGAGATGGTTACCTGGACTCCCGTTAAGAAGACATGTTGTCAACCTTTAGATCCCTTACATGCCTGCACTTTTTGGCTTGCTGCTGCTGCTGCTGGCTGTCCAGCAGCAGACTGAAGGTGGCTGCTGCCGTGCACAGGTATATAAAGGCTCAGAGCCTATTGTGACACGCGCAGCAGTGTTCCATTGCCACATTCCATCTACTGCAGGCAGGATACCTGGCTGGCTGAACAGCATTGAGAAGCTCACAGAGACCGCTATAAGCAACACTTTAAAAGAACGCCACAGACCAATCAACCAAACTTTTTTGGGTTATTTTTTATAGTCTGCAGGCATGAAATTAAAGAAGTTGCGGCAATTGTTTGCGGCCTACGGTGCCACCCTCGGATCCTGAAAAGTCCATTTGTGGAGATGGGCACCTGGACTCCCTTTAAGAAGACCTGTTGTCAACCTCTAGATCCCTTACATGCCTGCACTTTTTGGCTTGCTGCTGCTGCTGGCTGTCCAGCAGCAGACTGAAGGTGGCTGCTGCCGTGCGCAGTTATATAAAGGCTCAGAGCCTATTGTGACACGCGCAGCAGTGTTCCATTGCCACATTCCATCTACTGCAGGCAGGATACCTGGCTGGCTGAACAGCATTGAGAAGCTCACAGAGACCGCTATAAGCAACACTTTAAAAGAACGCCACAGACCAATCAACCAATCTTTTTTGGGTTATTTTTTATAGTCTGCAGGCATGAAATTAAAGAAGTTGCGGCAATTGGTTGCGGCCTACGGTGCCACCCTCGGATCCTGAAAAGTCCATTTGTGGAGATGGGCACCTGGACTCCCGTTAAGAAGACATGTTGTCAACCTCTAGATCCCTTACATGCCTGCACTTTTCGGCTTGCTGCTGCTGGCTGTCCAGCAGCAGACTGAAGGTTGCTGCTGCCGTGCCCAGGTATATAAAGGCTCAGAGCCTATTGTGACACGCGCAGCAGTGTTCCATTGCCACATTCCATCTACTGCAGGCAGGATACCTGGCTGGATGAACAGCATTGAGAAGCTCACAGAGACCGCTATAAGCAACAATTTAAAACAATGCCACAGACCAATCAACCAAACTTTTTGGGGTTATTTTTTATAGTCTGCAGGCATGAAATTAAAGAAGTTGCGGCAATTGGTTGCGGTTTAAGGTGCCACCCTCGGATCCTGAAAAGTCCATTTGTGGAGATGGGCACCTGGACTCCCGTTAAGAAGACATGTTGTCAACCTCTAGATCCCTTACATGCCTGCACTTTTCGGCTTGCTGCTGCTGCTGGCTGTCCAGCAGCAGACTGAAGGTTGCTGCTGCCGTGCGCAGGTATATAAAGGCTAAGAGCCTATTGTGACACGCGCAGCAGTGTTCCATTGCCACATTCCATCTACTGCAGGCAGGATACCTGGCTGGCTGAACAGCATTGAGAAGCTCACAGAGACCGCTATAAGCAACACTTTAAAACAATGCCACAGACCAATCAACCAAACTTTTTTGGGTTATTTTTTATAGTCTGCAGGCATGAAATTAAAGAAGTTGCGGCAATTGGTTGCGGCCTACAGTGCCACCCTCGGATCCTGAAAAGTCCATTTGTGGAGATGGTTACCTGGACTCCCGTTAAGAAGACATGTTGTCAACCTCTAGATCCCTTACATGCCTGCACTTTTCGGCTTGCTGCTGCTGCTGCTGGCTGTCCAGCAGCAGACTGAAGGTTGCTGCTGCCGTGCCCAGGTATATAAAGGCTCAGAGCCTATTGTGACACGCGCAGCAGTGTTCCATTGCCACATTCCATCTACTGCAGGCAGGATACCTGGCTGGCTGAACAGCATTGAGAAGCTCACAGAGACCGCTATAAGCAACACTTTAAAACAATGCCACAGACCAATCAACCAAACTTTTTTGGGTTATTTTTTATAGTCTGCAGGCATGAAATTAAAGAAGTTGCGGCAATTGGTTGCGGCCTACGGTGCCACCCTCTGATCCTGAAAAGTCCATTTGTGGAGATGGGCACCTGGACTCCCGTTAAGAAGACATGTTGTCAACCTCTAGATCCCTTACATGCCTGCACTTTTCGGCTTGCTGCTGCTGCTGGCTGTCCAGCAGCAGACTGAAGGTGGCTGCTGCCGTGCGCAGTTATATAAAGGCTCAGAGCCTATTGTGACACGCGCAGAAGGGTTCCATTGCCACATTCCATCTACTGCAGGCAGGATACCTGGCTGGCTGAACAGCATTGAGAAGCTCACAGAGACCGCTATAAGCAACACTTTAAAAGAACGCCACAGACCAATCAACCAATCTTTTTTGGGTTATTTTTTATAGTCTGCAGGCATGAAATTAAAGAAGTTGCGGCAATTGGTTGCGGCCTACGGTGCCACCCTCGGATCCTGAAAAGTCCATTTGTGGAGATGGGCACCTGGACTCCCGTTAAGAAGACATGTTGTCAACCTCTAGATCCCTTACATGCCTGCACTTTTCGGCTTGCTGCTGCTGCTGACTGTCCAGCAGCAGACTGAAGGTGGCTGCTGCCGTGCGCAGGTATATAAAGGCTCAGAGTCTATTGTGACACGCGCAGCAGTGTTCCATTGCCACATTCCATCTACTGCAGGCAGGATACCTGGCTGGCTGAACAGCATTGAGAAGCTCACAGAGACCGCTATAAGCAACACTTTAAAAGAACGCCACAGACCAATCAACCAAACTTTTTTGGGTTATTTTTTATGGTCTGCAGGCATGAAATTAAAGAAGTTGCGGCAATTGGTTGCGGCCTACGGTGCCACCCTCGGATCCTGAAAAGTCCATTTGTGGAGATGAGCACCTGGACTCCCGTTAAGAAGACATGTTGTCAACCTTTAGATCCCTTACATGCCTGCACTTTTTGGCTTGCTGCTGCTGCTGCTGGCTGTCCAGCAGCAGACTGAAGGTGGCTGCTGCCGTGCACAGGTATATAAAGGCTCAGAGCCTATTGTGACACGCGCAGCAGTGTTCCATTGCCACATTCCATCTACTGCAGGCAGGATACCTGGCTGGCTGAACAGCATTGAGAAGCTCACAGAGACCGCTATAAGCAACACTTTAAAAGAACGCCACAGACCAATCAACCAAACTTTTTTGGGTTATTTTTTATAGTCTGCAGGCATGAAATTAAAGAAGTTGCGGCAATTGTTTGCGGCCTACGGTGCCACCCTCGGATCCTGAAAAGTCCATTTGTGGAGATGGGCACCTGGACTCCCGTTAAGAAGACATGTTGTCAACCTCTAGATCCCTTACATGCCTGCACTTTTTGGCTTGCTGCTGCTGCTGCTGGCTGTCCAGCAGCAGACTGAAGGTGGCTGCTGCCGTGCACAGGTATATAAAGGCTCAGAGCCTATTGTGACACGCGCAGCAGTGTTCCATTGCCACATTCCATCTACTGCAGGCAGGATACCTGGCTGGCTGAACAGCATTGAGAAGCTCACAGAGACCGCTATAAGCAACACTTTAAAAGAACGCCACAGACCAATCAACCAAACTTTTTTGGGTTATTTTTTATAGTCTGCAGGCATGAAATTAAAGAAGTTGCGGCAATTGTTTGCGGCCTACGGTGCCACCCTCGGATCCTGAAAAGTCCATTTGTGGAGATGGGCACCTGGACTCCCGTTAAGAAGACATGTTGTCAACCTCTAGATCCCTTACATGCCTGCACTTTTCGGCTTGCTGCTGTTGCTGCTGGCTGTCCAGCAGCAGACTGAAGGTGGCTGCTGCCGTGCTCAGGTATATAAAGGCTCAGAGCCTATAGTGACACGCGCAGCAGTGTTCCATTGCCACATTCCATCTACTGCAGGCAGGATACCTGGCTGACTGAACAGCATTGAGAAGCTCACAGAGACCGCTATAAGCAACACTTTAAAAGAACGCCACAGACCAATCAACCAAACTTTTTTGGGTTATTTTTTATAGTCTGCAGGCATGAAATTAAAGAAGTTGCGGCAATTGTTTGCAGCCTACGGTGCCACCCTCGGATCCTGAAAAGTCCATTTGTGGAGATGGGCACCTGGACTCCCGTTAAGAAGACATGTTGTCAACCTCTAGATCCCTTACATGCCTGCACTTTTCGGCTTGCTGCTGCTGCTGCTGGCTGACCAGCAGCAGACTGAAGGTGGCTGCTGCCGTGCACAGGTATATAAAGGCTCAGAGCCTATTGTGACACGCGCAGCAGTGTTCCATTGCCACATTCCATCTACTGCAGGCAGGATACCTGGCTGGCTGAACAGCATTGAGAAGCTCACAGAGACCGCTATAAGCAACACTTTAAAAGAACGCCACAGACCAATCAACCAAACTTTTTTGGGTTATTTTTTATAGTCTGCAGGCATGAAATTAAAGAAGTTGCGGCAATTGGTTGCGGCCTACGGTGCCACCCTCGGATCCTGAAAAGTCCATTTGTGGAGATGGGCACCTGGACTCCCGTTAAGAAGACATGTTGTCAACCTCCAGATCCCTTACATGCCTGCACTTTTCGGCTTGCTGCTGCTGCTGGCTGTCCAGCAGCAGACTGAAGGTTGCTGCTGCCGTGCGCAGGTATATAAAGGCTCAGAGCCTATTGTGACACGCGCAGCAGTGTTCCATTGCCACATTCCATCTACTGCAGGCAGGATACCTGGCTGGCTGAACAGCATTGAGAAGCTCACAGAGACCGCTATAAGCAACACTTTAAAAGAACGCCACAGACCAATCAACCAAACTTTTTTAGGTTATTTTTTATAGTCTGCAGGCATGAAATTAAAGAAGTTGAGGCAATTGGTTGCGGCCTACGGTGCCACCCTCGGATCCTGAAAAGTCCATTTGTGGAGATGGGCACCTGGACTCCCTTTAAGAAGACCTGTTGTCAACCTCTAGATCCCTTACATGCCTGCACTTTTCGGCTTGCTGCTGCTGCTGGCTGTCCAGCAGCAGACTGAAGGTGGCTGCTGCCGTGCGCAGTTATATAAAGGCTCAGAGCCTATTGTGACACGCGCAGAAGGGTTCCATTGCCACATTCCATCTACTGCAGGCAGGATACCTGGCTGGCTGAACAGCATTGAGAAGCTCACAGAGACCGCTATAAGCAACACTTTAAAAGAACGCCACAGACCAATCAACCAATCTTTTTTGGGTTATTTTTTATAGTCTGCAGGCATGAAATTAAAGAAGTTGCGGCAATTGGTTGCGGCCTACGGTGCCACCCTCGGATCCTGAAAAGTCCATTTGTGGAGATGGGCACCTGTACTCCCTTTAAGAAGACCTGTTGTCAACCTCTAGATCCCTTACATGCCTGCACTTTTCGGCTTGCTGCTGCTGCTGGCTGTCCAGCAGCAGACTGAAGGTGGCTGCTGCCGTGCGCAGTTATATAAATGCTCAGAGCCTATTGTGACACGCGCAGAAGGGTTCCATTGCCACATTCCATCTACTGCAGGCAGGATACCTGGCTGGCTGAACAGCATTGAGAAGCTCACAGAGACCGCTATAAGCAACACTTTAAAAGAACGCCACAGACCAATCAACCAATCTTTTTTGGGTTATTTTTTATAGTCTGCAGGCATGAAATTAAAGAAGTTGCGGCAATTGGTTGCGGCCTACGGTGCCACCCTCGGATCCTGAAAAGTCCATTTGTGGAGATGGGCACCTGGACTCCCGTTAAGAAGACATGTTGTCAACCTCTAGATCCCTTACATGCCTGCACTTTTCGGCTTGCTGCTGCTGCTGACTGTCCAGCAGCAGACTGAAGGTGGCTGCTGCCGTGCGCAGGTATATAAAGGCTCAGAGCCTATTGTGACACGCGCAGCAGTGTTCCATTGCCACATTCCATCTACTGCAGGCAGGATACCTGGCTGGCTGAACAGCATTGAGAAGCTCACAGCGACCGCTATAAGCAACACTTTAAAAGAACGCCACAGACCAATCAACCAAACTTTTTTGGGTTATTTTTTATAGTCTGCAGGCATGAAATTAAAGAAGTTGCGGCAATTGGTTGCGGCCTACGGTGCCACCCTCGGATCCTGAAAAGTCCATTTGTGGAGATGAGCACCTGGACTCCCGTTAAGAAGACATGTTGTCAACCTTTAGATCCCTTACATGCCTGCACTTTTTGGCTTGCTGCTGCTGCTGCTGGCTGTCCAGCAGCAGACTGAAGGTGGCTGCTGCCGTGCACAGGTATATAAAGGCTCAGAGCCTATTGTGACACGCGCAGCAGTGTTCCATTGCCACATTCCATCTACTGCAGGCAGGATACCTGGCTGGCTTAACAGCATTGAGAAGCTCACAGAGACCGCTATAAGCAACACTTTAAAAGAACGCCACAGACCAATCAACCAAACTTTTTTAGGTTATTTTTTATAGTCTGCAGGCATGAAATTAAAGAAGTTGAGGCAATTGGTTGCGGCCTACGGTGCCACCCTCGGATCCTGAAAAGTCCATTTGTGGAGATGGGCACCTGGACTCCCTTTAAGAAGACCTGTTGTCAACCTCTAGATCCCTTACATGCCTGCACTTTTCGGCTTGCTGCTGCTGCTGGCTGTCCAGCAGCAGACTGAAGGTGGCTGCTGCCGTGCGCAGTTATATAAAGGCTCAGAGCCTATTGTGACACGCGCAGAAGGGTTCCATTGCCACATTCCATCTACTGCAGGCAGGATACCTGGCTGGCTGAACAGCATTGAGAAGCTCACAGAGACCGCTATAAGCAACACTTTAAAAGAACGCCACAGACCAATCAACCAATCTTTTTTGGGTTATTTTTTATAGTCTGCAGGCATGAAATTAAAGAAGTTGCGGCAATTGGTTGCGGCCTACGGTGCCACCCTCGGATCCTGAAAAGTCCATTTGTGGAGATGGGCACCTGGACTCCCGTTAAGAAGACATGTCGTCAACCTCTAGATCCCTTACATGCCTGCACTTTTCGGCTTGCTGCTGCTGCTGCTGGCTGACCAGCAGCAGACTGAAGGTGGCTGCTGCCGTGCACAGGTATATAAAGGCTCAGAGCCTATTGTGACACGCGCAGCAGTGTTCCATTGCCACATTCCATCTACTGCAGGCAGGATACCTGGCTGGCTGAACAGCATTGAGAAGCTCACAGAGACCGCTATAAGCAACACTTTAAAAGAACGCCACAGACCAATCAACCAAACTTTTTTGGGTTATTTTTTATAGTCTGCAGGCATGAAATTAAAGAAGTTGCGGCAATTGGTTGCGGCCTACGGTGCCACCCTCGGATCCTGAAAAGTCCATTTGTGGAGATGGGCACCTGGACTCCCGTTAAGAAGACATGTTGTCAACCTCCAGATCCCTTACATGCCTGCACTTTTCGGCTTGCTGCTGCTGCTGCTGGCTGTCCAGCAGCAGACTGAAGGTTGCTGCTGCCGTGCGCAGGTATATAAAGGCTCAGAGCCTATTGTGACACGCGCAGCAGTGTTCCATTGCCACATTCCATCTACTGCAGGCAGGATACCTGGCTGGCTTAACAGCATTGAGAAGCTCACAGAGACCGCTATAAGCAACACTTTAAAAGAACGCCACAGACCAATCAACCAATCTTTTTTGGGTTATTTTTTATAGTCTGCAGGCATGAAATTAAAGAAGTTGCGGCAATTGGTTGCGGCCTACGGTGCCACCCTCGGATCCTGAAAAGTCCATTTGTGGAGATGGGCACCTGGACTCCCGTTAAGAAGACATGTTGTCAGCCTTTAGATCCCTTACATGCCTGCACTTTTTGGCTTGCTGCTGCTGCTGCTGGCTGTCCAGCAGCAGACTGAAGGTGGCTGCTGCCGTGCACAGGTATATAAAGGCTCAGAGCCTATTGTGACACGCGCAGCAGTGTTCCATTGCCACATTCCATCTACTGCAGGCAGGATACCTGGCTGGCTGAACAGCATTGAGAAGCTCACAGAGACCGCTATAAGCAACACTTTAAAAGAACGCCACAGACCAATCAACCAAACTTTTTTGGGTTATTTTTTATAGTCTGCAGGCATGAAATTAAAGAAGTTGCGGCAATTGTTTGCGGCCTACGGTGCCACCCTCGGATCCTGAAAAGTCCATTTGTGGAGATGGGCACCTGGACTCCCGTTAAGAAGACATGTTGTCAACCTCTAGATCCCTTACATGCCTGCACTTTTCGGCTTGCTGCTGCTGCTGGCTGTCCAGCAGCAGACTGAAGGTGGCTGCTGCCGTGCGCAGTTATATAAAGGCTCAGAGCCTATTGTGACACGCGCAGAAGGGTTCCATTGCCACATTCCATCTACTGCAGGCAGGATACCTGGCTGGCTGAACAACATTGAGAAGCTCACAGAGACCGCTATAAGCAACACTTTAAAAGAACGCCACAGACCAATCAACCAATCTTTTTTGGGTTATTTTTTATAGTCTGCAGGCATGAAATTAAAGAAGTTGCGGCAATTGGTTGCGGCCTACGGTGCCACCCTCGGATCCTGAAAAGTCCATTTGTGGAGATGGGCACCTGTACTCCCTTTAAGAAGACCTGTTGTCAACCTCTAGATCCCTTACATGCCTGCACTTTTCGGCTTGCTGCTGCTGCTGGCTGTCCAGCAGCAGACTGAAGGTGGCTGCTGCCGTGCGCAGTTATATAAATGCTCAGAGCCTATTGTGACACGCGCAGAAGGGTTCCATTGCCACATTCCATCTACTGCAGGCAGGATACCTGGCTGGCTGAACAGCATTGAGAAGCTCACAGAGACCGCTATAAGCAACACTTTAAAAGAACGCCACAGACCAATCAACCAATCTTTTTTGGGTTATTTTTTATAGTCTGCAGGCATGAAATTAAAGAAGTTGCGGCAATTGGTTGCGGCCTACGGTGCCACCCTCGGTTCCTGAAAAGTCCATTTGTGGAGATGGGCACCTGGACTCCCGTTAAGAAGACATGTTGTCAACCTCTAGATCCCTTACATGCCTGCACTTTTCGGCTTGCTGCTGCTGCTGACTGTCCAGCAGCAGACTGAAGGTGGCTGCTGCCGTGCGCAGGTATATAAAGGCTCAGAGCCTATTGTGACACGCGCAGCAGTGTTCCATTGCCACATTCCATCTACTGCAGGCAGGATACCTGGCTGGCTGAACAGCATTGAGAAGCTCACAGCGACCGCTATAAGCAACACTTTAAAAGAACGCCACAGACCAATCAACCAAACTTTTTTGGGTTATTTTTTATAGTCTGCAGGCATGAAATTAAAGAAGTTGCGGCAATTGGTTGCGGCCTACGGTGCCACCCTCGGATCCTGAAAAGTCCATTTGTGGAGATGAGCACCTGGACTCCCGTTAAGAAGACATGTTGTCAACCTTTAGATCCCTTACATGCCTGCACTTTTTGGCTTGCTGCTGCTGCTGCTGGCTGTCCAGCAGCAGACTGAAGGTGGCTGCTGCCGTGCACAGGTATATAAAGGCTCAGAGCCTATTGTGACACGCGCAGCAGTGTTCCATTGCCACATTCCATCTACTGCAGGCAGGATACCTGGCTGGCTGAACAGCATTGAGAAGCTCACAGAGACCGCTATAAGCAACACTTTAAAAGAACGCCACAGACCAATCAACCAAACTTTTTTAGGTTATTTTTTATAGTCTGCAGGCATGAAATTAAAGAAGTTGAGGCAATTGGTTGCGGCCTACGGTGCCACCCTCGGATCCTGAAAAGTCCATTTGTGGAGATGGGCACCTGGACTCCCTTTAAGAAGACCTGTTGTCAACCTCTAGATCCCTTACATGCCTGCACTTTTCGGCTTGCTGCTGCTGCTGGCTGTCCAGCAGCAGACTGAAGGTGGCTGCTGCCGTGCACAGGTATATAAAGGCTCAGAGCCTATTGTGACACGCGCAGAAGGGTTCCATTGCCACATTCCATCTACTGCAGGCAGGATACCTGGCTGGCTGAACAGCATTGAGAAGCTCACAGAGACCGCTATAAGCAACACTTTAAAAGAACGCCACAGACCAATCAACCAATCTTTTTTGGGTTATTTTTTATAGTCTGCAGGCATGAAATTAAAGAAGTTGCGGCAATTGGTTGCGGCCTACGGTGCCACCCTCGGATCCTGAAAAGTCCATTTGTGGAGATGGGCACCTGTACTCCCTTTAAGAAGACCTGTTGTCAACCTCTAGATCCCTTACATGCCTGCACTTTTCGGCTTGCTGCTGCTGCTGGCTGTCCAGCAGCAGACTGAAGGTGGCTGCTGCCGTGCGCAGTTATATAAATGCTCAGAGCCTATTGTGACACGCGCAGAAGGGTTCCATTGCCACATTCCATCTACTGCAGGCAGGATACCTGGCTGGCTGAACAGCATTGAGAAGCTCACAGAGACTGCTATAAGCAACACTTTAAAAGAACGCCACAGACCAATCAACCAATCTTTTTTGGGTTATTTTTTATAGTCTGCAGGCATGAAATTAAAGAAGTTGCGGCAATTGGTTGCGGCCTACGGTGCCACCCTCGGATCCTGAAAAGTCCATTTGTGGAGATGGGCACCTGGACTCCCGTTAAGAAGACATGTTGTCAACCTCTAGATCCCTTACATGCCTGCACTTTTCGGCTTGCTGCTGCTGCTGACTGTCCAGCAGCAGACTGAAGGTGGCTGCTGCCGTGCGCAGGTATATAAAGGCTCAGAGCCTATTGTGACACGCGCAGCAGTGTTCCATTGCCACATTCCATCTACTGCAGGCAGGATACCTGGCTGGCTGAACAGCATTGAGAAGCTCACAGCGACCGCTATAAGCAACACTTTAAAAGAACGCCACAGACCAATCAACCAAACTTTTTTGGGTTATTTTTTATAGTCTGCAGGCATGAAATTAAAGAAGTTGCGGCAATTGGTTGCGGCCTACGGTGCCACCCTCGGATCCTGAAAAGTCCATTTGTGGAGATGAGCACCTGGACTCCCGTTAAGAAGACATGTTGTCAACCTTTAGATCCCTTACATGCCTGCACTTTTTGGCTTGCTGCTGCTGCTGCTGGCTGTCCAGCAGCAGACTGAAGGTGGCTGCTGCCGTGCACAGGTATATAAAGGCTCAGAGCCTATTGTGACACGCGCAGCAGTGTTCCATTGCCACATTCCATCTACTGCAGGCAGGATACCTGGCTGGCTGAACAGCATTGAGAAGCTCACAGAGACCGCTATAAGCAACACTTTAAAAGAACGCCACAGACCAATCAACCAAACTTTTTTGGGTTATTTTTTATAGTCTGCAGGCATGAAATTAAAGAAGTTGCGGCAATTGTTTGCGGCCTACGGTGCCACCCTCGGATCCTGAAAAGTCCATTTGTGGAGATGGGCACCTGGACTCCCGTTAAGAAGACATGTTGTCAACCTCTAGATCCCTTACATGCCTGCACTTTTCGGCTTGCTGCTGCTGCTGCTGGCTGTCCAGCAGCAGACTGAAGGTGGCTGCTGCCGTGCTCAGGTATATAAAGGCTCAGAGCCTATAGTGACACGCGCAGCAGTGTTCCATTGCCACATTCCATCTACTGCAGGCAGGATACCTGGCTGGCTGAACAGCATTGAGAAGCTCACAGAGACCGCTATAAGCAACACTTTAAAAGAACGCCACAGACCAATCAACCAAACTTTTTTGGGTTATTTTTTATAGTCTGCAGGCATGAAATTAAAGAAGTTGCGGCAATTGTTTGCAGCCTACGGTGCCACCCTCGGATCCTGAAAAGTCCATTTGTGGAGATGGGCACCTGGACTCCCGTTAAGAAGACATGTTGTCAACCTCTAGATCCCTTACATGCCTGCACTTTTCGGCTTGATGCTGCTGCTGGCTGTCCAGCAGCAGACTGAAGGTGGCTGCTGCCGTCCTCAGGTATATAAAGGCTCAGAGCCTATTGTGACACGCGCAGCAGTGTTCCATTGCCACATTCCATCTACTGCAGGCAGGTTACCTGGCTGGCTGAACAGCATTGAGAAGCTCACAGAGACCGCTATAAGCAACACTTTAAAAGAACGCCACAGACCAATCAACCAATCTTTTTTGGGTTATTTTTTATAGTCTGCAGGCATGAAATTAAAGAAGTTGCGGCAATTGGTTGCGGCCTACGGTGCCACCCTCGGATCCTGAAAAGTCCATTTGTGGAGATGGGCACCTGGACTCCCTTTAAGAAGACATGTTGTCAACCTCTAGATCCCTTACATGCCTGCACTTTTCGGCTTGCTGCTGCTGCTGCTGGCTGTCCAGCAGCAGACTGAAGGTGGCTACTGCCGTGCGCAGGTATATAAAGGCTCAGAGCCTATTGTGACACGCGCAGCAGTGTTCCATTGCCACATTCCATCTACTGCAGGCAGGATACCTGGCTGGCTGAACAGCATTGAGAAGCTCACAGAGACCGCTATAAGCAACACTTTAAAAGAACGCCACAGACCAATCAACCAAACTTTTTTGGGTTATTTTTTATAGTCTGCAGGCATGAAATTAAAGAAGCTGGGGCAATTGGTTGCGGCCTACGGTGCCACCCTCGGATCCTGAAAAGTCCATTTGTGGAGATGGGCACCTGGACTCCCATTAAGAAGACATGTCGTCAACCTCTAGATCCCTTACATGCCTGCACTTTTCGGCTTGCAGCTGCTGCTGCTGGCTGACCAGCAGCAGACTGAAGGTGGCTGCTGCCGTGCACAGGTATATAAAGGCTCAGAGCCTATTGTGACACGCGCAGCAGTGTTCCATTGCCACATTCCATCTACTGCAGGCAGGATACCTGGCTGGCTGAACAGCATTGAGAAGCTCACAGAGACCGCTATAAGCAACACTTTAAAAGAACAACACAGACCAATCAACCAAACTTTTTTGGGTTATTTTTTATAGTCTGCAGGCATGAAATTAAAGAAGTTGCGGCAATTGGTTGCGGCCAACGGTGCCACCCTCTGATCCTGAAAAGTCCATTTGTGGAGATGAACACCTGGACTCCCGTTAAGAAGACATGTTGTCAACCTCTAGATCTCTTACATGCCTGTACTTTTCGGCTTGCTGCTGCTGCTGGCTGTCCAGCAGCAGACTGAAGGTGGCTGCTGCCGTGCTCAGGTATATAAAGGCTCAGAGCCTATTATGACACGCGCAGCAGTGTTCCATTGCCACATTCCATCTACTGCAGGCAGGATACCTGGCTGGCTGAACAGCATTGAGAAGCTCACAGAGACCGCTATAAGCAACACTTTAAAAGAACACCACAGACCAATCAACCAAACTTTTTTGGGTTATTTTTTATAGTCTGCAGGCATGAAATTAAAGAAGTTGCGGCAATTGTTTGCAGCCTACGGTGCCACCCTCGGATCCTGAAAAGTCCATTTGTGGAGATGGGCACCTGGACTCCCGTTAAGAAGACATGTTGTCAACCTCTAGATCCCTTACATGCCTGCACTTTTCAGCTTGCTGCTGCTGGCTGTCCAGCAGCAGACTGAAGGTGGCTGCTGCCGTGCGCAGGTATATAAAGGCTCAGAGCCTATTATGACACGCGCAGCAGTGTACCATTGCCACATTCCATCTACTGCAGGCAGGATACCTGGCTGGCAGAACAGCATTGAGAAGCTCACAGAGACCGCTATAAGCAACACTTTAAAAGAACGCCACAGACCAATCAACCAAACTTTTTTGGGTTATTTTTTATAGTCTGCAGGCATGAAATTAAAGAAGTTGCGGCAATTGGTTGCGGCCTACGGTGCCACCCTCGGATCCTAAAAATTCCATTTGTGGAGATGGGCACCTGGACGCCCGTTAAGAAGACATGTTGTCAACCTCTAGATCCCTTACATGCCTGGACTTTTCGGCTTGCTGCTGTTGCTGCTGGCTGTCCAACAGCAGACTGAAGGTGGCTGCTGCCGTGCGCAGGTATATAAAGGCTCAGAGCCTATTGTGACATGCGCAGCAGTGTTCCATTGCCACATTCCATCTACTGCAGGCAGGATACCTGGCTGGCTGAACAGCATTGAGAAGCTCACAGAGACCGCTATAAGCAACACTTTAAAAGAACGCCACAGACCAATCATCCAAACTTTTTTGGGTTATTTTTTATAGTCTGCAGGTGACGCGCCCCTGGGCCTGTGTCGCGCTGCGTTGCGCACGCGGGAGCCTACCCGGAGCCGGATCAGTGGAGGGTTGTAGTCTCGTGGCGGTGACCCGGTCCGTGCCCAGGGAGTCAAACTAGACGGCAGTCTATTAGTAGTAAATAGTTCATGACTACGCCACCCGTTGAGTGCAGCCAGGAAGCTGCTGCTGCAGGGCAGACCGCTGAGGCCGGTGGTAGGATTGTGCAGCGTGATAGTATAACCCCCAACGGGAGGGGTATGGCCTCAGGGCAGCCGACGTGGATGATGGGGGTAGCAGGAACCACTCAGAGACGGTACGGTGTAGTTCAGGGTCTTTACTGGTAACAACGACAGACCCTCCCGGAGTACTTGCTAGCAAACGGGGCCTGGTCAGTCTTTGAGCAGATGGGATCTCCCCTGGCCAGGCGTAGTTGTAGGCCTCCCAAACTGACTGTACTCTTCTGGCTACCTTGCTAGAAGCTGATGTAAGTAGCCCACGTCCCTGAGTGTACCGTGTGGTGCTCACCCGTATGGCCGGTGACTCGGGGCCTTCTAATGGCTTCCGCTCCACGATGGCGGTGCTGGTCCCACGCGTGTGACCGTGCCTTCAGGCTTCTGGGCCAGAGGACCTGAAATCCCCTGCCTGACGGATTCTGCTGCTGGGTAGGAGTTAGTCCCCACAGCCTCGGACTCCGGGTCCGGTAAAGAATCTTCTTAGTCAGGGCGAGCTCTGCAGCTGCCAGCCCCTGACTCCTTGTAACTCTGCTGTTTCCTATGCTGCTTCTTGTCTCCACTCTCCTTGTCTCACTCACCCTGCCTCAGCCCCGGGTTTATACAGGGGAAGTTCTTCCCCTCCCAAGACTGGGCAGGAGGTGTGGCATGCACAGGATCCCTGACCAAAGGACCTCCCACCTGCTCTCAGACATAACATTACATTACTGTGGAAAACCAGACCCCTGGGGTGCCACATTCCCCCCTAGTGAAATTTAGTACTCCGGGACTAAACACATTTAGAAAAACATAACAAAGTATAACAATAACAATACTATAAGAAAAACACATAAGATGGTTACGGCGTGTCCGCAACCGGATGCAGTCTTTGAAGAAAAGCAAAGGTGTCCATTTCACCAACACAGGGAGACGTAACCAGGTAGGGGTCTGTCCTACCCCGAGTCCTTAACAGTCTCTAGTCCATCCTGGGTTACGCTCCAACTATATACAAGGATTCCCGGTAAATCCACCAAGGTTTCCTAAAAACAACTGGAAACACAAAATTATACACAAGCAACAATACACAGATAAACATAAATAAAACTATTTTTACACTTCAAATTCTCCAGCGTGCGGGTAACTGGCCTCTAGTGGCCCTAGTGGACCTACGGAGCTGACTGTCTGGCCCTGAACTACAGGGTGTAGGAGCTGTCAAGGGTAAACTGGGCAGCTGTCTACCGGCTCTTTGTCTCACTAGGGGTACGGCAGGCTCACTATAAGCAGAGGGTTGATTCTCCTGTTCTACTCGTGTGGAGTCTTCTGCCTCCTGGACCGGCTGTTCTTCCAGCTCTACCCGTTGCTCCGTAGGTTCTTGGGATGATGGTTGGAGGAAGGTGAGTACGGGTACCACAACTGCACCATTGACTTGAGTCCAAGACCGAGGGAAGTCCCCGAGCACGGTACTAACCATATCTTCCCTTTCCTCTACGGGTCGATGGTCTTCTTGTTCTTCTTCAGGGTTCCTCAGTTGTTCGGGACACTTCTTCAGGTGGTCCCGGGATACAATGGCTGTGGTTTCCCCTCCGTCTTTACTGATGGTACAGACCTTCGGGTTCTCGTGGCTTGAGGGCAGTACGGTGTACGGGTCCTTCTCCCACTGGTCATCCAACTTGTGGAGCCGTCTTTTCCTCTTCAAGACCTGCTCTCCGGGTACCAGGGGAACAGCGGGAGCATACTGGTTGTAAGTCTTCTCTTGTCTTTCCCTAGCCTGACAGAGACTTCGCTCCACGCTCTCTTGTACTCTCCGGTACTGCTGCTGCCTCTCTGTGTCCCAGTCTGTTTCTGGTGAAGTGTCCTCAGGTGTCAGGACTCCCATTTCCAGGTCAACAGGTAACTTACCAGGTCTCGCCCTCATTAGGTAAGCCGGGGTACAGTTGGTGGAACCTACCGGGATGTGGTTGTATAGGTCCACCAGATCGGGCAACTTCTCAGGCCACAGACTGCGTTCTTCCAGGGGCAATGTTTTTAGAAGATCCATTACCACCTGGTTCATTTTTTCACAAAGTCCATTAGTTTGCGGATGGTAGGGTGTCGTCCTTATCTTCCGGCAGCCATACAGATTGCAGAATTCCTGGAAGACCTCCGCTTCAAAGGCAGGTCCCTGGTCCGTCAGCACTTGGTCCGGGTACCCGTGTGGACGGCAGAAGTGCTGCTGGAAGGCTCTAGCTGCTGTTTGAGCCGTTAAGTCCTTGACGGGGACGACAACCAAGAACCGGGAGTAATGATCCACGATGGTTAACGCGTAGACGTAGCCACTTCTGCTTGGGGTCAGTTTTACATGATCCAAGGCTACCAGTTCCAACGGTTGCCGGGTGACGATGGACTGCAGGGGAGTCTTCTGGCTGGCCCGGTCCTTCCTTCTCAGATTGCACGGGCCACAGTCTCTGCACCACTTCTCGATGGTTCCCCTCATGCCTACCCAGTGGAACCGCTCGCGCAGCAGGAACTCCAGCTTTTTCCACCCGAAGTGTCCAGCTCCGTCGTGGTATGCCTCCATCACCATGGCTGCGTCTCTTCGTGGCACCACTACTTGCCAGAGTAGTTCATGCGTCCGGGAGTTGACCATTCTGCGGCACAACTTCCCCTTGTAAAGGAACAGTCGACTCTTCTCCGCCCATAGTTGTTTGGCTTCCTCCGGAGCGTCTGGTTCAAGGCGAGCCTCCGGCCGAGTCAGCATCTCCTTCACCAGTCGGACGGCAGGGTCGCTGTCTTGCGTTTCCGCCCAGTTGTAGTGGGGTAAGGGGTTCAACGTAGCAGCCTGCTTACCCCTTACCCGGTGGGAATACTGGATAGTCCCATGACGGTGGAACGCAGGGAGTTCAACTTCTTCCAGTCCCTCCGGATCTTCTCCTTCGTCCGGCAGGTTGGGCATCCTGGACAGGGCATCCGCGTTAGTATTGGAGCGTCCTGCCCGGTATTTGATTGTGAACTCGTAGTTGGACAGACGGGCCATCCACCTCTGCTCCAGGGCACCGAGTCTTGCCGTGTCCAGGTGTGTCAACGGGTTGTTATCCGTGTATACGGTGAACCGGGAAGAAGCGAGGTAATGCCTAAAGCGCTCGGTGACTGCCCATACCACGGCCAGGAACTCTAGCTTAAATGAGCTGTAATTCTCGGGGTTCCTTTCGGTGGGTCGCAGTTTTCGGCTGGCATAGGAGATTACTCGTTCTCTCCCCTGCTGAATCTGGGACAGTACGGCTCCTAGCCCGATGTTACTGGCGTCGGTGTAGAGGATGAAGGGCTGGCTATAGTCCGGGTACGCCAAGATTTCATCCCCCGTGAGGGCCATCTTCAGCTGGCGGAAGGACTCTTCTTCTAGCTCTTCCCATTTGAAGGGCGGCTTCTGGTTCTTGGCCTTTCGGGACTGGCCTATCAGGAGGTCCTGCATAGGCGCTGCCTTTTTGGTGAAACCGGGAATAAACCTTCGGTAGTAGCCTACCAACCCTAGGAACTGCCGCACTTCTTTTACGCTGGAGGGGCTTGGCCATCCCTTAATTGCGGTGATCTTATCGGGGTCGGGAGCCACTCCGTCAGCGCTCACCACGTGTCCCAGGTATTGCACCTTTGGTTTCAGGAGGTGACACTTGGAGGGTTTCACCTTTAGGCCGTAACTCGCCAGAGCTTCGAACACCTCCGCCAGGTGTTTCAGGTGGTCCTCATAAGTTTTGGAGTATACGATGACATCGTCCAGGTACAACAGGACCGTCTCGAAGTTTCTGTGGCCCAGACAGCACTCCATTAATCGTTGGAAGGTTCCTGGGGCGTTGCAGAGTCCGAACGGCATGCAGGTGAACTCGCTAAGTCCCATCGGGGTGGTGAATGCGGTCTTCTCCCGGTCCGCCTCTGCTACAGGAACCTGCCAGTACCCGCTAGTGAGATCCAAGGTAGAGAAGAAGTTAGCAGATCTTAAAGCAGCCAATGACTCCTCTATCCTTGGTAAGGGGTACGCATCCTTGTGTGTGATACGGTTGATTTTCCGGTAATCTACACACATCCTCATGGTGTTGTCTTTCTTTTTTACTAAAACTAGTGGGGCTGCCCAGGGGCTACAGCTATCCCGGATTACCCCAGCCTCCTTCATGTCTCTAAGCATCCCCTTGGCGTGTTGGTAATGTGCAGGGGGTACGGGTCGATACCTCTCTTTTATGGGAGGATGATCTCCCGTGAGGATGCGGTGTTCTACCCCCTTGACTCGCCCGAAGTCTAACGGGTGTTTACTAAACACTCTCTCATACTCTTGAACCACCCGATAGACTCCTTGTTTCTGATGTGAGGGAGTGGAATCAGTACCCAAATGTAGTTGCTGACACCAGTCCTCCATGTCTTTCTTAGAGCCGTTACCTTCCTCCGGGTGAGATGGAGGCAAGGGTTCCACAGATTGTATAGAATTTTGATTAGTGGTATATAATTTGGCTAGCGTGGCATACCGGGGCAGGTACACTTCCCTCTCCCCGATATTTATTATGCGAATGGGCACCCTCCCATGGCGTACGTTGACCACCCCCCGTGCTGTCAAAATGGTGGGCCTACTGTCTGAGTAAACTGGTTCTACCATTGCCTGGTAATCTCTACCTCTCAGACCAATAGCTGCCCGGCACCAAATCATCATTTCACTTTTTGGGGGCATGGCAATAGGAAAAGGGTCACACATTCTTACGCTACCAATCTCACCGCCGGAGAGTTCCACTTGTTGCCGTTGCATCAGTGCCCGGATCTCTTTCTGGAGCACCCGCTGCTCGCCGGAGCTGGCGTTCTTGGCAACCTGCTGTAAAAGGAAAATCACCTCTGCAAGACAATTTTCAATTACGTTAGTTCCTAGAGTTATTTTTGGGTGACTCTCATGTTTATCAATATCTACAATGATCAGTCCCTGTGCGGCCAGTTCGACTCTACCGATTTTGAGGGTCACCTCTTTAAATCCGATCTGTGGCACGGGCTGGCCATTGCTGGCGATGATACTCAAGTCGTCGTCAGGGTAGCGGGTAATATCCGAGTCATTCCAGTACTGCTTGAAGAGCACGTACGGGATGGTGGTGACCTGTGACCCGGTATCCAGTAGGGCACTCATGGGAATGCCATCCAGTACCACAGGCAAGACTGGACGTCCTCCCACATATCTGTCGCGCCAGTTCGATGGGCCTGGTGATCTTTTTCCTGGGGGTTGGCCCTCTACCCCAGGTTGTGCCCGTTTAAAGAACAGTACCTTTCCATATGTCCGGGTTGATTGCAGCGGCGGCAGATGGGTCGTCCGTCCTCGCTGTATCGGTCACTGGGTCTTCCTCTGGCCGGTGGGGTCCTCCTTGGTCGACGCCACGGGATGTCCTCCGGTCTGGATGCCAGCTGGATCTTCCCTGGGGTGGAAACCTGTAAAGACTGCACAGTTCGGGTTAGCGCAGCAACGCTCTTAGCTAGCTCTTGGACCTGATGGTGTAGGTCTGGAGCCGGGTCATTGTCCAAAGCCTGCGCATCAGCTCCCACAGGCCCTGCCGACAAGGGCGCCGCCTCCTGGTGGTAAGTGATAGCTGGGCGCCTGTGGGTAACAACGCCACCCGGTGCTGGTTCTCGGAGCACCCGGATAGCTCTATCCTTGAACTGTGCAAAGTCCAGATGGGGATCCTGTAAGGCCATTGCCCGCAACTGGGTTCGGTGGGCATTGCAATATAAACCCTCTATAAATTGTTCAGTCAATAGCCTGTCCTCGTTTCCCACCCCATCAGGGTCGGTCTGCTTTATGGCCCTCAGGGCCTCTTGTAGGTTTAGTGCATAGTCCCTTATACTCTCATGCGCTCGCTGCTTGCACCCGTAGAATCTAAGCTTAATCTCGGCTGAGGTGCGGGTATCAAAGGTGTCCTTCAGCCGGGTTAGTATCCCTGCGACAGTCTTCCTCCCAGGTGGCCAGGATTTTACTTCCCTTTTGGCTGCCCCGGTTAGTTGGGCCACCAGGATGCTCACTTTTTGCTCTTCTGTGAGGGGGTACACCTGGAAGAGGCTATCCAGATTTTCTCTAAAGTCATGCAGGGTATGTGACTCCCCTGAGTACTGGGGTAGCCAAGCTGCTCCCGGGATATAGGGCATGGTGAAGGGCATAACTGCAGCAGCGGTAGCGCTGGCGGGGGTTGAGGCAGTGAAGCTCTCCTCCGTATCCGACATCTTCCTCCCCCCTAGTGGACCGTGGCCTACCTTGCGATGATCCTCTTCCGTAGGCCGCGGCTCCGCAGTGGATCGTCAGGGTTGAGGACCTTCCGTCGCGCTCCTGTGACGTCGGCGTCTGCTGGGCTCCTTCCAGGACCTTACGCAACGTCCGGACGTGAGGCGGGGCTTCAGTTCTCGCGCGCTTTCGGAGTCCACGCCCCTCTTCTTCCCGCGCGGCGTCCTCAAGATGGCGTCCAATGGCGGGAAAACTCCACGGATGGCGGGAAGAAGGTCGAAGATGGCGCCGGATGGCGGGAAAACTTCGCGGATGGCGGGAAGAAGGTAGAAGATGGCGCCGGATGGCGGGAAACCTTCACCACTGGTAAGTTTGAACAGTCTTTGCTTTTCAGGCACGCAGTACCCGGTGGTTGCGGGCACGAAATCCTGCCGACTACGCCAAAGTTGACGCGCCCCTGGGCCTGTGTCGCGCTGCGTTGCGCACGCGGGAGCCTACCCGGAGCCGGATCAGTGGAGGGTTGTAGTCTCGTGGCGGTGACCCGGTCCGTGCCCAGGGAGTCAAACTAGACGGCAGTCTATTAGTAGTAAATAGTTCATGACTACGCCACCCGTTGAGTGCAGCCAGGAAGCTGCTGCTGCAGGGCAGACCGCTGAGGCCGGTGGTAGGATTGTGCAGCGTGATAGTATAACCCCCAACGGGAGGGGTATGGCCTCAGGGCAGCCGACGTGGATGATGGGGGTAGCAGGAACCACTCAGAGACGGTACGGTGTAGTTCAGGGTCTTTACTGGTAACAACGACAGACCCTCCCGGAGTACTTGCTAGCAAACGGGGCCTGGTCAGTCTTTGAGCAGATGGGATCTCCCCTGGCCAGGCGTAGTTGTAGGCCTCCCAAACTGACTGTACTCTTCTGGCTACCTTGCTAGAAGCTGATGTAAGTAGCCCACATCCCTGAGTGTACCGTGTGGTGCTCACCCGTATGGCCGGTGACTCGGGGCCTTCTAATGGCTTCTAATGGCTTCCGCTCCACGATGGCGGTGCTGGTCCCACGCGTGTGACCGTGCCTTCGGGCTTCTGGGCTAGAGGACCTGAAATCCCCTGCCTGACGGATTCTGCTGCTGGGTAGGAGTTAGTCCCCACAGCCTCGGACTCCGGGTCCGGTAAAGAATCTTCTTAGTCAGGGCGAGCTCTGCAGCTGCCAGCCCCTGACTCCTTGTAACTCTGCTGTTTCCTATGCTGGTTCTTGTCTCCACTCTCCTTGTCTCACTCACCCTGCCTCAGGGTTTATACAGGGGAAGTTCTTCCCCTCCCAAGACTGGGCAGGAGGTGTGGCATGCACAGGATCCCTGACCAAAGGACCTCCCACCTGCTCTCAGACATAACATTACATTACTGTGGAAAACCAGACCCCTGGGGTGCCACACAGGCATGAAATTAAAGAAGTTGCGGCAATTGCTTGCGGCCAACGGTGCCACCCTCTGATCCTGAAAAGTCCATTTGTGGAGATGAGCACCTGGACTCCCGTTAAGAAGACATGTTGTCAACCTCTAGATCTCTTACATGCCTGTACTTTTCGGCTTGCTGCTGCTGCTGCTGGCTGTCCAGCAGCAGACTGAAGGTGGCTGCTGCCGTGCTCAGGTATATAAAGGCTCAGAGCCTATTATGACACGCGTAGCAGTGTTCCATTGCCACATTCCATTTACTGCAGGAAGGATACCTGGCTGGCTGAACAGCATTGAGAAGCTCACAGAGACCGCTATAAGCAACACTTTAAAAGAATGCCACAGACCAATCAACCAAACTTTTTTGGGTTATTTTTTATAGTCTGCAGGCATGAAATTAAAGAAGTTGCGGCAATTGTTTGCAACCTACGGTGCCACCCTCGGATCCTGAAAAGTCCATTTGTGGAGATGGGCACCTGGACTCCCGTTAAGAAGACATGTTGTCAACCTCTAGATCCCTTACATGCCTGCACTTTTCGGCTTGCTGCTGCTGCTGCTGGCTGTCCAGCAGCAGACTGAAGGTGGCTGCTGCCGTGCGCAGGTATATAAAGGCTCAGAGCCTATTGTGACATGTGCAGCAGTGTTCCATTGCCACATTCCATCTACTGCAGGCAGGATGCCTGGCTGGCTGAACAGCATTGAGAAGCTCACAGAGACCGCTATAAGCAACACTTTAAAAGAACGCCACAGACCAATCAACCAAACTTTTTTGGGTTATTTTTTATAGTCTGCAGGCTTGAAATTAAAGAAGTTGCAGTAATTGGTTGCGGCCTACGGTGCCACCCTCGGATCCTAAAAAGTCCATTTGTGGAGATGGGCACCTGGACGCCCGTTAAGAAGACATGTTGTCAACCTCTAGATCCCTTACATGCCTGGACTTTTCGGCTTGCTGCTGCTGGCTGTCCAGCAGCAGACTGAAGGTGGCTGCTGCCGTGCGCAGGTATATAAAGGCTCAGAGCCTATTGTGACACGCGCAGCAGTGTTCCATTGCCACATTCCATCTACTGCAGGCAGGATACCTGGCTGGCTGAACAGCATTGAGAAGCTCACAGAGACCGCTATAAGCAACACTTTAAAAGAACGCCACAGACCAATCAACCAAACTTTTTTGGGTTATTTTTTATAGTCTGCAGGCATGAAATTAAAGAAGTTGCGGCAATTGGTTGCGGCCTACGGTGCCACCCTCGGATCCTGAAAAGTCCATTTGTGGAGATGGGCACCTGGACTCCCGTTAAGAAGACATGTTGTCAACCTCTAGATCCCTTACATGCCTGCACTTTTCGGCTTGCTGCTGCTGCTGCTGGCTGTCCAGCAGCAGACTGAAGGTGGCTGCTGCCGTGCGCAGGTATATAAAGGCTCAGAGCCTATTGTGACACGCGCAGCAGTGTTCCATTGCCACATTCCATCTACTGCAGGCAGGATACCTGGCTGGCTGAACAGCATTGAGAAGCTCACAGAGACCGCAATAAGCAACACTTTAAAAGAACGCCACAGACCAATCAACCAAACTTTTTTGGGTTATTTTTTATAGTCTGCAGGCATGAAATTAAAGAAGTTGCAGTAATTGGTTGCGGCCTACGGTGCCACCCTCGGATCCTAAAAAGTCCATTTGTGGAGATGGGCACCTGGACGCCCGTTAAGAAGACATGTTGTCAACCTCTAGATCCCTTACATGCCTGGACTTTTCGGCTTGCTGCTGCTGGCTGTCCAGCAGCAGACTGAAGGTGGCTGCTGCCGTGCGCAGGTATATAAAGGCTCAGAGCCTATTGTGACACGCGCAGCAGTGTTCCATTGCCACATTCCATCTACTGCAGGCAGGATACCTGGCTGGCTGAACAGCATTGAGAAGCTCGCAGAGACCGCTATAAGCAACACTTTAAAAGAACGCCACAGACCAATCAACCAAACTTTTTTGGGTTATTTTTTATAGTCTGCAGGCATGAAATTAAAGAAGTTGCGGCAATTGTTTGCGGTCTACGGTGCCACCCTCAGATCCTGAAAAGTCCATTTGTGGAGATGGGCACCTGGACTCCCGTTAAGAAGACATGTTGTCAACCTCTAGATCCCTTACATGCCTGCACTTTTCGGCTTGCTGTTGCTGCTGGCTGTCCAACAGCAGACTGAAGGTGGCTGCTGCCGTGCGCAGGTATATAAAGGCTCAGAGCCTAATGTGACACGCGCAGCAGTGTTCCATTGCCATATTCCATCTACTGCAGGCAGGATACCTGGCTGGCTGAACAGCATTGAGAAGCTCACAGAGACCGCTATAAGCAACACTTTAAAAGAACGCCACAGACCAATCAACCAAACTTTTTTTGGGTTATTTTTTATAGTCTGCAGGCATGAAATTAAAGAAGTTGCGGCAATTGTTTGCGGTCTACGGTGCCACCCTCGGATCCTGAAAAGTCCTTTTGTGGAGATGGGCACCTGGACTCCCGTTAAGAAGACATGTTGTCAACCTCTTGATCCCTTACATGCCTGCACTTTTCTGCTTGCTGCTGCTGGCTGTCCAGCAGCAGATTGAAGGTGGCTGCTGCCGTGCGCAGGTATATAAAGGCTCAGAGCCTATTGTGACACGCGCAGCAGTGTTCCATTGCCACATTCCATCTACTGCAGGCAGGATACCTGGCTGGCTGAACAGCATTGAGAAGCTCACAGAGACCGCTATAAGCAACACTTTAAAAGCACGCCACAGACCAATCAACCAAACTTTTTTTTTTTTTTTTTTAATAGTCTGCAGGAATGAAATTAAAGAAGTTGCGGCAATTGTTTGCGGTCTACGGTGCCACCCTCGGATCCTGAAAAGTCCATTTGTGGAGATGGGCACCTGGACTCCCGTTAAGAAGACATGTTTTCAACCTCTAGATCCCTTACATGCCTGCACTTTTCGGCTTGCTGCTGCTGCTGCTGGCTGTCCAGCAGCAGACTGAAGGTGGCTGCTGCCGTCGCAGGTATATAAAGGCTCAGAGTCTATTGTGACACGCGCAGCAGTGTTCCATTGCCACATTCCATCTACTGCAGGCAGGATACCTGGCTGGCTGAACAGCATTGAGAAGCTCACAGAGACCGCAATAAGCAACACTTTAAAAGAACGCCACAGACCAATCAACCAATCTTTTTTGGGTTATTTTTTATAGTCTGCAGGCATGAAATTAAAGAAGTTGCGGCAATTGGTTGCGGCCTACGGTGCCACCCTCGGATCCTGAAAAGTCCATTTGTGGAGATGGGCACCTGGACTCCCGTTAAGAAGACATGTTGTCAACCTCTAGATCCCTTACATGCCTGCACTTTTCGGCTTGCTGCTGCTGCTGACTGTCCAGCAGCAGACTGAAGGTGGCTGCTGCCGTGCACAGGTATATAAAGGCTCAGAGCCTATTGTGACACGCGCAGCAGTGTTCCATTGCCCCATTCCATCTACTGCAGGCAGGATACCTGGCTGGCTGAACAGCATTGAGAAGCTCGCAGAGACCGCTATAAGCAACACTTTAAAAGAACGCCACAGACTAATCAACCAAACTTTTTTGGGTTATTTTTTATAGTCTGCAGGCATGAAATTAAAGAAGTTGCGGCAATTGTTTGCGGTCTACGGTGCCACCCTCGGATCCTGAATAGTCCATTTGTGGAGATGGGCACCTGGACACCCGTTAAGAAGACATGTTGTCAACCTCTAGATCCCTTACATGCCTGCACTTTTCTGCTTGCTGCTGCTGCTGCTGGCTGTCCAGCAGCAGACTGAAGGTGGCTGCTGCCGTGCGCCGGTATATAAAGGCTCAGAGCCTATTGTGACACGCGCAGCAGTGTTCCATTGCCACATTCCATCTACTGCAGGCAGGATACCTGGCTGGCTGAACAGCATTGAGAAGCTCACAGAGACCGCTATAAGCAACACTTTAAAAGAACGCCACAGACCAATCAACCAAACTTTTTTTGGGTTATTTTTTATAGTCCGCAGGCATGAAATTAAGGAAGTTGCGGCAATTGTTTGCGGTCTACGGTGCCACCCTCGGATCCTGAAAAGTCCATTTGTGGAGATGGGCACCTGGACTCCCGTTAAGAAGACATGTTGTCAACCTCTAGATCCCTTACATGCCTGCACTTTTCTGCTTGCTGCTGCTGCTGCTGGCTGTCCAGCAGCAGACTGAAGGTTGCTTCTGCCGTGCGCAGGTATATAAAGGCTCAGAGTCTATTGTGACACGCGCAGCAGTGTTCCATTGCCACATTCCATCTACTGCAGGCAGGATACCTGGCTGGCTGAACAGCATTGAGAAGCTCACAGAGACCGCTATAAGCAACACTTTAAAAGAACGCCACAGACCAAATCAACCAAACTTTTTTGGGTTATTTTTTATAGTCTGCAGGCATGAAATTAAAGAAGTTGAGGCAATTGATTGCAGCCTACGGTGCCACCCTCGGATCCTGAAAAGTCCATTTGTGGAGATGGGCACCTGGACTCCCTTTAAGAAGACCTGTTGTCAACCTCTAGATCCCTTACATGCCTGCACTTCTCGGCTTGCTGCTGCTGCTGGCTGTCCAGCAGCAGACTGAAGGTGGCTGCTGCCGTGCGCAGTTATATAAAGGCTCAGAGTCTATTGTGACACGCGCAGCAGTGTTCCATTGCCACATTCCATCTACTGCAGGCAGGATACCTGGCTGGCTGAACAGCATTGAGAAGCTCACAGAGACCGCTATAAGCAACACTTTAAAACAATGCCACAGACCAATCAACCAAACTTTTTTGGGTTATTTTTTAATAGTCTGCAGGCATGAAATTAAAGAAGTTGCGGCAATTGGTTGCCGCCTACGGTGCCACCCTCGGATCCTGAAAAGTCCATTTGTGGAGATGAGCACCTGGACTCCCGTTAAGAAGACATGTTGTCAACCTCTAGATCCCTTACATGCCTGCACTTTTCGGCTTGCTGCTGCTGCTGCTGGCTGTCCAGCAGCAGACTGAAGGTGGCTGCTGCCGTCGCAGGTATATAAAGGCTCAGAGCCTATTGTGACACGCGCAGCAGTGTTCCATGGCCACATTCCATCTACTGCAGGCAGGATACCTGGCTGGCTGAACAGCATTGAGAAGCTCACAGAGACTGCTATAAGCAACACTTTAAAACAATGCCACAGACCAATCAACCAAACTTTTTTGGGTTATTTTTTATAGTCTGCAGGCATGAAATTAAAGAAGTTGAGGCAATTGGTTGCGGCCTACGGTGCCACCCTCGGATCCTGAAAAGTCCATTTGTGGAGATGGGCACCTGGACTCCCGTTAAGAAGACATGTTGTCAACCTCTAGATCCCTTACATGCCTGCACTTTTCGGCTTGCTGCTGCTGCTGCTGGCTGTCCAGCAGCAGACTGAAGGTTGCTGCTGCCGTGCGCAGGTATATAAAGGCTCAGAGCCTATTGTGACACGCGCAGCAGTGTTCCATGGCCACATTCCATCTACTGCAGGCAGGATACCTGGCTGGCTGAACAGCATTGAGAAGCTCACAGAGACCGCTATAAGCAACACTTTAAAACAATGCCACAGACCAATCAACCAAACTTTTTTGGGTTATTTTTTATAGTCTGCAGGCATGAAATTAAAGAAGTTGCGGCAATTGGTTGCGGCCTACGGTGCCACCCTCGGATCCTGAAAAGTCCATTTGTGGAGATGGGCACCTGGACTCCCGTTAAGAAGACATGTTGTCAACCTCTAGATCCCTTACATGCCTGCACTTTTCGGCTTGCTGCTGCTGCTGCTGGCTGTCCAGCAGCAGACTGAAGGTTGCTGCTGCCGTGCGCAGGTATATAAAGGCTCAGAGTCTATTGTGACACGCGCAGCAGTGTTCCATTGCCACATTCCATCTACTGCAGGCAGGATACCTGGCTGGCTGAACAGCATTGAGAAGCTCACAGAGACCGCTATAAGCAACACTTTAAAAGAATGCCACAGACCAATCAACCAATCTTTTTTGGGTTATTTTTTATAGTCTGCAGGCATGAAATTAAAGAAGTTGCGGCAATTGGTTGCGGCCTACGGTGCCACCCTCGGATCCTGAAAAGTCCATTTGTGGAGATGGGCACCTGGACTCCCGTTAAGAAGACATGTTGTCAACCTCTAGATCCCTTACATGCCTGCACTTTTCGGCTTGCTGCTGCTGCTGACTGTCCAGCAGCAGACTGAAGGTGGCTGCTGCCGTGCACAGGTATATAAAGGCTCAGAGCCTATTGTGACACGCGCAGCAGTGTTCCATTGCCCCATTCCATCTACTGCAGGCAGGATACCTGGCTGGCTGAACAGCATTGAGAAGCTCACAGAGACCGCTATAAGCAACACTTTAAAAGAACGCCACAGACCAATCAACCAAACTTTTTTGGGTTATTTTTTATAGTCTGCAGGCATTAAATGAAAGAAGTTGCGGCAATTGTTTGCGGCCTACGGTGCCACCCTCGGATCCTGAAAAGTCCATTTGTGGAGATGGGCACCTGGACTCCCGTTAAGAAGACATGTTGTCAACCTCTAGATCCCTTACATGCCTGCACTTTTCTGCTTGCTGCTGCTGCTGCTGGCTGTCCAGCAGCAGATTGAAGGTGGCTGCTGCCGTGCGCAGGTATATAAAGGCTCAGAGCCTATTGTGACACGCGCAGCAGTGTTCCATTGCCACATTCCATCTACTGCAGGCAGGATACCTGGCTGGCTGAACACCATTGAGAAGCTCACAGAGACCGCTATAAGCAACACTTTAAAAGAACGCCACAGACCAATCAACCAAACTTTTTTGGGTTATTTTTTATAGTCTGCAGGCATGAAATTAAAGAAGTTGCGGCAATTGGTTGCCGCCTACGGTGCCACCCTCGGATCCTGAAAAGTCCATTTGTGGAGATGACCACCTGGACTCCCGTTAAGAAGACATGTTGTCAACCTCTAGATCCCTTACATGCCTGCACTTTTCGGCTTGCTGCTGCTGCTGCTGCTGGCTGTCCAGCAGCAGACTGAAGGTGGCTGCTGCCGTCGCAGGTATATAAAGGCTCAGAGCCTATTGTGACACGCGCAGCAGTGTTCCATGGCCACATTCCATCTACTGCAGGCAGGATACCTGGCTGGCTGAACAGCATTGAGAAGCTCACAGAGATCGCTATAAGCAACACTTTAAAACAATGCCACAGACCAATCAACCAAACTTTTTTGGGTTATTTTTTATAGTCTGCAGGCATGAAATTAAAGAAGTTGCGGCAATTGGTTGCGGCCTACGGTGCCACCCTCGGATCCTGAAAAGTCCATTTGTGGAGATGGGCACCTGGACTCCCGTTAAGAAGACATGTTGTCAACCTCTAGATCCCTTACATGCCTGCACTTTTCGGCTTGCTGCTGCTGCTGCTGGCTGTCCAGCAGCAGACTGAAGGTTGCTGCTGCCGTGCGCAGGTATATAAAGGCTCAGAGTCTATTGTGACACGCGCAGCAGTGTTCCATTGCCACATTCCATCTACTGCAGGCAGGATACCTGGCTGGCTGAACAGCATTGAGAAGCTCACAGAGACCGCTATAAGCAACACTTTAAAACAATGCCACAGACCAATCAACCAAACTTTTTTGGGTTATTTTTTATAGTCTGCAGGCATGAAATTAAAGAAGTTGCGGCAATTGGTTGCCGCCTACGGTGCCACCCTCAGATCCTGAAAAGTCCATTTGTGGAGATGAGCACCTGGACTCCCGTTAAGAAGACATGTTGTCAACCTCTAGATCCCTTACATGCCTGCACTTTTCGGCTTGCTGCTGCTGCTGCTGGCTGTCCAGCAGCAGACTGAAGGTGGCTGCTGCCGTCGCAGGTATATAAAGGCTCAGAGCCTATTGTGACACGCGCAGCAGTGTTCCATGGCCACATTCCATCTACTGCAGGCAGGATACCTGGCTGGCTGAACAGCATTGAGAAGCTCACAGAGATCGCTATAAGCAACACTTTAAAACAATGCCACAGACCAATCAACCAAACTTTTTTGGGTTATTTTTTATAGTCTGCAGGCATGAAATTAAAGAAGTTGCGGCAATTGGTTGCGGCCTACGGTGCCACCCTCGGATCCTGAAAAGTCCATTTGTGGAGATGGGCACCTGGACTACCGTTAAGAAGACATGTTGTCAACCTCTAGATCCCTTACATGCATGCACTTTTCGGCTTGCTGCTGCTGCTGCTGGCTGTCCAGCAGCAGACTGAAGGTGGCTGCTGCCGTGCGCAGGTATATAAAGGCTCAGAGTCTATTATGACACGCGCAGCAGTGTTCCATTGCCACATTCCATCTACTGCAGGCAGGATACCTGGCTGGCTGAACAGCATTGAGAAGCTCACAGAGACCGCAATAAGCAACACTTTAAAAGAACGCCACAGACCAATCAACCAATCTTTTTTGGGTTATTTTTTATAGTCTGCAGGCATGAAATTAAAGAAGTTGCGGCAATTGGTTGCCGCCTACGGTGCCACCCTCGGATCCTGAAAAGTCCATTTGTGGAGATGAGCACCTGGACTCCCGTTAAGAAGACATGTTGTCAACCTCTAGATCCCTTACATGCCTGCACTTTTCGGCTTGCTGCTGCTGCTGACTGTCCAGCAGCAGACTGAAGGTGGCTGCTGCCGTGCACAGGTATATAAAGGCTCAGAGCCTATTGTGACACGCGCAGCAGTGTTCCATTGCCCCATTCCATCTACTGCAGGCAGGATACCTGGCTGGCTGAACAGCATTGAGAAGCTCACAGAGACCGCTATAAGCAACACTTTAAAAGAACGCCACAGACCAATCAACCAAACTTTTTTTGGGTTATTTTTTATAGTCCGCAGGCATGAAATTAAAGAAGTTGCGGCAATTGTTTGCGGTCTACGGTGCCACCCTCGGATCCTGAAAAGTCCATTTGTGGAGATGGGCACCTGGACTCCCGTTAAGAAGACATGTTGTCAACCTCTAGATCCCTTACATGCCTGCACTTTTCTGCTTGCTGCTGCTGCTGCTGGCTGTCCAGCAGCAGATTGAAGGTGGCTGCTGCCGTGCGCAGGTATATAAAGGCTCAGAGCCTATTGTGACACGCGCAGCAGTGTTCCATTGCCACATTCCATCTACTGCAGGCAGGATACCTGGCTGGCTGAACAGCATTGAGAAGCTCACAGAGACCGCTATAAGCAACACTTTAAAAGAACGCCACAGACCAATCAACCAAACTTTTTTGGGTTATTTTTTATAGTCTGCAGGCATGAAATTAAAGAAGTTGCGGCAATTGTTTGCGGTCTACGGTGCCACCCTCGGATCCTGAAAAGTCCATTTGTGGAGATGGGCACCTGGACACCCGTTAAGAAGACATGTTGTCAACCTCTAGATCCCTTACATGCCTGCACTTTTCTGCTTGCTGCTGCTGCTGCTGGCTGTCCAGCAGCAGACTGAAGGTGGCTGCTGCCGTGCGCAGGTATATAAAGGCTCAGAGCCTATTGTGACACGCGCAGCAGTGTTCCATTGCCACATTCCATCTACTGCAGGCAGGATACCTGGCTGGCTGAACAGCATTGAGAAGCTCACAGAGACCGCTATAAGCAACACTTTTAAAGAATGCCACAGACCAATCAACCAAACTTTTTTGGGTTATTTTTTATAGTCTGCAGGCATGAAATTAAAGAAGTTGCGGCAATTGGTTGCCGCCTACGGTGCCACCCTCGGATCCTGAAATGTCCATTTGTGGAGATGAGCACCTGGACTCCCGTTAAGAAGACATGTTGTCAACCTCTAGATCCCTTACATGCCTGCACTTTTCGGCTTGCTGCTGCTGCAGGCTGTTCAGCAGCAGACTGAAGGTGGCTGCTGCCGTGCGCAGGTATATAAAGGCTCAGAGCCTATTGTGACACGCGCAGCAGTGTTCCATTGCCCCATTCCATCTACTGCAGGCAGGATACCTGGCTGGCTGAACAGCATTGAGAAGCTCACAGAGACCGCTATAAGCAACACTTTAAAAGAACGCCACAGACCAATCAACCAAACTTTTTTGGGTTATTTTTTATAGTCTGCAGGCATGAAATTAAAGAAGTTGCGGCAATTGGTTGCGAACTACGGTGCCACCCTCGGATCCTGAAAAGTCCGTTTGTGGAGATGGGCACCTGGACTCCCGTTAAGAAGACATGTTGTCAACCTCTAGATCCCTTACATGCCTGCACTTTTCGGCTTGCTACTGCTGCTGCTGGCTGTCCAGCAGCAGACTGAAGGTGGCTGCTGCCGTGCGCAGGTATATAAAGGCTCAGAGACTATTGTGACAAGCGCAGCAGTGTTCCATTGCCACAGTCCATCTACTACAGGCAGTATACCTGGCTGGCTGAACAGCATTGAGAAGCTCACAGAGACCGCTATAAGCAACACTTTAAAAGATCGCCACAGACCAATCAACCAAACTTTTTTGGGTTATTTTTTATAGTCTGCAGGCATGAAATTAAAGAAGTTGCGGCAATTGGTTGCGGCCTACGGTGCCACCCTCGGATCCTGAAAAGTCCATTGGTGGAGAAGGGCACCTGGACTCCCGTTAAGAAGACATGTTGTCAACCTCTAGATCCCTTGCATGCCTGCACTTTTCGGCTAGCTGCTGCTGCTGGCTGTCCAGCAGCAGACTGAAGGTGGCTGCTGCTGTGCACAGGTATATAAAGGCTCAGAGCCTATTGTGACACGCGCAGCAGTGTTCCATTGCCACATTCCATCTACTGCAGGCAGGATACCTGGCTGGCTGAACAGCATTGAGAAGCTCACAGAGACCGCTATAAGCAACACTTTAAAAGAACGCCACAGACCAATCAACCAAACTTTTTTGGGTTATTTTTTATAGTCTGCAGGCATGAAATTAAAGAAGTTGCGGCAATTGGTTGCGGCCTACGGTGCCACCCTCAGATCCTGAAAAGTCCATTTGTGGAGATGGGCACCTGGACTCCCGTTAAGAAGACATGTTATCAACCTCTAGATTCCTTACATGCCTGCACTTTTCGGCTTGCTGCTGCTGCTGGCTGTCCAGCAGCAGACTAAAGGTGGCTGCTGCCGTGCGCAGGTAAATAAAAGCTCAGAGCCTATTGTGACACGCGCAGCAGTGTTCCATTGCCACATTCCATCTACTGCAGGCAGTATACCTGGCTGGCTGAACAGCATTGAGAAGCTCACAGAGACCGCTATAAGCAACACTTTAAAAGAACGCCACAGACCAATCAACCAAACTTTTTTGGGTTATTTTTTATAGTCTGCAGGCATGAAATTAAAGAAGTTGCGGCAATTGGTTGCGGCCTACGGTGCCACCCTCGGATCCTGAAAAGTCCATTTGTGGAGATGAGTACCTGGACTCCAGTTAAGAAGACATGTTGTCAACCTCTAGATCTCTTACATGCCTGCACTTTTCGGCTTGCTGCTGCTGCTGCCTGTCCAGCAACAGACTGAAGGTGGCTGCTGCCGTGCTCAGGTATATAAAGGCTCAGAGCCTATTGTGACACGCGCAGCAGTGTTCCATTGCCACATTCCATCTACTGCAGGCAGGATACCTGGCTGGCTGAACAGCATTGAGAAGCTCACAGAGACCGCTATAAGCAACACTTTAAAAGAACGCCACAGACCAATCAACCAAACTTTTTTGGGTTATTTTTTATAGTCTGCAGGCATGAAATTAAAGAAGTTGCGGCAATTGGTTGCGGCCAACGGTGCCACCCTCGGATCCTGAAAAGTCCATTTGTGGAGATGAGCACCTGGACTCCCGTTAAGAAGACATGTTGTCAACCTCTAGATCTCTTACATGCCTGTACTTTTCGGCTTGCTGCTGCTGCTGCTGGCTGTCCAGCAGCAGACTGAAGTTGGCTACTGCCGTGCGCAGGTATATAAAGGCTCAGAGCCTATTGTGACACACGCAGCAGTGTTCCATTACCACATTCCATCTACTGCAGGCAGGATAGCTGGCTGACTGAACAGCATTGAGAAGCTCACAGAGACCGCTATAAGCAACACTTTAAAAGAACGCCACAGACCAATCAACCAAACTTTTTTGGGTTATTTTTTATAGTCTGCAGGCATGAAATTAAAGAAGTTGCGGCAATTGGTTGCGGCCTACGGTGACACCCTCGGATCCTGAAAAGTCCATTTGTGGAGATGGGCACCTGGACTCCCGTTAAGAAGACATGTCAACCTCTAGATCCCTTACATGCCTGCACTTTTCGGCTTGCTGCTGCTGCTGACTGTCCAGCAGCAGACTGAAGGTGGCTGCTGCCGTGCGCAGGTATATAAAAGCTCAGAGCCTATTGTGACACGCGCAGCAGTGTTCCATTGCCACATTCCATCTACTGCAGGCAGGATACCTGGCTGGCTGAACAGCATTGAGAAGCTCACAGCGACCGCTATAAGCAACACTTTAAAAGAACGCCACAGACCAATCAACCAAACTTTTTTGGGTTATTTTTTATAGTCTGCAGGCATGAAATGAAAGAAGTTGCGGCAATTGTTTGCGGCCTACGGTTCCACCCTCGGATCCTGAAAAGTCCATTTGTTGAGATGGGCACCTGGACTCCCGTTAAGAAGACATGTTGTCAACCTCTAGATCCCTTACATGCCTGCACTTTTCGGCTTGCTGCTGCTGCTGCTGGCTGTCCAGCAGCAGACTGAAGGTGGCTGCTGCAGTGCACAGGTATATAAAGGCTCAGAGACTATTGTGACACACGCAGCAGTGTTCCATTGCCACATTCCATCTACTGCAGGCAGGATAGCTGGCTGACTGAACATCATTGAGAAGCTCACAGAGACCGCTATAAGCAACACTTTAAAAGAACGCCACAGACCAATCAACCAAACTTTATTGGGTTATTTTTTATAGTCTGCAGGCATGAAATTAAAGAAGTTGCGGCAATTGGTTGCGGCCTACGGTGCCACCCTCGGATCCTGAAAAGTCCATTTGTGGAGATGGGCACCTGGACTCCCGTTTAGTAGACATGTTGTCAACCTCTAGATCCCTTACATGCCTCCACTTTTCGGCTTGCTGCTGCTGCTGACTGTCCAGCAGCAGACTGAAGGTGGCTGCTGCCATGCGCAGGTATATAAAGGCTCAGAGCCTATTGTGACACGCGCAGCAGTGTTCCATTGCCACATTCCATCTACTGCAGGCAGGATACCTGGCTGACTGAACAGCATTGAGAAGCTCACAGCGACCGCTATAAGCAACACTTTAAAAGAACGCCACAGACCGATCAACCAAACTTTTTGGGGTTATTTTTTATAGTCTGCAGGCATGAAATTAAAGAAGTTGCGGAAATTGGTTGCGGCCTACGGTGCCACCCTCGGATCCTGAAAAGTCCATTTGTGGAGATGGGCACCTGGACTCCCGTTAAGAAGACATGTTGTCAACCTCTAGATCCCTTACATGCCTGCACTTTTTGGCTTGCTACTGGCTGTCTAGCAGCAGACTGAAGGTGGCTGCTGCCGTGCACAAGTATATAAAGGCTCAGAGCCTATTGTGACACGCGCAGCAGTGTTCCATTGCCACATTCCATCTACTGCAGGCAGGATACCTGGCTGGCTGAACAGCATTGAGAAGCTCACAGAGACCGCTATAAGCAACACTTTAAAAGAACGCCACAGACCAATCAACCAAACTTTTTTGGGTTATTTTTTATAGTCTGCAGGCATGAAATTAAAGATGTTGCGGCAATTGGTTGCGGCCTACGGTGCCACCCTCGGATCCTGAAAAGTCCATTTGTGGAGATGGGCACCTGGACTCCCGTTAAGAAGACATGTTGTCAACCTCTAGATCCCTTACATGCCTGCACTTTTCGGCTTGCTGCTGCTGCTGCTCGCTGTCCAGCAGCAGACTGAAAGTGGCTGCTGCCGTGCGCAGGTATATAAAGGCTCAGAGCCTATTGTGACACGCGCAGCAGTGTTCCATTGCCACATTCCATCTACTGCAGGCAGGATACCTGGCTGGCTGAACAGCATTGAGAAGCTCACAGAGACCGCTATAAGCAACACTTTAAAAGAACGCCACAGACCAATCAACCAAACTTTTTTGGGTTATTTTTTATAGTCTGCAGGCATGAAATGAAAGAAGTTGCGGCAATTGTTTGCGGCCTACGGTGCCACACTCGGATCCTGAAAAGTCCATTTGTGGAGATGGGCACCTGGACTCCCGTTAAGAAGACATGTTGTCAACCTCTAGATCCCTTACACGCCTGCACTTTTCGGCTTGCTGCTGCTGCTGGCTGTGCAGCAGCAGACTGAAGGTGGCTACTGCCGTGCGCAGGTATATAAAGGCTCAGAGCCTATTGTGACACGCGCAGCAGTGTTCCATTGCCACATTCCATCTACTGCAGGCAGGATACCTGGCTGGCTGAACAGCATTGAGAAGCTCACAGAGACCGCTATAAGCAACACTTTAAAAGAACGCCACAGACCAATCAACCAAACTTTTTTGGGTTATTTTTTATAGTCTGCAGGCATGAAATGAAAGAAGTTGCGGCAATTGTTTTCGGCCTACGGTGCCACCCTCGGATCCTGAAAAGTCCATTTGTGGAGATGGGCACCTGGACTCCCGTTAAGAAGACATGTTGTCAACCTCTAGATCCCTTACATGCCTCCACTTTTCGGCTTGCTGCTGCTGGCTGTCCAGCAGCAGACTGAAGGTGGCTGCTGCCGTGCGCAGGTATATAAAGGCTCAGAGCCTATTGTGACACGCGCAGCAGTGTTCCATTGCCACATTCCATCTACTGCAGGCAGGATACCTGGCTGACTGAACAGCATTGAGAAGCTCACAGAGACCGCTATAAGCAACACTTTAAAAGAACGCCACAGACCAATCAACCAAACTTTTTTGGGTTATTTTTTATAGTCTGCAGGCATGAAATGAAAGAAGTTGCGGCAATTGTTTGCGGCCTACGGTGCCACCCTCGGATCCTGAAAAGTCCATTTGTGGAGATGGGCACCTGGACTCCCGTTAAGAAGACATGTTGTCAACCTCTAGATCCCTTACATGCATGCACTTTTCGGCTTGCTGCTGCTGGCTGTCCAGCAGCAGACTGAAGGTGGCTGCTGCCAAGCGCAGGTATATAAAGGCTCAGAGCCTATTGTGACACGCGCAGCAGTGTTCCATTGCCACATTCCATCTACTGCAGGCAGGATACCTGACTGGCTGAACAGCATTGAGAAGCTCACAGAGACCGCTATAAGCAACACTTTAAAAGAACGCCACAGACCAATCAACCAAACTTTTATGGGTTATTTTTTATAGTCTGCAGGCATGAAATTAAAGAAGTTGCGGCAATTGGTTGCGGCCTACGGTGCCACCCTCAGATCCTGAAAAGTCCATTTGTGGAGATGGGCACCTGGACTCCCGTTAAGAAGACATGTTATCAACCTCTAGATTCCTTACATTCCTGCACTTTTCGGCTTGCTGCTGCTGCTGGCTGTCCAGCAGCAGACTAAAGGTGGCTGCTGCCGTGCGCAGGTAAATAAAAGATCAAAGCCTATTGTGACACGCGCAGCAGTGTTCCATTGCCACATTCCATCTACTGCAGGCAGGATACCTGGCTGGCTGAACAGCATTGAGAAGCTCACAGAGACCGCTATAAGCAACACTTTAAAAGAACGCCACAGACCAATCAACCAAACTTTTTTGGGTTATTTTTTATAGTCTGCAGGCATGAAATTAAAGAAGTTGCAGCAATTGTTTGCGGCCTACGGTGCCACCCTCGGATCCTGAAAAGTCCATTTGTGGAGATGGGCACCTGGACTCCCGTTAAGAAGACATGTTGTCAACCTCTAGATCCCTTACATGCCTGCAATTTTTGGCTTGTTGCTGCTGCTGCTGGCTGTCCAGCAGCAGACTGAAGGTGGCTGCTGCCGTGCACAGGTATATAAAGGCTCAGAGCCTATTGTGACACGCGCAGCAGTGTTCCTTTGCCACATTCCATCTACAGCAGGCAGGATACCTGGCTGGCTGAACAGCATTGAGAAGCTCACAGAGACCGCTATAAGCAACACTTTAAAAGAACGCCACAGACCAATCAACCAAACTTTTTTGGGTTATTTTTTATAGTCTGCAGGCATGAAATTAAAGAAGTTGCGGCAATTGGTTGCGGCCTACAGTGCCACCCTCGGATCCTGAAAAGTCCATTTGTGGAGATGAGCACCTGGACTCCCGTTAAGAAGACATGTTGTCAACCTCTAGATCCCTTACATGCCTGCACTTTTCGGCTTGCTGCTGCTGCTGCCGTGCGCAGGTATATAAAGGCTCAGAGCCTATTGTGACACGCGCAGCAGTGTTCCATTGCCACATTCCATCTACTGCAGGCAGGATACCTGGCTGGCTGAGCAGCATTGAGAAGCTCACAGAGACTGCTATAAGCAACACTTTAAAAGAACGCCACAGACCAATCAACCA
The DNA here is from genome assembly GCF_046119375.1 of Phyllobates terribilis. Taxonomy (NCBI): domain Eukaryota; kingdom Metazoa; phylum Chordata; class Amphibia; order Anura; family Dendrobatidae; genus Phyllobates; species Phyllobates terribilis. The sequence goes on from NW_027362831.1 coordinate 3,528,532, forward strand.
AACTTTTTTGGGTTATTTTTTATAGTCTGCCGGCATGAAATGAAAGAAGTTGCGGCAATTGGTTGTGGCCTACGGTGCCAACCTCGGATCCTGAAAAGTCAATTTGTGGAGATGGGCACCTGGACTCCCGTTAAGAAGACATGTTGTCAACCTCTAGATCCCTTACATGCCTGCACTTTTCGGCTTGCTGCTGCTGTTGCTGCTGGCGGTCCAGCAGCAGACTGAAGGTGGCTGCTGCTGTCCTCAGGTATATAAAGGCTCAGAGCCTATTGTGAAACGCGCAGCAGTGTTCCATTGCCACATTCCATCTACTGCAGGCAGGATACCTGGCTGGCTGAACAGCATTGAGAAGCTCACAGAGACCGCTATAAGCAACACTTTAAAAGTACGCCACAGGCCAATCAACCAAACTTTTTTGGGTTATTTTTTATAGTCTGCAGGCATGAAATTAAAGAAGTTGCGGCAATTGGTTGCGGCCTACGGTGCCACCCTCGGATCCTGAAAAGTCCATTTGTGGAGATGGGCACCTGGACTCCCGTTAAGAAGACATGTTGTCAACCTCTAGATCCCTTACATGCCTGCACTTTTCGGCTTGCTGCTGCTGCTGCTGGCTGTCCAACAGCAGACTGAAGGTGGCTGCTGCCGTGCGCAGGTATATAAAGGCTCAAAGCCAATGGCGGCATACCACGCGACTGCTATGGGGCCCGTGAGCCGTGGGGGCCCCATAGCAGTCCAGGGGTGGACATACCGCCGCCGGTGCAGCTGCGCCGGGTCCCCACCATGCAGCTGCACCAAGGGGCCCACAAGGTGCAGCTGCTCCCTGCACGTGGCGGTCAGGGAGCGATCCCTGCAGCTCCGCTGCTGTAAGGAGGAGAATAGCAGCGGAGCTGGAGAGTTCGTCCTCTGCTTCCTACCTGACCTAGGCGCGCTCAGCTTGATGACGTCATCATGCAGCGCGCGCCTGGGTCAGGAAGAAAGCTGCCGGCAACCAGGAGGATGCTGCTGCAGGGGAGCGAGCTGAGGTAAGTTGTTGTTTTTTAGTTTGTTTGTTTTTTACTGAAATGCTGGGGTGGGGAGGTGGGGGGAGAGCAATGGTGGGATGGTGGGGCTGGGGAGAAGAATGATGGGGCTGGGAAGAGCAATAATGGGGCTGATGGGACTGGGGAGAGCAATGATGGGGCTGGGGAGAGAAATATTGGGGCTGGAGAGAGGGCTGATGGGGCTGGGGAGAGGAATAATGGGGTTGATGGGGCTGGGGAGAGCAATAATGGGGCTGATGGGGCTGGGGAGAGGAATAATGGGGTTGATGGGGCTGGGGAGTGCAATAATGGGGCTGATGGGGCTGGGGAGAGGAATGATGGGCTTGGGATAGGAATAATGGGACTAATGGGGCTGGGAAGAGCAATAATGGGGCTGGGGAGAGGAATGATGGGACTGGGGAGAGGAATAATGGGGTTGATGGGACTGGGGAGAGGAATAATGGGATGGTAGGGCTATGGAGAGCAATGATGGGGCTGGGGAGAGGAATGATGGGGCTGGGGAGAGCAATGATGGGATGGTGGGGCTTGGGTGAGCAATAATGGGGCTGATGGGGCTGGGGAGAGGAATAATGGAGTTGATGGGGCTGGGGAGAGGAATGATGGGATGATGGGGCTGGGGAGAGCAATAATGGGGCTGATGGGGCTGGGGAGAGGAATGATGGGGCTGGGAAGAGCAATAATGGGGCTGATGGGGCTGGAAAGAGCAATAATGGGGCTGATGGGGCTGGGGAGAGGAATGATGGGGCTGGGAAGAGCAATAATGGGGCTGATAGGGCTGGGGAGAGCAATGATGGGGATGGTGGGGAAGGGGAGAGCAATGACGTGTTGCTGGGAGAGAGCAATGATGGGGGTGCTGGGAGAGAGCAATGATGGGGGTGCTGGGACAGAGCAATGGTGGGGGGCTGGGAGAGAGCAATGATGTGAGGCTGGGAGAGAGCAATGATGGAGGTGCTGGGACAGAGTAATGATGGGGGGTGCTGAGAGGAAATGATGGGGGTGCTGGGAGAGCGCAATGATGGGGGTGCTGGGAGAGAGCGATGATGGGAGTGCTGGGAGAAGCAATGATGAAGGTGCTGGGACAGAGCAATGATGGGGGGCTGGGAGAGAGCAATGATGGAGGTGCTGGGACAGAGCAATGATAGGGGTTCTGGGGCAGAGCAATGATGGGGGTGGTGGGACAGAGCAATGATGCGGGTGCTGAGAGAGAGCAATGATGCGGGTGCTGGGAGAGAGCAATGATGGGGGTGCTGGGAGAGAGCAACGATGAGGGTGCTGAGACAAAGCAATGACGGGGGTGCTGGGACAGAGCAATGACGGGGGTGCTGGGAGAGAGTAATGATGGGGGTGCTGGGAGGGAGCAATGACGAGGGTGCTGGGAGAGCAATGATGGGGGTGCTGGGAGAGAGCAATTATGGGGGTTTCACTTTGCTTGTACTGTGAAGCCTTGTATGTTTTCCGTGTGCACATAGCCTTACAGTTAATTGGGGAGAGTCACAGAGACTGAATAATTTATATTATTGGCCGGTGCAGATTATAGTTAATGGGGGGCACAGTGCTGCTTATCACTTTATATTTTGATTACTAAGTGGCTAATAGTATATTAATGGGGGAGTTACATATCAGTATTCGAGGACGCAGAGCGGGGGAAACACATGTATACATACAATATGTGACCTTGTTATTTTCTAGGCTGGAGATCATCGTGACAAGACGAGTCGTGGCTGGGAGATGAAGGTCTGACCAGATGGAGAAGAAGCAGCGGAAACCAGATCTGATCAGATGAGACGTCAGCGGTAAGTGCTGGATGTAAATATTATTCTGTATCTGCACTGAGTGATAATGTTATCTGTAAAATCCCTTAGGCCACATTCTCACATTTGTGTGAAATGTCCGTGTGCTGCCAGATCTTTTTATCGGATGGTCCACGGACTCGTACAGTTTTACAGATCCATTCACACATCCATGAAAATCACGGATCTGAGAATGAGATCTAAGAGGGTCAGAGAATGTCCTGTTCTGATCCGATTTTGAGGATTAGAATAGGACATGCTCAATGCGTCAGTAAAACAGGGCAGCACACCGACACTGCACACAGATGCAGGAATGTAGCCTTATTATGTATAGCACAGTCCCTTAGCATATAGTGTACTCACTTATTATGTATAGTGCCATCCTTAGTTATATAGTTTCCTCTTTTATTATGTATAACACCCTCCCTTATTATGTACCATCCTCTCTAGCGGCTCACAGTTGGGGGGATCATACTGTGTTGGGGTCAGCATACTTTACCCTGGGAGTTGAGGTGGGGTATAGTAGGGTCATTATACTGTGCATGTGGAGGAATTCACGATGGGGTTTTCATACTGTGTTTGGGGGGGCCTTTTATTGGCATCACACTTTATGGGGCAATGAAAGAGAGATCTAGGACGTCAGCAGGAGAAAAATTACTATGTAAAGGATGGAAAGTTGTGAGATCTGATCTTTGGTGACCCCGACAATTATTTACATTTTTTTTGGGGGGGGGCCCAATTAGAGCTTCTGCTATGGGGCCCCATGATTCCTATGTAAGCCCCTGCTCAGAGCCTATTGTGACACGCGCAGCAGTGTTCCATTGCCACATTCCATCTACTGCAGGCAGGATACCTGGCTGGCAGAACAGCATTGAGAAGCTCACAGAGACCGCTATAAGCAACACTTTAAAAGAACGCCACAGACCAATCAACCAAACTTTTTTGGGTTATTTTTTATAGTCTGTAGGCATGAAATTAAAGAAGTTGCAGCAATTGGTTGCGGCCTACGGTGCCACCCTCGGATCCTGAAAAGTCCATTTGTGGAGATGGGCACCTGGACTCCCGTTAAGAAGACATGTTGTCAACCTCTAGATCCCTTACATGCCTGCACTTTTCGGCTTGCTGCTGCTGGCTGTCCAGCAGCAGACTGAAGGTGGCTACTGCCGTGCGCAGGTATATAAAGAAGGGGGCTGGAAGCAAGTGTAACTAGAAGGAAGCCCCACATGACCGGGATGGGCCACGAGGGTGTAATTTTATCCCAATATCGGGATTGGTTATAAGCCTGGAGGGGCGGGCATTGGGAAAGGGGGGGGGATATAATAAGGAAAAGTGCGGGAAAACGGTCAGTCCAGGAAGGAAGTCAGCGGGGAAAGTTCCCACCCACCCACCCCTTCTTTCTGTTGGTATGCTGTGAAGTTAATGGTGAAAGGGTGGTTTTAGTGAGGAGGAGATAAAGGAGTTATTGATATTGTGTATTATCGATGGGTTATATTAAAAAAGGACATGTAAAGTTTTATGAGGGTTTGTCGCAGTGGCTTGGCGGGGGGTGGGGTTCTTGGAGTTGGCACAGAAGTGTCGGTGGAAAGAATATTGGATAATCACAGGCAGTGCCTTGATTAAGCGGGGTGAACTGGCATTTGGTTTTGGGCTCTGGACGGGGTTTTACCCTGGGAGCTTTTGGTGCCCTTGAGCTGGTGATGGACGGCTGAGGGTAATATGGTGGTTCGAGTTCGGTTTAATTTATACCAGATCTAATTTTAACTCCAAGAACCCTCCATTCTTATTTATTTTATAACACTGTTAATATGTTAATGTTGTTTGTTAATAAAATGGCCGCTGTGGCCAAATTTATCCAAAGAAATACAGGTGCAGTGTTTTTATTTGGTGGGAGAAAGGTGAGTGCTGGAAGATGGGGGCATGTTGATCTGTAGCACCCTGAGGATTCGGCTGCTACAGGGGTATTGCACCTCAAACCAGAGGTGTGATATTCCACTCCCGGGTAAGGATGGAGTGTGGAACTGAGCTCGGTAGGCTGCATGCACTACACACATCCCATTTCCGAGGAGCAGACCAACGGTACTCCCACTTAGAAATGTGCAGGTACGACCGAGTCTGTTCCTGGCTGGAGTGGGAGGGGGGTGGTACATCCCAAGTAGTGTAGGGGCAGATAGGGGGAGCAGCCTGGGTAAAGATAGGAGCTCATTGGGTGCTGGTCACCTGAGCTCACACATAGAGGGAGTATATAAGGTGGGAACCATCTTAGATCAGGGTCAGTCTGTGAGAAGTCAGAGGAAGAGGAGCAGAGCAGTCCCAGAGCAAGAGTGAGAGAGTGGAGCAAGAAAGACCCAGAGAGGGGACAAAGAGAGGACTCTGAGAACCCAAATTCAATCCCCGGGTGAAGAGTCGGCAATAGGGTACCGGATCCCAAACTGGTGGGGGCAAAAGCACACCCTAGCCAGAGACCGGAGGCCGTGGGCAGGATCTGCCACGGCCACCCACCACATCCACCCCGAAGGCAAACTACGTGGAGGGTCAGGGAACCCAAGGCCAAGGGTCTCCCAACAGAAGGCCAGAGGGAGCTGGACCTAGGTGGATCACTAGTGGGGACGGCCAGAAGACAGGACAGAAGGAGGGCTCAGGGTCACGCTCCGGACTTGCTTGGGGGTTGGCTGAATCCAGGACCTGGTGGACGCAGCACGGCTCGGGTGGTCACTTGAAGCTGGAGTGACCGGAACATCAGCAGTAAGTAAATACCCTAAACTGCACAACCCGACTCTGTCTTTAATTACCATCTATGCTGCACCACCACAACCTCCATCCTCTGCACCTGACCCCCTGAGGCTATACCCCACCCGTTGGGGGTTATACTATCAAAAGCTGCACCAACACCATCAGCCTCAGCGGACCCTGCTGCAGCGGCGGCCGTAGTGACCGCAATACAACGGGTGGCGTAGTCGACATAACGAACTTTGTAACATCTGTAGGACTGCCACATACTCTGAGCTTGACACCCTGGGCACGGACCGGGTCACAGCCACTCGGAGACTACAACCCCCATCTGATCCGGCTCCGGGTATTCCCCTAAAGAATATGGCCCAGGGGGCGCGTCAACTTTGGCGTAGTCGGCAGGATTACGTGCCCGCAACACCCGGGTACTGCGTGCCTGAAGAAAAGAACGAGTTTACCTCAAAAAGAAGTCTCCTGCCGGTTCCGGAGGGTCCCCGCCATCGGACTCCATCACAGATCGATTCCCGCCGGTTGTCCGCCATTAACAGCTTTTTCCCGCCATCTGCAGAGTTTCCCGCCACTGGGAGACGATTCCCGCCATTTCCAAAGGTTTCCCGCCTTGGAAGAGCGGACGCCATTATGGGCGTGCCAGAGGGTGGCAAAAGGCCACCTCCCATCGTGGGCCAGGACCGAAAATGGCGCCAAAAGTGGAAACCGCCCCCACCAACAGAGACTGTGATGCTAGAGGTGTCTGTCAGCGTGAAAGAACTGCCCCTGGAGCTGACAATCACCAAGTGGCCCCGGGACCGCCCTCGAAGTGGGAGGACTGAGAAGGAGAGAGCAAAGATGGGTGTCGCCGGGAGCAGTCTGGAGAGAGCGCACCCGGAGGCAAGAAGCCTGGAGAAGAGTATCGGAGGAGCTTACCCGGAGATGGCGAGAAAGCAGAGCAGCACCGGCCCGTTGGCCAGGAGCCTGCTAGAAACAGAGGAGGGAGAGCAGAGCAGCACCGGCCCGCTGGTCAGGAGCCTGCTGGAAACAACGACCCCACTAGGCCTAGTGGAGGTCCTAGCACAGCTTCCCCGAGACCGGGAGTGTGCGCAGACCGCTCTGGAGGGCCTCGCAAGGAGGATGGCCCGGGTGCAGCGAGAGACGTTGGCGGAGTGGAGCCGAGAGATGGCCCAGCAGACCGAGACCCGTCAGCGGAGCACGCCACCCAAGACGAGGAGACAGACCGCCTCTGAGGATGGCGCGGGAGGACTACAGGCCGGAGACGGCGCCGAGAAGGGAGCCGAACGAGTGGAGGCAGGTAAAGGGGACGTCTATACCCCAAACCGGGAAACCGCGTACCTGCCCCAGCTCCCCGTCGCAGAGCCCGAAGTCTATCCTGCCGTGCCCGTCGCTGCAACGTCACCGCCGCAGACTAGGCCTCAAACGGGAGCCGCGACCCCTGTGACGTCACACGCCTCGACCCCGAGCGTGACCAAGCAGGAAGTACCACCAGCCTGGTCGCAAGGCCTAGTACCCCCGGGAGCCGCAATACCAACAGCGCCCCCTACCTCCGCGGAGCCCCCGGCCTGGTCGCAGGGCCAAGTAGCCCAGGGCGCCGCCGTCCTTACGGTGCCCTTCACCTTCCAGATACCCCAGTCCTGGCCGCAAGGCCTGGGCAGCCCGGGCGCTAACACCACCGCGCCCATAAGACCAAAAGTGCCGCATCTGGGAGAAGATCTGTTCGCCCAACACACATGGCCGGACGGGCAGCCCTTTGTCTGGCCCAGGGAGTACTACGAACGAGAGCTCCAAAAGAGGGGAAGGCCCATGTGTGAACCCCTGATCCCGGCTCCAAAGCCCGTTAAGAGGATCTCGCCCCCGCTAGAGGAAGCACAGTTTGAGTGGGACCCCACCGGAGAAGATCTCATGGGGTTCACTCAGGAGACTCGGGCAGCCGCAGCGGAGCGTGCTGACTGCTGCCGCCAACAGCTCGAGGTCTTCGAGAGGGAGCGGAGAGAGAGGCGGGTCCGGGAACAACAAGCCCAGATAAGGAGCGCGGAGCAGAAGAGCCGGGCCAGGAGAGACCCCCGTGCAGCGCATAGTCCCCACACCACCGGGACTGTGATAAAGTTTAACATGCAGCATGGGTGGGGCTTCATCCGAGACCACCGCACCCTAGGCGACGTCTTCGTGACGAGGAGAGACGTTGAGTCCCACCTACCGGAGGGACACAGAGGTCGTGACCTTTACATCGGGGACGAGGTCACCTTTACCCGGCACAAGTGTGCCAAAGGACCCTACGCCCTCCATGTGCATCGTCTGACGGAGGAAGAGCTGCGGTGTGAGGAGGAAGAGCAAGAGGACCCGGACGGGTCTGAAGCCAAAGGTAACCATAAAGCAAGAGCAGGAGGACGCCGTCGTTAAGTACAGCAAAGCAGAAGCTGTATATAGTTGCCCGTCGGGGCACCGTGAACTGAAACTGTTACTGTTGCTAAATATAGTCCCCGTTGGGACCAGCAAGTGTGAACTGTTACCCGTATTTCCCTAAATCCCACTGACCGAGGACTGAGAGCGGTCATTCCTCCCCAATACCTGGCAGAGGACTGAGAGCGGCCATAATCCCTGTATATAGTTGCGCGTCCTAAAGCGCCCCCTACCGGTTTTATAGGAAAGCCACGAGTTCCAAAGACTGTCGCACTTTACCCGGTCACACGTTGCACAGTGACCGGAGGAGGAGCCAGAGGCGACGAGAATGTTTTATATGAAGAGTTATATGATGCTGCTAATGTATGTTATTTTATATGTTTATACTATGTTGTTGATATGAAAAAAAATTTTGTATGTTGTGGATGTTTATGTCTTACAGCCCGAGGACGTGCTGTGATTTACCAGGGGGGAATGTAGCACCCTGAGGATTCGGCTGCTACAGGGGTATTGCACCTCAAACCAGAGGTGTGATATTCCACTCCCGGGTAAGGATGGAGTGTGGAACTGAGCTCGGTAGGCTGCATGCACTACACACATCCCATTTCCGAGGAGCAGACCAACGGTACTCCCACTTAGAAATGTGCAGGTACGACCGAGTCTGTTCCTGGCTGGAGTGGGAGGGGGGTGGTACATCCCAAGTAGTGTAGGGGCAGATAGGGGGAGCAGCCTGGGTAAAGATAGGAGCTCATTGGGTGCTGGTCACCTGAGCTCACACATAGAGGGAGTATATAAGGTGGGAACCATCTTAGATCAGGGTCAGTCTGTGAGAAGTCAGAGGAAGAGGAGCAGAGCAGTCCCAGAGCAAGAGTGAGAGAGTGGAGCAAGAAAGACCCAGAGAGGGGACAAAGAGAGGACTCTGAGAACCCAAATTCAATCCCCGGGTGAAGAGTCGGCAATAGGGTACCGGATCCCAAACTGGTGGGGGCAAAAGCACACCCTAGCCAGAGACCGGAGGCCGTGGGCAGGATCTGCCACGGCCACCCACCACATCCACCCCGAAGGCAAACCACGTGGAGGGTCAGGGAACCCAAGGCCAAGGGTCTCCCAACAGAAGGCCAGAGGGAGCTGGACCTAGGTGGATCACTAGTGGGGACGGCCAGAAGACAGGACAGAAGGAGGGCTCAGGGTCACGCTCCGGACTTGCTTGGGGGTTGGCTGAATCCAGGACCTGGTGGACGCAGCACGGCTCGGGTGGTCACTTGAAGCTGGAGTGACCGGAACATCAGCAGTAAGTAAATACCCTAAACTGCACAACCCGACTCTGTCTTTAATTACCATCTATGCTGCACCACCACAACCCCCATTATCTGCACCTGACCCCCTGAGGCTATACCCCACCCGTTGGGGGTTATACTATCAAAAGCTGCACCAACACCATCAGCCTCAGCGGACCCTGCTGCAGCGGCGGCCGTAGTGACCGCAATACAACGGGTGGCGTAGTCGACATAACGAACTTTGTAACATCTGTAGGACTGCCACATACTCTGAGCTTGACACCCTGGGCACGGACCGGGTCACAGCCACTCGGAGACTACAACCCCCATCTGATCCGGCTCCGGGTATTCCCCTAAAGAATATGGCCCAGGGGGCGCGTCAGATCCATGGAACCCGTGTTGGCCGTACACGGTCAAGGCTCAGAGCCTATTGTGACACGCGCAGCAGTGTTCCATTGCCACATTCCATCTACTGCAGGCAGGATACCTGGCTGGCTGAACAGCATTGAGAAGCTCACAGAGACCGCTATAAGCAACACTTTAAAAGAACGCCACCGACCAATCAACCAAACTTTTTTGGGTTATTTTTTATAGTCTGCAGGCATGAAATTAAAGAAGTTGCGGCAATTGGTTGCGGCCTACGGTGCCACCCTTGGAACCTGAAAAGTCCATTTGTGGAGATGGGCACCTGGACTCCCGTTAAGAAGACATGTTGTCAACCTCTAGATCCCTTACATGCCTGCACTTTTCAGCTTGCTGCTGCTGCTGCTGGCTGTCCAGCAGCAGACTGAAGGTGGCTGCTGCCGTGCGCAGGTATATAAAGGCTCAGAGTCTATTGTGACACGCGCAGCAGTGTTCCATTGCCACAATCCATCTACTGCAGGCAGGATACCTGGCTGGCTGAACAGCATTGAGAAGGTCACAGAGACCGCTATAAGCAACACTTTAAAAGAACGCCACAGACCAATCAACCAAACTTTTTTGGGCTATTTTTTATAGTCTGCAGGTATGAAATTAAAAAAGTTGCGTCCATCAGCAGACTGAAGGTGGCTGCTGCCGTGCGCAGGTATATAAAGGCTCAGAGCCTATTGTGACACGCGCAGCAGTGTTCCATTGCCACATTCCATCTACTGCAGGCAGAATACCTGGCTGGCTGAACAGCATTGAGAAGCTCACAGAGACCGCTTTAAGCAACACTTTAAAAGAACGCCACAGACCAATCAACCAAACTTTTTTGGGTTATTTTTTATAGTATGCAGGCATGAAATTAAAGAAGTTGCGGCAATTGGTTGCGACCTACGGTGCCACCCTCGGATCCTGAAAAGTCCATTTGTGGAGATGGGCACCTGGACTCCCGTTAAGAAGACATGTTGTCAACCTCTAGATCCCTTACATGCCTGCACTTTTCGGCTTGCTGCTGCTGCTGGCTGTCCAGCAGCAGACTGAAGGTGGCTGCTGAAGTGCGCAGGTACATAAAGGCTCAGAGCCTATTGTGACACGCGCAGCAGTGTTCCATTGCCACATTCCATCTACTGCAGGCAGGATACCTGGCTGGCTGAACAGCATTGAGAAGCTCACAGAGACCGCTATAAGCAACACTTTAAAAGAACGCCACAGACCAATCAACCAAACTTTTTTGGGTTATTTTTTATAGTCTGCAGGCATGAAATTAAAGAAGTTGCGGCAATTGGTTGCGGCCTACGGTGCCACCCTCGGATCCTGAAAAGTCCATTGGTGGAGATGGGCACCTGGACTCCCGTTAAGAAGACATGTTGTCAACCTCTAGATCCCTTGCATGCCTGCACTTTTCGGCTAGCTGCTGCTGCTGGCTGTCCAGCAGCAGACTGAAGGTGGCTGCTGCCGTGCGCAGGTATATAAAGGCTCAGAGCCTATTGTGACACGCGCAGCAGTGTTCCATTGCCACATTCCATCTACTGCAGGTAGGATACCTGGCTGGCTGAACAGCATTGAGAAGCTCACAGAGACCGCTATAAGCAACACTTTAAAAGAACGCCACCGACCAATCAACCAAACTTTTTGGGGTTATATTTTATAGTCTGCAGGCATGAAATTAAAGAAGTTGCAGCAATTGGTTGCGGCCTACGGTGCCACCCTCGGATTCTGAAAAGTCCATTGGTGGAGATGGGCACCTGGACTCCCGTTAAGAAGACATGTTGTCAACCTCTAGATCCCTTACATGCCTGCACTTTTCGGCTTGCTGCTGCTGCTGGCTGTCCAGCAGCAGACTGAAGGTGGCTGCTGCCGTGCGCAGGTATATAAAGGCTCAGAGCCTATTATGACACGCGCAGCAGTGTTCCATTGCCACATTCCATCTACTGCAGGCAGGATACCTGGCTGGCTGAACAGCATTGAGAAGCTCACAGAGACCGCTTTAAGCAACACTTTAAAAGAACGCCACAGACCAATCAACCAAACTTTTTTGGGTTATTTTTTATAGTCTGCAGGCATGAAATTAAAGAAGTTGCGGCAATTGGTTGCGGCCTACGGTGCCACCCTCGGATCCTGAAAAGTCCATTTGTGGAGATGGGCATCTGGACTCCCGTTAAGAAGACATGTTGTCAACCTCTAGATCCCTTACATGCCTGCACTTTTCGGCTTGCTGCTGCTGATGCTGGCTGTCCAGCAGCAGACTGAAGGTGGCTGCTGCCGTGCGCAGGTATATAAAGGCTCAGAGCCTATTATGACACGCGCAGCAGTGTTCCATTGCCACATTCCATCTACTGCAGGCAGGATACCTGGCTGGCTGAACAGCATTGAGAAGCTCACAGAGACCGCTATAAGCAACACTTTAAAAGAACGCCACAGACCAATCAACCAAACTTTTTTGGGTTATTTTTTATAGTCTGCAGGCATGAAATTAAAGAAGTTGCGGCAATTGGTTGCGGCCTAAGGTGCCACCCTCGGATCCTGAAAAGTCCATTTGTGGAGATGGGCACCTGGACTCCCGTTAAGAAGACATATTGTCAACCTCTAGAACCCTAACATGACTGCACTCTTCGGCTTGCTGCTGCTGCTTCTGGCTGTCCAGCAGCAGACTGAAGGTGCCTGCTGCCTTGCGCAGGTGTATAAAGGCTCAGAGCCTATTGTGACACGTGCAGCAGTGTCCCATTGCCACATTTCATCTACTGCAGGCAGGATACCTGGCTGGCTGAACAGCATTGAGAAGCTCACAGAGACCGCTATAAGCAACACTTTAAAAGAACGCCACAGACCAATCAACCAAACTTTTTTGGGTTATTTTTTATAGTCTGTAGGCATGAAATTAAAGTAGTTGCGGCAATTGGTTGCGGCCTACGGTGCCACCCTCGGATCCTGAAAAGTCCATTTGTGGAGATGGGCACTTGGACTACCGTTAAGAAGACATGTTGTCAACCTCTAGATCCCTTACATGCCTGCACTTTTCGGCTTGCTGCTGCTGCTGGCTGTCCAGCAGCAGACTGAAGGTGGCTGCTGCCGTGCGCAGGTATATAAAGGCTCAGAGCCTATTGTGACACGCGCAGCAGTGTTCCATTGCCACATTCCATCTACTGCAGGCAGGATACATGTCTGGCTGAACAGCATGGAGAATCTCACAGAGACCGCTATAAGCAACACTTTAAAAGAACGCCACAGACCAATCAACCAAACTTTTTTGGGTTATTTTTTATAGTCTGCAGGCATGAAATTAAAAAAGTTGCGGCAATTGGTTGCGGCCTAGGGTGCCACCCTCGGATCCTGAAAAGTCCATTTGTGGAGATGGGCACCTGGACTCCCGTTAATAAGACATGTTGTCAACCTCTAGATCCCTTACATGCCTGCACTTTTCGGCTTGCTGCTGCTGCTGCTGGCTGTCCAGCAACAGACTGAAGGTGGCTGCTGCCGTGCGCAGGTATATAAAGGCTCAGAGCCTATTGTGACACGCGCAGCAGTGTTCCATTGCCACATTTCATCTACTGCAGGCAGGATACCTGGCTGGCTGAACAGCATTGAGAAGCTCACAGAGACCGCTATAAGCAACACTTTAAAAGGACGCCACAGACCAATCAACCAAACTTTTCTGTTTTTTTTTTTATAGTCTGCAGGCATGAAATTAAAGAAGTTGCGGCAATTGGTTGCGGCCTACGGTGCCACCCTCGGATCCTGAAAAGTCCATTTGTGGAGATGGGCACCTGGACTCCCGTTAAGAAGACATGTTGTCAACCTCTAGATCCCTTTCATGCCTGCACTTTTTGGCTTGCTGCTGCTGCTGCTGGCAGTCCAGCAGCAGACTGAAGGTGCCTGCTGCCGTGCGCAGGTATATAAAGGCTCAGAGCCTATTGTGACACGCGCAGCAGTGTTCCATTGCCACATTCCATCTACTCCAGGCAGGATACCTGGCTGGCAGAACAGCATTGAGAAGGTCACAGAGACCGCTATAAGCAACACTTTAAAAGAACGCCACAGACCAATCAACCAAACTTTTTTGGGTTATTTTTTATAGTCTGCAGGCATGAAATTAAAAAAGTTGCGGCAATTGGTTGCGGCCTAGAGTGCCACCCTCGGATCCTGAAAAGTCCATTTGTGGAGATGGGCACCTGGACTCCCGTTAATAAGACATGTTGTCAACCTCTAGATCCCTTACATGCCTGCACTTTTCGGCTTGCAGCTGCTGCTGCTGGCTGTCCAGCAACAGACTGAAGGTGGCTGCTGCCGTGCGCAGGTATATAAAGGCTCAGAGCCTATTGTGACACGCGCAGCAGTGTTCCATTGCCACATTTCATCTACTGCAGGCAGGATACCTGGCTGGCTGAACAGCATTGAGAAGCTCACAGAGACCGCTATAAGCAACACTTTAAAAGAACGCCACAGACCAATCAACCAAACTTTTCTGTTTTTTTTTTTATAGTCTGCAGGCATGAAATTAAAGAAGTTGCGGCAAGTGGTTGCGGCCTACGGTGCCACCCTCGGATCCTGAAAAGTCCATTTGTGGAGATGGGCACCTGGACTCCCGTTAAGAAGACATGTTGTCAACCTCTAGATCCCTTTCATGCCTGCACTTTTTGGCTTGCTGCTGCGGCTGCTGGCTGTCCAGCAGCAGACTGAAGGTGGCTGCTGCCGTGCGCAGGTATATAAAGGCTCAGAGCCTATTGTGACACGCGTAGCAGTGTTCCATTGCCACATTCCATCTACTGCAGGCAGGATACCTGGCTGGCTGAACAGCATTGAGAAGCTCACAGAGACCGCTATAAGCAACACTTTAAAAGAACGCCACAGACCAGTCAACCAAACTTTTTTGGGTTATTTTTTATAGTCTGCAGGCATGAAATTAAAGAAGTTGCGGCAATTGGTTGCGGCCTACGGTGCCACCCTCGGATATTGAAAAGTCCATTTGTGGAGATGGGCACCTGGACTCCCGTTAAGAAGACATGTTGTCAACCTCTAGATCCCTTACATGCCTGCACTTTTCGGCTTGCTGCTGCTGCTGCTGGCAGTCCAGCAGCAGACTGAAGGTGGCTGCTGCCTTGCGCAGGTATATAAAGGCTCAGAGCCTATTGTGACACGCGCAGCAGTGTTCCATTGCCACATTCCATCTACTGCAGGCAGGATACCTGGCTGACTGAACAGCATTGAGAAGCTCACAGAGACGGCTATAAGCAACACTGTAAAAGAACGCCACAGACCAGTCAACCAAACTTTTTTGGGTTATTTTTTATAGTCTGCAGGCATGAAATTAAAGAAGTTGCGGAAATTGGTTGCGGCCTACGGTGCCACCCTCGGATCCTGAAAAGTCCATTTGTGGAGATGGGCACCTGGACTCCCGTTAAGAAGACATGTTGTCAATCTCTATACCCCTTACATGCCTGCACTTTTCGGCTTGCTGCTGCTCCTGCTGGCTGTCCAGCAGCAGACTGAAGGTGGCTGCTGCCGTGCGCAGGTATATAAAGGCTCAGAGCCTATTGTGACACGCGCAGCAGTGTTCCATTGCCACATTCCATCTACTGCAGGCAGGATACCTGGCTGGCTGAACAGCATTGAGAAGCTCATAGAGACCGCTATAAGCAACACTTTAAAAGAACGCCACAGACCAATCAACAAAACTTTTTTGGGTTATTTTTTATAGTCTGCAGGCATGAAATTAAAGAAGTTGCAGCAATTGGTTGCGGCCTACGGTGCCATCCTCGGATCCTGAAAAGTCCATTTGTGGAGATGGGCACCTGGACTCCCGTTAAGAAGACATGTTGTCAACCTCTAGATCCTTTACATGCCTGCACTTTTCGGCTTGCTGCTCCTGCTGCACTGTCCAGCAGCACACTGAAGGTGGCTGCTGCCGTGCTCAGGTATATAAAGGCTCAGAGCCTATTGTGACACGCGCAGCAGTGTTCCATTGCCACATTCCATCTACTGCAGGCAGGATACCTGGCTGGCTGTACAGCATTGAGAAGCTCACAGAGACCGCTATAAGCAACACTTTAAAAGAACGCCACAGACCAATCAACCAAACTTTTTTGGGTTATTTTTTATAGTCTGCAGGCATGATATTAAAGAATTTGCGGCAATTGGTTGCGGCCTACGGTGCCACCCTCGGATCCTGAAAAGTCCATTTGTGGAGATGGGCACCTGGACTCCCGTTAAGAAGACATGTTGTCAACCTCTAGATCCCCTACATGCCTGCACTTTTCGGCTTCCTGCTGCTGCTGCTGGCAGTCCAGCAGCAGACTGAAGGTGGCTGCTGCCTTGCGCAGGTATATAAAGGCTCAGAGCCTATTGTGACACGCGCAGCAGTCTTCCATTGCCACATTCCATCTACTGCAGGCAGGATACCTGGCTGGCTGAACAGCATTGAGAAGCTCACAGAGACCGCTATAAACACACTTTAAAAGAACGCCACAGACCAGTCAACCAAACTTTTTTGGGTTATTTTTTATAGTCTGCAGGCATGAAATTAAAGAAGTTGCGGCAATTGGTTGCGGCCTACGGTGCCACCCTCGGATCCTGAAAAGTCCATTTGTGGAGATGGGCACCTGGACTCCCGTTAAGAAGACATGTTGTCAACCTCTAGATCCCTTACATGCCTGCACTTTTCGGCTTGCTGCTGCTGCTGCTGGCAGTCCAGCAGCAGACTGAAGGTGGCTGCTGCCTTGCGCAGGTATATAAAGGCTCAGAGCCTATTGTGACACGCGCAGCAGTGTTCCATTGCCACATTCCATCTACTGCAGGCAGGATACCTGGCTGACTGAACAGCATTGAGAAGCTCACAGAGACGGCTATAAGCAACACTGTAAAAGAACGCCACAGACCAGTCAACCAAACTTTTTTGGGTTATTTTTTATAGTCTGCAGGCATGAAATTAAAGAAGTTGCGGAAATTGGTTGCGGCCTACGGTGCCACCCTCGGATCCTGAAAAGTCCATTTGTGGAGATGGGCACCTGGACTCCCGTTAAGAAGACATGTTGTCAACCTCTAGATCCCTTACATGGCTGCACTTTTCGGCTTGCTGCTGCTGGCTGTCCAGCAGCAGACTGAAGGTGGCTGCTGCCGTGCGCAGGTATATAAAGGCTCAGAGCCTATTGTGACACGCGCAGTAGTGTTCCATTGCCATATTCCATCTACTGCATGCAGGATACCTGGCTGGCTGAACAGCATTGAGAAGCTCACAGAGACCGCTGTAAGCAACACTTTAAAAGAACGCCACAGACCAGTCAACCAAACTTTTTTGGGTTATTTTTTATAGTCTGCAGGCATGAAATTAAATAAGTTGCGGAAATTGGTTGCGGCCTACGGTGCCACCCTCGGATCCTGAAAAGTCCATTTGTGGAGATGGGCACCTGGACTCCCGTTAAGAAGACATGTTGTCAATCTCTATACCCCTTACATGCCTGCACTTTTCGGCTTGCTGCTGCTCCTGCTGGCTGTCCAGCAGCAGACTGAAGGTGGCTGCTGCCGTGCGCAGGTATATAAAGGCTCAGAACCTATTGTGACACGCGCAGCAGTGTTCCATTGCCACATTCCATCTACTGCAGGCAGGATACCTGGCTGGCTGAACAGCATTGAGAAGCTCATAGAGACCGCTATAAGCAACACTTTAAAAGAACGCCACAGACCAATCAACAAAACTTTTTTGGGTTATTTTTTATAGTCTGCAGGCATGAAATTAAAGAAGTTGCAGCAATTGGTTGCGGCCTACGGTGCCATCCTCGGATCCTGAAAAGTCCATTTGTGGAGATGGGCACCTGGACTCCCGTTAAGAAGACATGTTGTCAACCTCTAGATTCCTTACATGCCTGCACTTTTCGGCTTGCTGCTCCTGCTGCGCTGTCCAGCAGGAGACTGAAGGTGGCTGCTGCCGTGCGCAAGTATATAAAGGCTCAGAGCCTATTGTGACACGCGCAGCAGTGTTCCATTGCCACATTCCATCTACTGCAGGCAGGATACCTGGCTGGCTGAACAGCATTGAGAAGCTGACAGAGACCGCTATAAGCAACACTTTAAAAGAACGCCACAGACTAATCAACCAAACTTTTTGGGGTTATTTTTTATAGTCTGCAGGCATGAAATTAAAGAAGTTGCGGCAATTGGTTGCGGCCTACGGTGCCACCCTCTGATCCTGAAAAGTCCATTTGTGGAGATCGGCACCTGGACTGCCCTTAAGAAGACATGTTGTCAACCTCTAGATCGCTTACATGCCTGCACTTTTCGGCTTGCTGCTGCTGCTGCTGGCTGTCCAGCAGGAGACTGAAGGTGGCTGCTGCCGTGCGCAAGTATATAAAGGCTCAGAGCCTATTGTGACACGCGCAGCAGTGTTCCATTGCCACATTCCATCTACTGCCGGCAGGATACCTGGCTGGCTGAACAGCATTGAGAAGCTCACAGAGACCGCTATAAGCAACACTTTAAAAGAACGCCACAGACCAATCAACCAAACTTTTTTGGGTTATTTTTTATAGTCTGCAGGCATGAAATTAAAGAAGTTGCGACAATTGGTTGCGGCCTACGGTGCCACCCTCGGATCCTGAAAAGTCCATTTGTGGAGATGGGCACCTGAAAACCCGTTAAGAAGACATGTTGTCAACCTCTAGACCCCTAACATGCCTGCACTTTTCGGCTTGCTGCTGCTGCTGGCTGTCCAGCAGCAGACTGAAGGTGGCTGCTGCCGTGCGCAGGTATATAAAGGCTCAGAGCCTATTGTGACACGCGCAGCAGTGTTCCATTGCCACATTCCATCTACTGCAGGCAGGATACCTGGCTGGCTGAACAGCATTGAGAAGCTCACAGAGACCGCTATAAGCAACACTTTAAAAGAACGCCACAGACCAATCAACCAAACTTTTTTGGCTTATTTTTTATAGTCTGCAGGCAAGAAATTAAAGAAGTTGCGGCAATTGGTTGCGGCCTACGGTGCCAACCTCGGATCCTGAAAAGCCCATTTGTGGAGATGGGCACCTGGACTCCCGTTAAGAAGACATATTGTCAACCTCTAGATCCCTTACATGCCTGCACTTTTAGGCTTGCTGCTGCTGCTGGCTGTCCAGCAGCAGACTGAAGGTGGCTGCTGCCGTGCGCAGGTATATAAAGGCTCAGAGCCTATTGTGACACGCGCAGCAGTGTTCCATTGCCACATTCCATCTACTGCAGGCAGGATACCTGGCTGGCTGATCAGCATTGAGAAGCTCACAGAGACCGCTATAAGCAACACTTTAAAAGAACGCCACAGACCAATCAACCAAACTTTTTGGGGTTATTTTTTATAATCTGCAGGCATGAAATTAAAGAAGTTGCGGCAATTGGTTGCGGCCTATGGTGCCACCCTCGGATCCTGAAAAGTCCATTTGTGGAGATGGGCACCTGGACTCCCGTTAAGAAGACATGTTGTCAACCTCTAGATCCCTTACATGCCTGCACTTTTCGGCTTGCTGCTGCTGCTGCTGGCTGTCCAGCAGCAGACTGAAGGTGGCTGCTGCCGTGCGCAGGTATATAAAGGCTCAGAGCCTATTGTGACACGCGCAGCAGTGTTCCATTGCCACATTCCATCTACTGCAGGCAGGATACCTGGCTGGCTGAACAGCATTGAGAAGCTCATAGAGATCGCTATAAGCAACACTGTAAAAGAACGCCACAGACCAATCAACCAAACTTTTTTGGTTATTCTTTATAGTCTGCAGGCATGAAATTAAAGAAGTTGGGGCAATTGGTTGCAGCCTACGGTGCCACCCTCGGATCCTGAAAAGTCCATTTGAGGAGATGGGCACCTGGACTCCCGTTAAGAAGACATGTTGTCAACCTCTAGATCCCTTACAAGCCTGCACTTTTCGGCTTGCTGCTGCTGGCTGTCCAGCAGCAGACTGAAGGTGGCTGCTGCCGTGCGCAGGTATATAAAGGCTCAGAGACTATTGTGACACGCGCAGCAGTGTTCCATTGCCACATTCCATCTACTGCAGGCAGGATACCTGGCTGGCTGAACAGCATTGAGAAGCTCACAGAGAACGCTATAAGCAACACTTTGAAAGAACGCCACAGACCAATCAACCAAACTTTTTTGGGTTATTTTTTAAAGTCTGCAGGCATGAAATTAAAGAAGTTGCGGCAATTGGTTGCGGCCTACGGTGCCACCCTCGGATCCTGAAAAGTCCACTTGTGGAGATGGGCACCTGGACTCCCGTTAAGAAGACATGTTGGCAACCTCTAGATCCCTTACATGCCTGCACTTTTCGGCTTGCCGCTGCTGCTGCTAGCTGTCCAGCAGCAGACTGAAGGTGGCTGCTGCCGTGCGCAGGTATATAAAGGCTCAGAGTCTATTGTGACACGCGCAGCAGTGTTCCATTGCCACATTCCATCTACTGCAGGCAGGATACCTGGCTGGCTGAACAGCATTGAGAAGCTCACAGAGACCGCTATAAGCAACACTTTAAAAGAACGCCACAGACCAATCAACCAAACTTTTTTGGGTTATTTTTTATAGTCTGCAGGCATGAAATTAAAGAAGTTGCGGCAATTAGTTGCGGCCTACGGTGCCACCCTCGGATCCTGAAAAGTCCATTTGTGGAGATGGGCTCCTGGACTCCCGTTAAGAAGACATGTTGTCAACCTCTAGATCCCTTACATGCCTGCACTTTTCGGCTTGCTGCTGCTGCTGCTGGCTGTCCAGCAGCAGACTGAAGGTGGCTTCTGCCGTGAGCAGGTACATAAAGGCTCAGAGCCTATTGTGACACGCGCAGCAGTGTTCCATTGCCACATTCCATCTACTGCAGGCAGGATACCTGGCTGGCTGAACAGCATTGAGAAGCTCACAGAGACCGCTATAAGCAACACTGTGAAAGAACGCCACAGATCAATCAACCAAACTTTTTTGGGTTATTTTTTATAATCTGCAGGCATGAAATTAAAGAAGTTGCGGCAATTGGTTGCGGCCTACGGTGCCACCCTCGGATCCTGAAAAGTCCATTTGTGGAGATGGGCACCTGGACTCCCGTTAAGAAGACATGTTGTCAACCTCTAGATCCCTTACATGCCTGCACTTTTCGGCTTGCTGCTGCTGCTGGCTGTCCAGCAGCACACTGAAGGTGGCTGCTGACGTGCGCAGGTATATAAAGGCTCAGAGCCTATTGTGACAAGCGCAGCAGTGTTCCATTGCCACATTCCATCTACTGCAGGCAGGATACCTGGCTGGCTGAACAGCATTGAGAAGCTCACAGAGATCGCTATAAGCAACACTGTAAAAGAACGCCACAGACCAATCAACCAAACTTTTTTGGTTATTCTTTATAGTCTGCAGGCATGAAATTAAACAAGTTGGGGCAATTGGTTGCAGCCTACGGTGCCACCCTCGGATCCTGAAAAGTCCATTTGAGGAGATGGGCACCTGGACTCCCGTTAAGAAGACATGTTGTCAACCTCTAGATCCCTTACAAGCCTGCACTTTTCGGCTTGCTGCTGCTGCTGCTGGCTGTCCAGCAGCAGACTGAAGGTGGCTGCTGCCGTGTGCAGGTATTTAAAGGCTCAGAGACTATTGTGACACGCGCAGCAGTGTTCCATTGCCACATTCCATCTACTGCAGGCAGGATACCTGGCTGGCTGAACAGCATTGAGAAGCTTACAGAGAACGCTATAAGCAACGCTTTGAAAGAACGCCACAAACCAATCAACCAAACTTTTTTGGGTTATTTTTTAAAGTCTGCAGGCATGAAATTAAAGAAGTTGCGGCAATTGGTTGCGGCCTACGGTGCCACCCTCGGATCCTGAAAAGTCCATTTGTGGAGCTGGGCACCTGGACTCCCGTTAAGAAGACATGTTGTCAACCTCTAGATCCCTTGCATGCCTGCACTTTTCGGCTTGCTGCTGCTGCTGCTGGCTGTCCAGCAACAGACTGAAGGTGGCTGCTACCTTGCGCAGGTATATAAAGGCTCAGAGCCTATTGTGACACGCGCAGCAGTGTTCCATTGCCACATTCCATCTACTGCAGGCAGGATACCTGGCTGGCTGAACAGCATTGAGAAGCTCACAGAGACCGCTATAAGCAACACTGTAAAAGAACGCCACAGACCAATCAACCAAACTTTTTTGGGTTATTTTTTATAGTCTGCAGGCATGAAATTAAAGAAGTTGCGGCAATTGGTTGCGGCCTACTGTGCCACCCTCAGATCCTGAAAAGTCCATTTGTGGAGATTGACACCTGGACTCCCGTTAAGAAGACATGTTGTCAACCTCTAGATCCCTTACATGCCTGCACTTTTCGGCTTGCTGCTGCTGCTGCTGGCTGTCCTAGCAGCAGACTGAAGGTGGCTGCTGCCGTGCGCAGGTATATAAAGGCTCAGAGCCTATTGTGACACGCGCAGCAGTGTTCCATTGCCACATTCCATCTACTACAGGCAGGATACCTGGCTGGCTGAACAGCATTGAGAAGCTCACAGAGACCGCTATAAGCAACACTGTAAAAGAACGCCACAGACCAATCAACCAAACTTTTTGGGTTATTCTTTATAGTCTGCAGGCATGAAATTAAATAAGTTGGGGCTATTGGTTGCGGCCTACGGTGCCACCCTCGGATCCTGAAAAGTCCATTTGAGGAGATGGGCACCTGGACTCCCGTTAAGAAGACATGTTGTCAACCTCTAGATCCCTTACATGCCTGCACTTTTCGGCTTGCTGCTGCTGCTGGCTGTCCAGCAGCAGACTGAAGGTGGCTGCTGCCGTGCGCAGGTATATAAAGGCTCAGAGCCTATTGTGACACGCGCAGCAGTGTTCCATTGCCACATTCCATCTACTGCAGGCAGGATACCTGGCTGGCTCAACAGCATTGAGAAGCTCACAGAGAACGCTATAAGCAACACTTTGAAAGAACGCCACAGACCAATCAACCAAACTTTTTTGGGTTATTTTTTATAGTCTGCAGGCATGAAATTATAGAAGTTGCGGCAATTGGTTGCGGCCTACGGTGCCACCCTCAGATCCTGAAAAGTCCATTTGTGGAGATGGGCACCTGGACTCCCGTTAATAAGACATGTTGTCAACCTCTAGATCCCTTACATGCCTGCACTTTTCGGCTTGCTGCTGCTGCTGCTGGCTGTCCAGCAACAGACTGAAGGTGGCTGCTACCGTGCGCAGGTATATAAAGGCTCAGAACCTATTGTGACACGCGCAGCAGTGTTCCATTGCCACATTCCATCTACTGCAGGCAGGATACCTGGCTGGCTGAAAGCATTGAGAAGCTCACAGAGACTGTTATAAGCAACACTTTAAAAGTACGCCAAAGGACCAATCAACCAAACTTTTTTGGGTTATTTTTTTTAGTCTGCAGGCATGAAATTAATGAAGTTGCGGCAATTGGTTGCGGCCTACGGTGCCCCCTCGGATCCTGAAAAGTCCATTTGTGGAGATGGGCACCTGGACTCCCGTTATTCAGACATGTTGTCAACCTCTAGATCCCTTACATGCCTGCACTTTTCGGCTTGCTGCTGCTGCTGGCTGTCCAGCAGCAGACTGAAGGTGGCTGCTGCCGTGCGCAGGTATATAAAGGCTCAGAGCCTATTGTGACACGCGCAGCAGTGTTCCATTGCCACATTCCATCTACTGCAGGCAGGATACCTGGCTGGCTGAACAGCATTGAGAAGCTCACAGAGATCGCTATAAGCAACACTGTAAAAGAACACCACAGACCAATCAACCAAACTTTTTTGGGTTATTTTTTAAAGTCTGTAGGCATGAAATTAAAGAAGTTGCGGCAATTGGTTGCGGCCTACGGTGCCACCCTCGGATCCTGAAAAGTCCATTTGTGGAGATGGGCACCTGGACTCCCGTTAAGAAGACATGTTTTCAACCTCTAGATCCCTTACATGCCTGCACTTTTCGGCTTGCTGCTGCTGCTGCTGGCTGTCCAGCAGCAGACTGAAGGTGGCTGCTGCCGTGCGCAGGTATATAAAGGCTCAGAACCTATTGTGACACGCGCAGCAGTGTTCCATTGCCACATTCCATCTACTGCAGGCAGGATACCTGGCTGGCTGAAAGCATTGAGAAGCTCACAGAGACTGTTATAAGCAACACTTTAAAAGTACGCCACAGACCAATCAACCAAACTTTTTTGGGTTATTTTTTATAGTCTGCAGGCATGAAATTAAAGAAGTTGCGGCAATTGGTTGCGGCCTACGGTGCCACCCTCGGATCCTGAAAAGTCCATTTGTGGAGATGGGCACCTGGACTCCCGTTAAGAAGACAAGTTTTCAACCTCTAGATCCCTTACATGCCTGCACTTTTCGGCTTGCTGCTGCTGCTGCTGGCTGTCCAGCAGCAGACTGAAGGTGGCTGCTGCCGTGCGCAGGTATATAAAGGCTCAGAACCTATTGTGACACGCGCAGCAGTGTTCCATTGCCACATTCCATCTACTGCAGGCAGGATACCTGGCTGGCTGAAAGCATTGAGAAGCTCACAGAGACTGTTATAAGCAACACTTTAAAAGTACGCCACAGACCAATCAACCAAACTTTTTTGGGTTATTTTTTATAGTCTGCAGGCATGAAATTAAAGAAGTTGCGGCAATTGGTTGCGGCCTACGGTGCCACCCTCAGATCCTGAAAAGTCCATTTGTGGAGATTGGCACCTGGACTCCCGTTAAGAAGACATGTTGTCAACCTCTAGATCCCTTACATGCCTGCACTTTTCGGCTTGCTGCTGCTGGCTGTCCAGCAGCAGACTGAAGTTGGCTGCTACCGTGCGCAGGTATATAAAGGCTCAGAACCTATTGTGACACGCGCAGCAGTGTTCCATTGCCACATTCCATCTACTGCAGGCAGGATACCTGGCTGGCTGAAAGCATTGAGAAGCTCACAGAGACTGTTATAAGCAACACTTTAAAAGTACGCCAAAGGACCAATCAACCAAACTTTTTTGGGTTATTTTTTTTAGTCTGCAGGCATGAAATTAATGAAGTTGCGGCAATTGGTTGCGGCCTACGGTGCCACCCTTGGATCCTGAAAAGTCCATTTGTGGAGATGGGCACCTGGACTCCCGTTAAGAAGACATGTTGTCAACCTCTAGATCCCTTACATGCCTGCACTTTTCGGCTTGCTGCTGCTGCTGCTGGCTGTCCAGCAGCAGACTGAAGGTGGCTGCTGCCGTGCGCAGGTATATAAAGGCTCAGAGCCTATTGTGACACGCGCAGCAGTGTTCCATTGCCACATTCCATCTACTGCAGGCAGGATACCTGGCTGGCAGAACACCATTGAAAAGCTCACAGAGACCGCTATAAGCAACACGGTAAAAGAACGCCACAGAACAATCAACCAAACTTTTTTGGGTTATTTTTTATAGTCTGCAGGCATGAAATTAAAGAAGTTGCGGCAATTGGTTGCGGCCTACGGTGCCACCCTCGGATCCTGAAAAGTCCATTTGTGGAGATGGGCACCTGGACTCCCGTTAAGAAGACATGTTGTCAACCTCTAGATCCCTTACATGGCTGCACTTTTCGGCTTGCTGCTGCTGCTGCTGACTGTCCAGCAGCAGACTGAAGGTGGCTTCTGCCGTGCGCAGGTATATAAAGGCTCAGAGCCTATTGTGACACGCGCAGCAGTGTTCCATTGCCACATTCCATCTACTGCAGGCAGGATACCTGGCTGGCTGAAAGCATTGAGAAGCTCACAGAGACTGTTATAAGCAACACTTTAAAAGTACGCCACAGACCAATCAACCAAACTTTTTTGGGTTATTTTTTATAGTCTGCAGGCATGAAATTAAAGAAGTTGCGGCAATTGGTTGCGGCCTACTGTGCCACCCTCAGATCCTGAAAAGTCCATTTGTGGAGATTGGCACCTGTACTCCCGTTAAGAAGACATGTTGTCAACCTCTAGATCCCTTACATGCCTGCACCTTTCGGCTTGCTGCTGCTGCTGGCTGTCCTAGCAGCAGACTGAAGGTGGCTGCTGCCGTGCGCAGGTATATAAAGGCTCAGAGCCTATTGTGACACGCGCAGCAGTGTTCCATTGCCTCATTCCATCTACTGCAGGCAGGATACCTGGCTGGCTGAACAGCATTGAGAAGCTCACAGAGACCGCTATAAGCAACACTTTAAAAGAACGCCACAGACCAATAAACCAAACTTTTTTGGGTTATTTTTTATAGTCTGCAGGCATGAAATTATAGAAGTTGCGGCAATTGGTTGCGGCCTACGGTGCCACCCTCAGATCCTGAAAAGTCCATTTGTGGAGATGGGCACCTGGACTCCCGTTAATAAGACATGTTGTCAACCTCTAGATCCCTTACATGCCTGCACTTTTCGGCTTGCTGCTGCTGCTGCTGGCTGTCCAGCAACAGACTGAAGGTGGCTGCTACCGTGCGCAGGTATATAAAGGCTCAGAACCTATTGTGACACGCGCAGCAGTGTTCCATTGCCACATTCCATCTACTGCAGGCAGGATACCTGGCTGGCTGAAAGCATTGAGAAGCTCACAGAGACTGTTATAAGCAACACTTTAAAAGTACGCCAAAGGACCAATCAACCAAACTTTTTTGGGTTATTTTTTTTAGTCTGCAGGCATGAAATTAATGAAGTTGCGGCAATTGGTTGCGGCCTACGGTGCCCCCTCGGATCCTGAAAAGTCCATTTGTGGAGATGGGCACCTGGACTCCCGTTATTCAGACATGTTGTCAACCTCTAGATCCCTTACATGCCTGCACTTTTCGGCTTGCTGCTGCTGCTGGCTGTCCAGCAGCAGACTGAAGGTGGCTGCTGCCGTGCGCAGGTATATAAAGGCTCAGAGCCTATTGTGACACGCGCAGCAGTGTTCCATTGCCACATTCCATCTACTGCAGGCAGGATACCTGGCTGGCTGAACAGCATTGAGAAGCTCACAGAGATCGCTATAAGCAACACTGTAAAAGAACACCACAGACCAATCAACCAAACTTTTTTGGGTTATTTTTTAAAGTCTGTAGGCATGAAATTAAAGAAGTTGCGGCAATTGGTTGCGGCCTACGGTGCCACCCTCGGATCCTGAAAAGTCCATTTGTGGAGATGGGCACCTGGACTCCCGTTAAGAAGACATGTTTTCAACCTCTAGATCCCTTACATGCCTGCACTTTTCGGCTTGCTGCTGCTGCTGCTGGCTGTCCAGCAGCAGACTGAAGGTGGCTGCTGCCGTGCGCAGGTATATAAAGGCTCAGAACCTATTGTGACACGCGCAGCAGTGTTCCATTGCCACATTCCATCTACTGCAGGCAGGATACCTGGCTGGCTGAAAGCATTGAGAAGCTCACAGAGACTGTTATAAGCAACACTTTAAAAGTACGCCACAGACCAATCAACCAAACTTTTTTGGGTTATTTTTTATAGTCTGCAGGCATGAAATTAAAGAAGTTGCGGCAATTGGTTGCGGCCTACGGTGCCACCCTCGGATCCTGAAAAGTCCATTTGTGGAGATGGGCACCTGGACTCCCGTTAAGAAGACATGTTTTCAACCTCTAGATCCCTTACATGCCTGCACTTTTCGGCTTGCTGCTGCTGCTGCTGGCTGTCCAGCAGCAGACTGAAGGTGGCTGCTGCCGTGCGCAGGTATATAAAGGCTCAGAACCTATTGTGACACGCGCAGCAGTGTTCCATTAACACATTCCATCTACTGCAGGCAGGATACCTGGCTGGCTGAAAGCATTGAGAAGCTCACAGAGACTGTTATAAGCAACACTTTAAAAGTACGCCACAGACCAATCAACCAAACTTTTTTGGGTTATTTTTTATAGTCTGCAGGCATGAAATTAAAGAAGTTGCGGCAATTGGTTGCGGCCTACGGTGCCACCCTCAGATCCTGAAAAGTCCATTTGTGGAGATTGGCACCTGGACTCCCGTTAAGAAGACATGTTGTCAACCTCTAGATCCCTTACATGCCTGCACTTTTCGGCTTGCTGCTGCTGGCTGTCCAGCAGCAGACTGAAGTTGGCTGCTACCGTGCGCAGGTATATAAAGGCTCAGAACCTATTGTGACACGCGCAGCAGTGTTCCATTGCCACATTCCATCTACTGCAGGCAGGATACCTGGCTGGCTGAAAGCATTGAGAAGCTCACAGAGACTGTTATAAGCAACACTTTAAAAGTACGCCAAAGGACCAATCAACCAAACTTTTTTGGGTTATTTTTTTTAGTCTGCAGGCATGAAATTAATGAAGTTGCGGCAATTGGTTGCGGCCTACGGTGCCACCCTTGGATCCTGAAAAGTCCATTTGTGGAGATGGGCACCTGGACTCCCGTTAAGAAGACATGTTGTCAACCTCTAGATCCCTTACATGCCTGCACTTTTCGGCTTGCTGCTGCTGCTGCTGGCTGTCCAGCAGCAGACTGAAGGTGGCTGCTGCCGTGCGCAGGTATATAAAGGCTCAGAGCCTATTGTGACACGCGCAGCAGTGTTCCATTGCCACATTCCATCTACTGCAGGCAGGATACCTGGCTGGCAGAACACCATTGAAAAGCTCACAGAGACCGCTATAAGCAACACGGTAAAAGAACGCCACAGAACAATCAACCAAACTTTTTTGGGTTATTTTTTATAGTCTGCAGGCATGAAATTAAAGATGTTGCGGCAATTGGTTGCGGCCTACGGTGCCACCCTCGGATCCTGAAAAGTCCATTTGTGGAGATGGGCACCTGGACTCCCGTTAAGAAGACATGTTGTCAACCTCTAGATCCCTTACATGGCTGCACTTTTCGGCTTGCTGCTGCTGCTGCTGACTGTCCAGCAGCAGACTGAAGGTGGCTTCTGCCGTGCGCAGGTATATAAAGGCTCAGAGCCTATTGTGACACGCGCAGCAGTGTTCCATTGCCACATTCCATCTACTGCAGGCAGGATACCTGGCTGGCTGAAAGCATTGAGAAGCTCACAGAGACTGTTATAAGCAACACTTTAAAAGTACGCCACAGACCAATCAACCAAACTTTTTTGGGTTATTTTTTATAGTCTGCAGGCATGAAATTAAAGAAGTTGCGGCAATTGGTTGCGGCCTACTGTGCCACCCTCAGATCCTGAAAAGTCCATTTGTGGAGATTGGCACCTGTACTCCCGTTAAGAAGACATGTTGTCAACCTCTAGATCCCTTACATGCCTGCACCTTTCGGCTTGCTGCTGCTGCTGGCTGTCCTAGCAGCAGACTGAAGGTGGCTGCTGCCGTGCGCAGGTATATAAAGGCTCAGAGCCTATTGTGACACGCGCAGCAGTGTTCCATTGCCTCATTCCATCTACTGCAGGCAGGATACCTGGCTGGCTGAACAGCATTGAGAAGCTCACAGAGACCGCTATAAGCAACACTTTAAAAGAACGCCACAGACCAATAAACCAAACTTTTTTGGGTTATTTTTTATAGTCTGCAGGCATGAAATTAAAGAAGCTGCGGCAATTGGTTGCCGCCTACGGTGCCACCCTCGGATCCTGAAAAGTCCATTTGTGGAGATGGGCACCTGGACTCCCGTTAAGAAGACATGTTGTCAACCTCTAGATCCCTTACATGCCTGCACTTTTCGGCTTGCTGCTGCTGCTGCTGGCTGTCCAGCAGCAGACTGAAGGTGGCTGCTACCGTGCGCAGGTATATAAAGGCTCAGAACCTATTGTGACACGCGCAGTAGTGTTCCATTGCCACATTCCATCTACTGCAGGCAGGATACCTGGCTGGCTGAAAGCATTGAGAAGCTCACAGAGACTGTTATAAGCAACACTTTAAAAGTACGCCACAGACCAATCAACCAAACTCTTTTGGGTTATTTTTTATAGTCTGCAGGCATGAAATTAAAGAAGTTGCGGCAATTGGTTGCGGCCTACTGTGCCACCCTCAGATCCTGAAAAGTCCATTTGTGGAGATGGGCACCTGGACTCCCGTTAAGAAGACATGTTTTCAACCTCTAGATCCCTTACATGCCTGCACTTTTCGGCTTGCTGCTGCTGCTGCTGGCTGTCCAGCAGCAGACTGAAGGTGGCTGCTGCCGTGCGCAGGTATATAAAGGCTCAGAGCCTATTGTGACACGCGCAGCAGTGTTCCATTGCCACATTCCATCTACTGCAGGCAGGATACCTGGCTGGCTGAACAGCATTGAGAAGCTCACAGAGACCGCTATAAGCAACACTTTAAAAGAACGCCACAGACCAATCAACCAAACTTTTTGGGTTATTCTTTATAGTCTGCAGGCATGAAATTAAAGAAGTTGGGGCAATTGGTTGCGGCCTACGGTGCCACTCTCGGATCCTGAAAAGTCCATTTGAGGAGATGGGCACCTGGACTCCCGTTAAGAAGACATGTTGTCAACCTCTAGATTAGAGATGAGCGGTGTTCGACTAGAACTGTTCGCCAATCTCAAATTCGAGCTGTTTTAGGCGGTGTTCGAGTTGTTCGATGAACCCGAACGATTTGCAAAAAATTCGGCTGTTCGAGGTTATGTTCGATAACTGTTCGTGCACCAAAAGCGTGTCCTGCATGTCTGGCGCTATTTAGAGCACCAATCATGCAGGGATTGTCTGCCACTCACTGTAATGCCACAGCCATGGTGGTTGTGGCATTAGAGTGATTGCCCAAATCGATGGGAACTGTGATCACAGTGAAACATGAAAAGCCGGCAATTCAGCAGCGGCGTACACCGGTACCCGACAATTTAGAACCGAAAGAATAGAGCTTCACACATAGATTAGATAGATAGAAACATGTCAGTCACATATATATGAAGTACAGTGACAGTGTTGCTTACTGTACTTGTCATTTAGTGTAAAGGATTTATTTAAAAAAATAATAGTGTTTTCATGCACTGTCTCTTTAAAAAAGCCGGCCGGCAATTCAGCAGCGGTACCCGACAATTTAGAATGGAAGGAATAGAGCATCACACATAGATTAGATAGATAGAAACATGTCAGTCACATATATAATAAGTACAGTGATAGTGTTGATTACTGTACTTGTCATTTAGTGTTAAAATAAAGGATTTATTTAAAAAAAAATTGGCGTGGGGTTCCCCTTAATTTTAGGCTCTAGCGGAGGTTAAGCAGACGGCTGGGGCAGATGTTTGAAGCCTGGGAAGGGGGTAATACCCACGGAGCTTCCCAGGCTACTAATATCAGCCCCCAGCTGAATACCTAGCCTTTACTAGCTATTAAAATGGGGACCCCCCAAAAAAATGACGTGGGGTCCCCCCTATTTTATTAGCTAGCAAAGGCTAGGCAGACAGCTGGGGGCTGATATTAATAGCCCAGGAAGGGTGCCATGAATATTGGCCCCCTCCCAGGCTAGAAACACCAGCCGACAGCCGCCCCAGAAATGGCGCATCCATAGGTTGCGCCAATTCTGGCACTTAGCCTCGCTCTTCCCACTGCCCTGTAGCGGTGGCAGTGGGGTAATAGGGCTGGGGTTGATGTCAGCTTATAATGCCAGCTGACATCAAGCCCAGGTTAGTAATGGAGAGGCGTCTATAAGACACCCCCATTACTAACCCCGTAGTCAAAGTTAAAAAAAAACACAAACACCCAGAATAAAGTCCTTTAATTGAAATAAAGACACAATTCTTTATTGTTCTAAATTAAACCATACTTACAATCACGCCCATTCCAGCTGAAGCCAACGATCCCCTGCAATAAAAGAAAAATAATAAAGCA
The DNA here is from genome assembly GCF_046119375.1 of Phyllobates terribilis. Classification (NCBI taxonomy): domain Eukaryota; kingdom Metazoa; phylum Chordata; class Amphibia; order Anura; family Dendrobatidae; genus Phyllobates; species Phyllobates terribilis. Next base: position 3,559,854 of record NW_027362831.1, read on the forward strand.
ACATAATCCTTACCTTTCCATGGTTCCCACGACAGCTTCAGCTCTGCTACATCGAGATGACAGGCTGGACCACAGCAGAAAGCTGCCATCCAGCCTGTCATCCCGCAGACACTGAGAAGCGCAGGCTTGCTTGCGCTCCTCAGCGTCTCTCTGTGACGGCATCCAGATGAGCCGAGTTCATGTCCAATGAACTCGGCACACCTCATGCACGTCACTGACAGCGTGGGAAAATTCTCACGCTGAAGCGCTGAGTGCAGGAGAATTCTCCCACGCTGTCAGTGACGTGCATGAGGTGAGCTCATGTCCAATGAACTCAGTTCACCTCATGCACGTCACTGACAGCGTGGGAAAATTCTCCTGCACTCAGCGCTTCAGCGCGAGAATTCTCCCACGCTGAAGCGCTGAGTGCAGGAGAATTTTCCCACGCTGTCAGTGACGTGCATGAGGTGAGCCGAGTTCATTGGACATTAACTCGGCTCATCTGGATGCCCTCACAGAGAGACACTGTGGAGCGCAAGCAAGCCTGCGCTTCTCAGTGTCTTCGGGATGACAGGCTGGATGGCAGCGTTCTGCTGCGGTACAGCCTGTCATCTCGATGTAGCAGAGCTGAAGCTGTCATGGGAACCATGGAAAGGTAAGGATGAGGTTGCTTTATTATTTTTCTTTTATTTCAGGAGATCGTTGGCTTCAGCTGGAATGGGCGTGACGGTAAGTATGGTTTAATTTAGAACAATAAAGAATTGTGTGTTTATTTCAATTAAAGGACTTTATTCTGGGTGTTGTGTTTTTTTTAAATACTTTACTAGAAATTCATGGTGGTCATGTCTAATATTGGCGTGACCCCATGAATTTCGGGCTTAGGGCCAGCTGATAATGCCAAGCTGGCCCTAACCCCTTTATTACCCAGTGAGCCACCGCACCAGGGCCCTGGATGAGTTGGGTACAGCGCCAGAAGATGGCGCTTCTATGAACGCGCCATTTTCCGGGGTGGCTGCGGACTGCAATTTGCAGCGGGGGTGGCCCAGAAAGCTTGGTTCTCCCTGCGCTGCGGATTCCAGCCCCCAGCTGCCTAGTTGTACCTGGCTGGACACAAAAACAGGGCGAAGCCCCACGTCAATTTTCTTTAAATTATTTCATGAAATAATTAAGAAAAAAAGGGCTTCCCTACATTGTTGTGTCCGGCCAGGTACAAATAGGCAGCTGTTGGTTGGGGGCAGCCCGGTCCTGCCTGCTGTACCTGGCTGGACCCAAATATAGTGCGAAGCCCCACCTCAATTTTCTTTAAATTATTTCATGAAATAATTAAGAAAAAAAGGTCTTCCCTATATTGTTGTGTCCGGCCAGGTACAAATAGGCAGCCGGTGGTTGGGGGCAGCCCGTTCCTGGCTGCTGCACCTGACTGGACACAAGTATAGTGCGAAGCCCCACGTCAATTTTTTTTTAATTATTTCATGAATTTCCTGAAGTAATTTAAAAAAATTGAAGTGGGGCTTCGCACTATATTTGTGTCCAGCCAGGTACAGCAGGCAGGAACGGGCTGCCCCCAACCACCAGCTGCCTATTTGTACCTGGCCGAACACAACAATATAGAGAAGGCCTTTTTTTCTTAATTATTTCATGAATTTCATGAAATAATTAAAAAAAAAATACGTGGGGCTTCGCCCTATTTTTGTGTCCAGCCAGGTACAACTAGGCAGCTGGGGGCTGGAATCTGCAGCGCAGGGAGGCCCAAGCTTTCTGGGCCCCCCCCGCTGCAAATTGCAGTCCGCAGCCACCCCGGAAAATGGCGCGTTCATAGAAGCGCCATCTTCTGGCGCTGTACCCAACTCATCCAGGGCCCTGGTGCGGTGGCTCACTGGGTAATAAAGGGGTTAGGGCCAGCTTGGTATTATCAGCTGGCCCTAAGCCCAAAATTCATGGGGTCACGCCAGTATTAGACATGACCGCCATGAATTTCTAGTAAAGTATTTAAAAAAAACACAACACCCAGAATAAAGTCCTTTAATTGAAATAAACACACAATTCTTTATTGTTATAAATTAAACCATACTTACCATCACGCCCATTCCAGCTGAAGCCAACGATCTCCTGAAATAAAAGAAAAATAATAAAGCAACATCATCCTTACCTTTCCATGTTTCCCACGACAGCTTCAGCTCTGCTACATCGAGATGACTGGCTGGACCGCAGCAGAACGCTGCCATCCAGCCTGTCATCCCGCGGACACTGAGAAGCACAGGCATGCTTGCGCTCCTCAGTATATCGCTGTGACGGCATCCAGATGAGCCGAGGTCAAGTCCAATGAACTCGGCTCACCTCATGCACGTCACTGACAGCGTGGGAAAATTCTCCTGCACTCAGCGCTTCAGCGTGAGAATTCTCCCACGCTGTAAGTGACGTGCATGAGGTGAGCTGAGATCATTGGACATGAACTCACCTCATGCACGTCACTGACAGCGTGGGAAAATTCTCACGCTGAAGCGCTGAGTGCAGGAGAATTTTCCCACGCTGTCAGTGACGTGCATGAGGTGAGCTGAGTTCATTGGACATGAGCTCACCTCATGCACGTCACTGACAGCGTGGGAGAATTCTCCTGCACTCAGGGCTTCAGCGTGAGAATTTTCCCACGCTGTCAGTGACGTGCATGAGGTGAGTTCATGTCCAATGATCTCAGCTCACCTCATGCACGTCACTGACAGCGTGGGAAAATTCTCCTGCACTCAGCGCTTCAGCGTGAGAATTCTCCCACGCTGAAGCGCTGAGTGCAGGAGAATTTTCCCACGCTGTCAGTGACGTGCATGAGGTGAGCCGAGTTCATTGGACATGACCTCGGCTCATCTGGATGCCGTCACAGCGAGACACTGAGGAGCGAAGCAAGCCTGCTCTTCTCAGTGTCTGCGGGTTGACAGGCTGGATGGCAGCGTTCTGCTGCGGTCCAGCCTGTCATCTCGATGTAGCAGAGCTGGAGCTGTCCTGGGAACCATCGAAAGGTAAGGATGAGGTTGCTTTATTATTTTTCTTTTATTGCAGGAGATCGTTGGCTTCAGCTGGAATGGGCGTGATGGTAAGTATGGTTTAATTTAGAACAATAAAGAATTGTGTTTATTTCAATTAAAGGACTTTATTCTGGGTGTTGTGTTTTCTTTTAACTTTCACTATGGGGTTAGTAATGGGGGTGTCTTATAGACGCCTCTCCATTACTAACCTGGGCTTGATGTCAGCTGGCATTATAAGCTGACATCAACCCCAACCCTATTACCCCACTGCCACCGCTACAGGGCAGTGGGAAGAGCGAGGCTAAGTGCCAGAATTGGCGCATCCTATGGATGCGCCATTTCTGGGGCGGCTGACGGCTGGTGTTTCTAGCCTGGGAGGGGGCCAATATTCATGGCACCCTTCCTGGGCTATTAATATCAGCCCCCAGCTGTCTGCCTAGCCTTTGCTAGCTATTAAATTAGGGGGGACCCCACGTCATTTATTTGGGGGGTCCCCCATTTTAATAGCTAGTAAAGGCTAGGTATTCAGCTGGGGGCTGATATTAGTAGCCTGGGAAGCTCCGTGGGTATTACCCCCTTCCCAGGCTTCAAACATCTGCCCCAGCCGTCTGCTTAACCTCCGCTAGAGACTAAAATTACTGGGAACCCCACGCTAAATTTTTTTTTAATAAATCCTTTATTTTAACACTAAATGACAAGTACAGTAACCAACACTATCACTGTACTTATTATATATGTGACTGACATGTTTCTATCTATCTAATCTATGTGTGAAGCTCTATTCTTTCTGTTCTAAATTGTCGGGTACCGCTGCTGAATTGCCGGCCGGCTTTTTTAAAGAGACGGTGCATGAAAACACTAATATTTTTTTTAATAAATCCTTTACACTAAATGACAAGTGCAGTAACCAATACTGTCACTGTGCTTCTTATATGTGTGACTGACATGTTTCTATCTATCTAATCTATGTGTGATGCTCTATTCCTTCATGTCTAAATTGGTGGGTACCGGTGTATGCCGCTGCTGAATTGCCGGCCGGCTTTTTTAAAGAGAGTGTCTTCTGAGCAGTTTGTCAGCTTTTGGACACCTTTGAAGGTGTTTTCTATGTGTTTTTGTTTGTCTGCCATTGGTTTTAACGGTGTTCGATGGTGTTCTAGGGTGTTCGACGAACAGTTCGACGAACAGTTCCTCGAACATCCCGGTGTTCGACGAACCGAACCGAACCCGAACACTATGGGGGTGGCTCAACACTACTCTAGATCCCTTACATACCTGCACTTTTCAGCTTGCTGCTGCTGCTGCTGGCTGTCCAGCAGCAGACTGAAGGTGGCTGCTGCTGTGCGCAGGTATATAAAGGCTCAGAGCCTATTGTGACACGCGCAGCAGTGTTCCATTGCCACATTCCATCTACTGCAGGCAGGATACCTGGCTGGCTGAACAGCATTGAGAAGCTCACAGAGACCGCTATAAGCAACACTTTAAAAGAACACCACAGACCAATCAACCAAACTTTTTTGGGTTATTTTTTATAGTCAGCAGGCATGAAATTAAAGAAGTTGCGGCAATTGGTTGCGGCCTACGGTGCCACCCTCGGAACCTGAAAAGTCCATTTGTGGAGATGGGCACCTGGACTCCCGTTAAGAAGACATGTTGTCAACCTCTAGATCCCTTACATGCCTGCACTTTTCGGCTTGCTGCTGCTGCTGGCTGTCCAGCAGCAGACTGAAGGTGGCTGCTGCCGTGCGCAGTTATGTAAAGGCTCAGAGTCTATTGTGACACGAGCAGCAGTGTTCCATTGCCACATTCCATCTACTGCAGGCAGAATACCTGGCTGGCTGAACAACATTGAGAAGCTCACAGAGACCGCTATAAGCAACACTTTAAAAGAACGCCACAGACCAATCAACCAAACTTTTTTGGGTTATTTTTTATAGTCTGCAGGCATGAAATTAAAGAAGTTGCGGCAATTGGTTGCGGCCTACGGTGCCACCCTCGGATCCTGAAAAGTCCATTTGTGGAGATGGGCACCTGGACTCCCGTTAAGAAGACATGTTGTCAACCTCTAGATCCCTTACATGCCTGCAATTTTCGGCTTGCTGCTGCTGGCTGTCCAGCAGCAGACTGAAGGTGGCTGCTGCCGTGCGCAGGTATATAAAGGCTCAGAGCCTATTGTGACACGCGCAGCAGTGTTCCATTGCCACATTCCATCTACTGCAGGCAGGATACCTGGCTGGCTGAACAGCATTGAGAAGCTCACAGAGACCGCTATAAGCAACACTTTAAAAGAACGCCATAGACCAATCAACCAAACTTTTTTGGGTTATTTTTTATAGTCTGCAGGCATGAAATTAAAACATATTGATGCAGTCACACAAGTGTCACTACTTTCCAACTTTTAAATACAGGGAGAGGACATGTTTTGTGGCTTGGACACAGAAATAATGCCCCTGCTACTGATTCCTCTTGTTTGCACACACTGATACCATTTTAATAAACCCCATAGAGTATGCTGCCCTCCACACACGGTGCGATACCTCGGAGTGAATCTCCTGTCATAATTTTCTCCCACAGTAGTCCTTACATGGACAACATGATGACCCCATGGCAAACCCCACCAGTATAATGCACCTACACTACTCCCCCCACACACACACACACAGTATGATGCTCTTACAGCCCCCCACACATATACACACACAGTATGATGTCTTCCACAGTTCGCTCACACAGTATGATGGCCCCCAACAGTTCGCTCACACAGCATGATGGCCCCCAACAGTTCGCTCACACAGTATGATGGCCGCCCCACATCATGTATGATGGATCCCACAGTATACGCTTTTCTTGTTGCCAAAATAAAAAAAACTCCACACAGAGGGCCCGATCTAGTGACGTCATTGCACCTGCAGTGCTGAGACTTCGAGCACAGACGTACAGGCTGAATGATGGGGAACAAAGGCCATCTTTCAAAGAATGATATGTGGAAGAAGAAAGCCCTGTAGCATCAGGCTTTCCCAGCTAATGAGCGCCATAGTGGCCACGTGGTCTACCGCTATGGGCAAAATGCCTTTACCTTTAAGGCCCATCTTAGTACTTTTTACAGCAGACTGAGTGCCATAGGAAACCATGATTTCCAGTAAATACCGCAATACTGTGGTATTACAGTATATATAAGCAATCCAAGGATCACATGTTTACGTCCGCTAATGGGTACAAAAAAAATGTAAAAAAAATAAAAAGTCAAAATATAAAAAATAGATCATTTTTAACTATCCCACGTTTTCCCTATTAAAAACAAAGAAACGAAAAAAAAACATTTGGTATCGCCACATCCGTAAAAGTCAGATGTATCAAAGTATGGAATTATGGTAATTAACCTTTACGATAAACATTGCAGAAAAAAAAAATCAAAATGCCAAGATTGTGGGTTCTTTGTCACCTCACTTAACAAAAAAATACAATACAAAGCTAGCAAAACGTTATATGTGCTCCAAATTGGTATCAATAAAAACGTCAGCTCCATAAACACAAAAAGCGCTTAAATAAAAAACTCCCTGGTTCTTAGAGAGTTAAAATAGTGATCACAAGACGTTATGTCACCAAACTCATTAAGGCCTAGTACATTAATGGTGCCACAGGAACGGGCAACAGCGAAAAATGTTATTTGCAAATCTACTTTCAGCGTCTGTATGTTGGCCCTTGAGGACATTGCACACGCTGCTGCCAATTTATAGTTTTCCATGAATGTTTATTTTGTGCATAGGGTAAAAGAATACATAAAAGATATTTCTTTATTTCTTATAGATGGCAGCTAGCGTTCTATTACTCCTGGTTTAGGAGCTGTGACTCTCACAATCCCTCCAGGTGAGCACCTCAAATTATTTCTTTCCCCCTCCAGTGTTTTTTTTCCCTATGTTCTGTGCGCTCTATTCCCTAAACAGCTCCATTTTCAATGGACAAATCATGATGTCTAGAGATCTCAATATTCTCCTTGTCAGAGGTGCCCCCATGAGGGTTGTCAGAAGATCTCAAAAACAGCAGGTGTTGTGGGGTGTGCCTGGCATACAATAGTTAGTGCCTACCAGGGTAGAACATCCGGTGAGCAGGTGGCGGAGTCATGGGCGCCCAAGGCTCATTGATACTTGTGTGGAACGAAAGGTACAGTAGCCCCAGCTGGTCCGGTGCTGCAGAAGAAATACTGTGGCACATATTGCTGAAAAATTAAGTTTTGGCTATGAAGAAAAGATGTCAGGATAAAGTATTGCAGCTTATTACATATGGAGATGCACACTGGTCATTGTCATGCTGACCCGGTTACAGCCAAAAGCACCTACAAGGGTATATGGGCATCAGAACTGAACCATAGAGTAATAGAAGAAAGGGTTCTGGTCTGATGAATCATGTTTTCTTGTACATCACGTAGATGGGTAGAGGTATATAACTTACCTGGGGAGAAACATGGCCTCCAGGCGCACCTTAGGAAGAAGGCAAACTCCGGGGAAGTAATCTATAGTTGTATGTGCCAAACATTACATTTTATCACCCTTTTGGAATTTTTTTATATAAAGTGACCAACCCCAATATAATAAATAATACAGAATTTTACATTTTCATTGTACAATTTTTAAGTCATATCCTCACTTGGAGTATCCTACACAACCATATATATATATATATATATATATATATATATATATATATATATTCTCTATCTCAAGTCTTGGAGCAGAAATACTTCACATACAGAATCTGTTGCTATAGTGAGCTTATTGTTCTGTTCATGATTGCAGTTTGTGAGCTCCGATCTCCTTCTATGGGTGAATTTCTTTGGGGTCTTGAATCCTCTGGCTGGTTAAAACATGTGAAAACAATCCTAGATGCTGGTATCTTCATTGCAAAGGTAAGATGTGTTGTATCTGTTCATATTCTACTGCTGCTTGTCTGATTTGTACTATTCTAGGCACGGACTGTACAAAAATGATCCTTTTAGTGCTGAGAATAAACGAGATTTGTAATTATATAAATGTGTAATATTTTACATTTAATTTGCACATTTAGGCCGTGTCAGAAGAGGGCGCCAGCGTGCTCGTTCATTGTTCTGATGGATGGGACCGCACCGCTCAGGTCTGCTCTGTATCCAGTCTGTTACTTGACCCCTATTACCGAACCATCAGAGGATTTATGGTAAGAGGTTTTATTTCATATACTCTATATACTGGTGGAGATTTACGGAGTTGATATTTTTTGCATAGTGTAACTTTTATTTTTCCCAATTACTATTAGGTGTTAATTGAAAAAGACTGGATTTCATTTGGACACAAATTTAATCACAGGTAACCCTGGTCACTGCACATATGTTGGAAAAGTCAAACAGAGTCATTTATTTACAGAGGGCCTTTCACCAAATTTTTCACGTTGTAGCTTCAGAGTAGAAAAAAAAAAAATTGTTAGTTCTTTTTTTATTTTGCTTCTCTGTTGCAGGGATATTAACAATCAAAGTATTTGTCACCTAATGAGTTAATTTTCGTTACATCCAAGTGGGTGTTATCAGAGAGCTTTCACTGTGGGGCATGTACTTCTCCTTGTACGATGCTGTCCAATTATAAACAGGCAGCAAGATACTAGAAAAAGAACACGTCCACACCATATCTTACAGCAGGTTTCTCAGTGTGTGGGTTATAATGAAAGCCCGGATCTCCTGGTCTAACCTCCTGCATGATTAGAATATCAACTGTATTCAAATCCCATCAATCAACACATTTCAAATATGGGCCCAGCAGTCAGTGTGGGGCTAGGGTCAGCACAGCTGAGTTTAGCTGTGTCACTTTCCAAATCTTCCATCAGCTCTCCTCCTCTCAGCAAAAGAGACAAAAAAAAAACACCATACATTCTAATATAATATACTTACTGTAGTTTTTCTGTGCCATTCCCAGTCTCAGGCGGTTTTGGGAGTGCAGTCCACCTGAAAAAGATGTTGCATGCATATACCCCAATTGCATTGCTTCAGCATATTTTTTTTTTTTTTTTTAAGGTATGGAAATTTAGATGGGGATCCCAAGGAGGTGTCCCCAGTGATAGACCAGTTCCTGGAATGTGTCTGGCAGCTCATGGAGCAGTTTCCCTGTGCGTTTGAATTTAATGAGAGATTCTTGGTCCACATACAACACTATATATACTCCTGTCAGTATGGAAACTTTCTGTGCAACTGCGAGAAGGAGAGGAAGGAACTGATGTGAGAGAATATGTGCTGTGTGTATGGTCACTATAGACTTGTAACAGAAATAGAATATGGATGGTTGACGTGTCCCTGATGCTGATCTGATCACACGGTGCCCCACAGTCTGGATAACAGCAATCACTTATAAACTGTGAAGGTTGAACCTTGGCAAAAAATTTTCAATAACTGTGCAGGAGAAAAATGTATAAAGTGATGGCATATTGGTAAGATATGCCATCACTTCAGGATTGGTGGGGGTGTCAGACCTTAGGGACTCCCACATATCCGGAGACTGAATGGGTATGTGAACCTAAACCATTTCAGTTTTTTCCTGCCCATCTGGGTCGCTGGCATCGCTGGCAGTGCCACTGTACAGAGAAACATAAGAATGGTGAAATCAAAATGCCAATAATAAAATAAGATGGGTACATGGATTTAAGAATTGCACAGTTCCTGATGTAACCAATGGTCCACTAGAAGATACTTCTTGAAGATATTCTCTGTCCTGAGTAATGTTGAAATCTTGTAGATCTTCTTTCCCAGTCACAAAATTTCCTAACCTGCACGTCAGTAGCCAAGGACATGAGATACATCCTTGTAACTAGAGGATCATGGCTTTAAAGAGATATTCTTAAAATATCAAGCTCTCATTGAGGCCTCATTCAGACATCCGTATCCACATGTACGTGTTAATGCTAATGCTATTCACATGCCTGTGTATTTTCATGGACTATGTGTCTGTGCAAAACTCACGGAGACATGTCTGTTTTTTCTTCCAATATCACAGATGAAAAAGACCTATACAAGTCTATGGGTCCATGAAGAACATAGACAGCTCACGGATGGCATCATGGTGCTGTCCGAGATTAAAGGGGTTGTCCAGTACTTTATATTCCCCCACCCCCCAATGTGTCTCCCCGGGGCCCCTAAGGATTTTTGTAATTACCTTCCGTTGCAGATAATGCCTGTGAGTGGCGCTATCACTGGCCGCTCACAGGCATCACGTGACCCCCGGCTGCAGCCGGCTTTGACATCCGCCGATGTCGCTGGCAGCAGCCGGGGGTCTCTGTCTTCCGCGTTCCAGGTGGATGCCAGACTGTGGCCGGGGTTACCCCCCCCACATCACACCCGGCATCCACCGCACGCTCTGCCTCTCCCCATTCATTGGGAAAGCGCGGTGGATGCTGGGTGTGACGCGTGGGGAGGAGGTGTAACCCTGCCCACAACCCAGCAGCCACCGTAGGGACCCCAGCGCTGAGTCACGCCTCACTTGTCGTGACATCAGCGTGGGGTCACGTGATGCCTGTGAGCGGCCACCGATAGCGAAGCTCACAGGCATTATCAGCAACGCAAGCTAATTACAAAAAGTCTTAGGGGCCCCGGGGGGATACATTGGGGGGGGGGTAATATAAAGTACTGGACAACTTCTTTAACATTACAAAGCATAGGAGAAACTTTATAACATATTTATCCATACGAGAAGAACACTGATAACACAATGATGGTAAAAATGGACACACGGATACCATTTTTTCACATACCTGTTTAAACCTGTACATGTGAATGAGGCCTTCTGCTGATCACTGAAGAGCCCCATTCTCAGCATCGCTAAAAGTCCCATCGGTCAGACCTCCAGCATTCAGAAAGTTATCTCCTAACCCTTTACAGCAGTGGTTCTCAACTCCAGTCCTCAGGACCCACCAACAGGCCATGTTTTCAGGATTTCCTTAGTATTGCACAGCTGATAATTGCATCACCTGCACAGGCAATAATTCCATCACCTGTGCAATACTAAGGAAATCCTGAAAACATGATCTGTTGGTGGGTCCTGAGGACTGGAGTTGGGGAACACTGCTGTAAAGGGACTGTCAGTACAGAAGGACTGTTCAAATCAAGTACAGGCGCTCGGTGCACCGTGGTGGGGCCAAGCAGTTCAGTGCATCTTTCCATCTACTTTTTGGAACCGGATTTTCCAATTTTGACTATGAAGCTACACAGCTACTATGCAAAGAAACACTGAAAGCTATAGAACTTGTGGCTCATTCATATAAGAGAATCAGGCACAGTTTCACCAGTTTGGTCAGTGTCAGTTTTTATCATTAGAGTTTGGCCTGAGCTTCAGTTTCTTCATCTTTTTCCATCAAACAGACCTGGAAAACTGGACAGCGCTCAGATGGCAATTAATTGTTGGCCGATTTTTTTTTTTCACTGACCCATGGATGTGCATTGTTAATTTTGACCTGACACTCAGATAACTATCGTACATTTTGCCACGATTTTCCGTCTCTCAAACAATCACAGATATGTGAATGGCCCCATTCACTCTTCTAGGTACAAGTGCTATCTGGAAATAACACAAATAGGACTTGTACACAAAAAATGTACGTCTGAATGAGCCCTTAGTGTTAGTGCAGGTTGCAGTGGTGACGGGTATACTTGCAGCTCTCATAATCTCAATATATCAGTGATGCAATCATCATCTTCCAGAATTCAGGAGAGGACCTACTCCCTCTGGTCTTACCTGTGGAAGCAGCGGTTGGATTACATGAACCCTCTGTACAGAGCAGATCACAGTCAGACCCAAGGAACTCTGAGACCACACACCACTCCATGCCACTTCAGGTAAGAGGTTATTCTGATTCCTCCTCTGCACTGAATAAAGCAGCAGAACTCTAACACACCATATACTTATCATTCATATATAGAAACATCAACCCTAACTTTACAGGTGAAAGAAGCGGGGTGACGTATCATGAGCCCAATGTGTCCTTCAGTGGTGAAATCCAAGGCCAACACTCTTCCCACTTGTAACCATGGTCTACATTTAGGGGTTGCGTCAGAGCTCACTCGTCAGTTCTATCTTCTGCCTGGCACAAATCAATTCACTTTAGACAGATTTACTGACATCTATGACAGCTTGTGACACGGTGATTCATTTTGCACATATTTAGACTGCGATAAAGTATTGATCTTTGGGGGTCAGACCGCTGGGACCCCCAACAATCCCCAGGAGGTTCTGTAGAGCAAGCTTTGAACAGAGCAGAGGTGGAGCATGTACATCTCTACTCCATTCATTCTCTGTGGAACTGACCCCTAGCGATCAATTCCTAAATCCTGTTGATAGGGGATTACTTATATACTTGGTACAACCCCTTTAATAGGGCATGCGGATGTCCCTGATCGGGAACTTTCTATATAAAAGCATAATATAAAGTCGAGTTTGGGTCAGGAGACCTGAAGCCAGTCTTTGCATTGAAGCATACTCAGACCGCAAAACACACGTGTGAATCCAGGCAAAAGCTGTTTTTTTTTGTTTGCCTGTACAAAACAGACCAATTTTGCAAGTGTGTTAGATCCAATTTTCGGGCATATTTAGTCCACATGTCCGTTTTTATCAATGGTTTTGCCATATGCAAAAACAACGTGACAGAGGTTTCCCAAGCTTCTTCAAGTACCCAGTCAGTGAAAATGAAGAATAGCAGTAGGATGCAACTTGGATGTCCGCAAATAAGGTCAATGTAGGGGATGTCTCTGTTTATATACAGACCATCAGTCAGCAAAATAACAGAACGGACATGTGAATAGTGTAAGGATAGGATGTGTCAGTGTGCTGTCCGAGTAATGAGGCCCAACTTGCCACCACATATTTTCACTGATCTGAAGTCACCAGTCATAGATGAGCCACTGAGGGACTCATTAGGACTCGCTCACATTGCCACGTAACACGGCCGAGTGCTAGTGCTATGTGATGTTTTATCGGATAGCACTCGGACCAATAATATACTATGTTATCCGAGTGCAGTCTGATGTACGTGCACAGAGACAATGGAGAAGATGGAAAAATTAAGTCCTCCATCTTCTCCACACCTGTGCTACAATTCTTCCATGCGAGAAAATTGTATCACACTCAGAGTTAAAGCAGAGTGTCATTAGCATAATCGGCCCAATTCTCTGGCATGGGAGAATATACAGCATTGTGAGCTAGCCCTTCATGTGTGTACCATGAGCTAGCACGTCTTAAGAACATATATCATGAGAATTGCTCGATGATAATCTTCTGTACTTGTGCATATACTAACTCTTCAAACTTATTTTTCACCATGGAATGTTTTGGAGGGGCCTCTATAACCGATTTGAGAAAGGAATGCACCCTCGCCAGTCAGTCACTGATTTTCTACAGGCAGTAAAAGAAGAGACGCAGCAGCTGGAGGAGGAAATGGAGTTCATGGAGAAGGTGTGGTAGAAATGCTGAAAATCCAGCTTCCTGGCCTATATGTTTTTGATGTTTATACCTCCGCTTAGGTTTCAGTGTAAACCAATTCAGCTTTTAATGGTGACTGAGAAACAATTTTAAATGATTATATATAGAAACCCTGCACAAGATAAAAAAGAGGCAATCATTTTTAGCCGATGCCCTACGTCTTTGGTGTTCTCCAACACAATAACTGGAAGAGAGCACCATTAAAGGGAATCTGTTACCAGGTTTTTGCTACCCATCTGAGTGCAGCGCAATATAGGGGCAGAGGCCCTGATTCCAACAATCTGTCACTTACTGGGCTACCTGCAGTCATTTTGATAAAATTACTGTGTTATCTGCAGCAGACCCCGCCCACATCACTGATTGGCAGTTCTCTGACTGCTGAGCTCTGTATAACCCCGCCCACACCACTGATTGGCCACTTTGTGTATACTACATTTGCAGAAAGCTGCCAATCAGTTATGGGGGCGGGGTTGTACAGAGCTTATGAATATGTAGGACTACCTGGCAGCAGGTTTACTAGTCCCCAATGATAATCTGCTTGCTGATAAAATAGTGATTTTATGAAAACTACAGCAATCAGACCATTAAGTGACACATCACTGTAACCAGGGTCTCTACCTTGTGTCTTTTCAATGTTAGTAATGCCTGAGCACTGTGGCGTTATGGCTTTCTTATGGCACCAGAGAAGTTTGTTCATTGGTATAAAGTTTTCAAGTAAAGGTTCATTTAGGCAGGCCAATAATTGGGTTAGGGAGCGTTCCCTCATTCCCAACTGTTGGCTGCCTAAACAGGCCATCAAACATCCAATGGAGGGGCAAAACATTCATTGGTGTGATAATTTTTGAGCAAGTTTAAAAATTATCATTAGCAGCACATTGTCCTGCGTAAACGAGAAATGTGCTGACGATAACATAAGTGCGGCCGGCCTTACTAAACAGACCATTAAACCACTGCTGATCGACTTGCATGTAGAGGTTACATTAACATGCCCTAACCCAATGTAACTTTTGCTCTTGTCTAACAATTTTTCCTTTAGAGATTAACAAAACTGGAAACTCGAGAGTCAAATGAAACCTACAAGAATCTCAATGACCAGCCAAAAATCCACAACTTCCAGATATGCATCACCAAACACTCTCCGGCTAATACGCCCCAAGATTACAGCACCAACCTGAAGCTGTTTCCCTCTCGTAGTCCATCCCAAGGTGAGGAGGACTCGGCCCTGATCCTAACCCAGGACCATTTGAAGAGCTCGGACCCCGACCTGTCGGCTAACAGTGACCAGGAATCTGGGGTGGAGGACTTGAGCTGCCGGTCTCCGAGTGGTGGAGACTCGTTACCCAGCGAGGACAGTGGGAAGGATCCCGATTCAGATGAAGCAGTGTTCCTGACTGCTTAGAGGTCTTATTAACCACTTGCTATTATATTAGTGCTTCTATTTATTTATAGGGAGTGATGTAAGCTGGGAGGGATATACTGGGGGAAAAAAAAACATATCGACTTTGTTCACATGTATCAGTGGTAGTTTGTGCAGCGGAGACCAGATACTAATGTCCTATATAGTCGGTCTGATCCAGGCAATTGAACGACTGACAATTGGAAAAGTGCATACACAGGTTGACGAAACAATGACGGGGACACAATGATCGCTAATAATCTGGTATCATGTTATCAGCAGCACGTCTCCTGTTTACACTGAGTAATGTGCTGCCGTTAAGAATTTTAATGAATGCATAAAATGTATCGCACCCAATGAAACGGTGCTTTCCTAGTTTGTCTGCCGATTGTGGTCCTGGTTAGATGGGCCAATAATCGTATGGTGAAATGATTCCTATGAGCGCTCGTTCATCGTTTATTGGCTCTACGCCTTAAGTGCGTGTCTGCAGCCTCCGGGAATATTCAGAAACAGTTATCTTTTTTTAAGAGCCAACCTTATAATGCATTTTGTTTCCTTTCATGATTTCAAACCACAGGTCCGTGGAGCATGAATCCTGTCCCAATATATTTGTATATTTAAGGTTTGTCATTGACAAAGGTGCCCTGTACTGGAAATATGGACACTTACATGGTTTTCGGGTTTCGGTCCACTGTGTGAAAGATCTGAATGTGCTTTGCTTCTGTGTAAGTTGCTGGTAGACTAATGGTGGTCATCCAGGATCTGACATTGGGTATTAATTCCCTACCTCCTAGTTATGTTAGGCATGACTATCACATGTAAGGTTCTTGCCACCTGGCCGAGAAAAGTTCGAAAAAAAGGACGCAAGCATAAACTGTTTGGCCTGTGACCACAGCAATTTACAGTAAAACAATGTGATTTTCGTCACATGATTAAAACCATGACCCAATGTCTATGGCTGAATAATCCCTTAAAGACTAATGTTTTGTGCTATGGTATACCATCGGTCCGATCTTCTGTAACTTTATACTGTTTCCACATAGACTGCCAATGAAACAAAACTTCAGAATCTCAATATAATGTCTTTCCTTTTTTAAAGCAATACTTTACTCACCCTCTCTGGGTCTAATGCAGAGTGTCAGCTATTTGTCACATTGACAGCGCTGCAGCCAGTCAGTGAGTTCAGTGACTCTGAGCAAGTAGTGCCGTTAACTCGGGCAAAGCTGCTGATCTCAGTTATTAGTTGCAGCGCTGTCGACGTGAGGCCAAAGGACAGTAACAGACACTGGGAGCAGTGGCAGAGACCCTGTGCTGGACCCAAGGAAGGTGACTAGTGCACAGTTAAAAAAAACAAAAAAAACAGCTGCACCAATGGGTTAAAGGAAAATCCCTTTAACCCTCAACTGGTGAGGTGGGGGTTGCCACACCCCAGGGAATTTTTGTTCGGCTGCCATTCATTGAAAAATGCTGGTATGAGGATACGTGTCTCACTAGCTTCCATCCATTTGTGGGTGTCAAAAATTTGTTACACTCATATGCAATCAATCGCTAATAAGAAAACGATTAAAACAAACGTGATCTTCGCATTTTCTGTAAAAATAAGAGATTTCTAAACACTGAGGTATAGGAAACCCCACCTCACCAGTTGCGTGACAAAAACCCCACCTCACCAGTTGAGGGTTAATGAAGCAGATAATCTGGCACAGATCAGCAATGGAATGGGGAATTTTACAAGATCAGAAGCAAGAAACTGAGCAGAAAATTAGGAAATTACCCTGATAACATTTTGAATTAGCAGCTTGTTTTTGGACTCTCTATACCAATCCAAGGGAGGTTTGTATACTTTATGACGGACATGTAATAATTCAGAATATTTGATGATTTGGAATTTATTAGATCCCCCAGGTGAATTACCCCAATACTATAAAATGGACATAAATGACACATAAATCTGTGCGGTTACAAAGTAACATTGACGCTCCTCCCCAACTCCCCGTACAGAATGACATGTCCTCGGGTCAGGAGTGTCTACAGCTTCATAGAAATATATAAAGCAGTCACGTTAGGGTCGGGAAAGTCCGTGCATGGACTGATTACCACGGACGTCTGAATGAGTCTTTATTGACTAATAAAGTCACTATTGATCACAGGGGTTAAAACGGTCAGGATTGGAGTTCATCTCCAATGTTGGCCTTTGTGTAATATATACAACTCACACCTCCTGCACATGGAACAGGCATAGATTCTGGGTATGAACAATGGGCGCCCTACACTATCCACCCTAAATATGGGGAAGATGGCAGTAAAGAGTAAAAGACGGTTGTCTGGGACTTGACTCTTTTCATAAGATAGGTCATCAGCGTGTGATTAAAACAGAAATGTAGAAATTTTTTGCAAATTTATTAAAAAAACAAAAACTGAAATATCACATGGTCATAAGTATTCAGACCCTTTGCTCAGACACTCATATGTAAGTCACATGCTGTCCATTTCCTTGTGATCCTCCTTGAGATGGTTCTACTCCTTCATTGGAGTCCAGCTGTGTTTAATTAAACTGATAGGACTTGATTTGGAAAGGCACACACCTGTCTATATAAGACCCCACAGCTCACAGTGCATGTCAGACCAAATGAGAATCATGAGCTCAAAGGAACTGCCCAAGGAGCTCAGAGACAGAATTGTGGCAAGGCACAGATCTGGCCAAGGTTACAAAAGAGTTTATGCATTACTCAAGGTTCCTAAGAGCACAGTGGGCTCCATAATCCTTAAATGGAAGA
>NW_027362831.1:4335000-4442500 GCF_046119375.1 Phyllobates terribilis
GGCATGGAGGGATCAGCCTGTGGCACTGCTGAGGTGTTATGGAAGCCCAGGTGGCTTTGATAGCAGCCTTCAGCTCATCTGTATTGTGGGGTCTGGGGTCTAATCTTCCTCTTGACAATACCCCATAGATTCTCTATAATAGATTCTCTATGGGGTTAAGGTCAGGCAAGTTTGCTGCCAATCAAGCACAGTGATACTGTTGTGTGTAAACCAGGTATTGGTACTTTTGGCCGTGTGGACAGGGGCCAAGTCCTGCTGGAGAATGACATTTCCATCTCCATAAAGCTTGTGGGCAGAGGGAAGCATGAAGTGCTGTAAAATGTCCTGGTAGACGGCTGCGCTGACTTTGGTCTTGATAAAACACAGTGGACCTCCACCAGCAGATGACATGGCCCCCCAAACCATCACTGATTGTGGAAACTTCACACTAGACCTCCAGCAGCTTGGATTGTGGCCTCTCCACTCTTCCTCCAGACTCTGGGACCTTGATTTCCAAATGAAATGCAAAATTTACTTTTCATCTGAAAACAACACCTTGGGCCACTGAGCATCAGTCCAGGTCTTTTTCTCTTTGGCCCAGGTAAGACGCTTCTGGCGTTGTCTATTGGTCATGAGGGGCTGGACACAAGCAATGCGACACTTGTAGCCCATGTCCTGGATATGTCTGTGTGTGGTGGCTCTTGAAGCAATGACTCCAGCAGCAGTCCACTCCTTGTGAATCTCCCCCAAATTTTTGAATGGCCTTTTCTTAGCAATCCTTTCAAGGCTGCGGTTATCCCAGTTGCTTGTGCACCTTTTTCTACCACACTTTTTCCTTCCACGTCCATTAATATGCTCGGATACAGCACTCTGTGAACAGCTGCTTCTTTAGCAATGACCTTTTGTGGCTTACCCTCCTTGAGGAGTGTGTCAATGACTGCCTTCTGGACATCTGTCAAGTCAGCAGTCTTGCCCATGATTGTGGAGCCTACTGAAACTGACTAAGGGACCTTTTTAAATGCTTAGGAAGCCTTTGCAGGTGTTTCTTGTTAATTCTAATTTACTGAGATAATGACTTTTGTGTTTTCATTGGCTGTAAGCCATAGTCATCAACATTAGCAGAAATAAACACTTAAAACAGATCACTCTGTTTGTAATGACTCTGTATAATATATGAGTTTCACTTTTTGGATTTAAGAACTGAAATAAATTCACTTTTTGATGATATTCTAATTTTCTGAGAAGCACCTGTATGTAGCAGTGCGGCAATTATACTATATACAGTCAGGAGTAAAAGTACTTGATACACTGACAATTTCGAAAGTTTTTCCACCTACAAAGAATGAAGAGGTCTGTTTTGTTCTACTTAACTGCTGCAACTTGGACCTTTAACAGGATTTATATTTGACCTATGAGAAAGCATACTATGTGTATTTGGCAGATTAACTCAGGCATGTTTATGATAAACTGAATACCTGGATTGGAGGCCTATTTGTATACAGAATATTGACTATTAATGCTGGCAGAGTAAGTCTTAGGCTATATTCACACTAGGTGTTTTTTTTTCTGCAGCAAAACATAATCTCTTGGCAGGAAAGAAGTAGCGTCAAAAACGCAGGTTTTGGTGTGTTTTTTTGCAGTGGTTCTTGGTGCATTTTTGGTGCGTTTTTCAGGATCCCAAAGTTCAGCTTTGCTTCCACCATAGACACATGAAAACAGGTCACCATTGCAAGACATATGTTCATGAAAAAGTACACATTACAAATGTAACAGGGGGGGGGGTGAATTGGTCTGGAATGGTTTATCTAAGACCCTGGCAGTGCATTGAATTTGTAGGACACTATTTACTTTCACATTATGGTTTGCCATTGAGTTGCTCAGGCATTGTTCATTTTCACACCTCCCTGGGCCACAAGTGTTGTTCAATCTCACACCTAGCTCAACCAATGTTTACTTTGTAGGCATCACTAATTTAATTAAACTGTAATAATCCAAGCTGCTATCTCAGGTGACCAAGACAAGATGATTTAAACTTGGGAAAATCACAAGAATAAATGTGTGTCACATACTTGCTTTTTTCACTAAAAACGCAGCAAAATGTTCACACTAGGCTTTTTTTCAGCATTTTTTTCCACCACCCTTTTTTTAATGGGTGAAAAACGCTGAAACAAGTGACATACTCTATTGCAAAAAGCCATGGAAAGCACAAAATACTGAGGACAAATAAGCAAGCTGTGTGCATGAGATTTCGGAAATCTCATAGACTTTGTTTGTACTGTAAAACGCAGCTGAAAATTTGCATAAAAAAGCCCGCTAAAAAGACGTCTAGTGTGAATATAGCCTTGTATAACAGTTCGCCAATGAGTTAGGATATATGACCACGATGCAGAAATGCTGCGGATTTTTCCTAAGCGTTTCTGCATCTCCCTGGGTTGTCAAGCGCTTTGCCAAGTGATTTTAGCATCACTTGGAAAAGTGCTTGACAACTTGGTCACACTATATAATTCCATGCAACCGACATGGATTTATATAGTGTGACCAAGTTACAATGCTGCAAATGCAGCATCAATAATAAAAAAAAGAATAATAATGGTGAAAAATAAAAAAAAACCATTATACTCATCTTCAGATGGTCCTCGATCTCCTTCTCCGGTGCGTCCGGTGTCTTCGGCGGATCACGGTGCTGTAAAATGACCTTCCATGACGTCATTTAGTCATGTGACAGGTCACGCGACCGCCGATGTCAGCGGTCGCGTGACCTGTCACATGACTAAATGGCGTCATGGAAGGTGCTTTTACCACCGCCAGCAGCACCGCCGGGAGCAGACAGGGGCCATCAGAAGGTAAGTATATGTTTATTTTTTATTTTAATTCTATTTTAACTACAGGTACTATGGTACCCGGGTCTGGAGGAGAGTCTCTTCATCTCCAGACCCGGGTACCATCCACGCATTGAGTCGCATAATATCCACATGTGTATGTGTAGTCATGCGGATGTTATGCGTTCCAATGCAAGTCAATAGCGGCTAAATCGCAGCGACTCTGCAAAATTAAAGGACGTGCTGCGGATTTTTCCGCAATGATAATCCGCAGCGGAAATCTCCGCGGCATGTGCACAGCACATGCGGATTATCATTGGGGACCATTGCAGACCTATCACCAAGCGTTTTTTAAGTGTTTCCGCGGCGGAAGTTACGCTGCAGAAACGCCTAAAAAACGCATAGTGGTTACACAGCCTAAAAAGTTCTATGGTGAAGAAAAACACGTGAGATAATAAATGCGAAATATACAATATTTCCCATAATATGACTGAGGATTAGAGATGAGCGGTGTTCGACTAGAACTGTTCGCCAATCTCAAATTCGAGCTGTTTTGGGTGGTGTTCGAGTTGTTCGACGAACCCGAACGATTTGCAAAAAATTCGGCTGTTCGAGGATATGTTCGATAACTGTTCGTGCACCAAAAGCTTGTCCTGCATGTCTGGTGCTATTTAGAGCACCAATCATGCAGGGATTGTCTGCCACTCACTGTAATGCCACAGCCATGGTGGTTGTGGCATTACAGTGATTGCCCAAATCGATGGGAACAGTGCCAACAGTGAAACATGAAAAGCCGGCAATTCAGCAGCGGCATACACCGGTACCCGACAATTTAGAACCGAAAGAATAGAGCTTCACACATAGATTAGATAGATATAAACATGTCAGCCACATATATACGAAGTACAGTGAAAGTGCTGCTTACTGTACTTGTCATTTAGCGTAAAGGATTTATCAAAAAAAATAATAGTGTTTTCATGCACCGTCTCTTTAAAAAAGCCGGCCGGCAATTCAGCAGCGGTACCCGACAATTTATAACAGACAGAATAGAGCTTCACACATAGATTAGATAGATAGAAACATGTCAGCCACATATATACGAAGTACAGTGACAGTGTTGCTTACTGTACTTGTCATTTAGTGTAAAGGATTTATTAAAACAAATAATAGTGTTTTCATGCACCGTCTCTTTAAAAAAGCCGGCCGGCATTTCAGCATCTGTACCCGACAATTTATAACAGAAAGATAGAGCATCACACATAGATTAGATAGATAGAAACATGTCAGTCACATATATATGAAGTACAGTGACAGTGTTGATTACTGTACTTGTCATTTAGTGTAAAGGATTTATCAAAAAAAATAATAGTGTTTTCATGCACCGTCTCTTTAAAAAAGCCGGCCGGCAATTCAGCATCTGTACCCAACAATTTAGAATAGAAGGAATAGAGAATCACACATAGATTAGATAGATAGAAACATGTCAGTCACATATATATGAAGTACAGTGACAGTGTTGCTTACTGTACTTGTCATTTAGTGTAAAGGATTTATTAAAAAAAATAATAGTGTTTTCATGCACCGTCTCTTTAAGAAAGCCGGCCGGCAATTCAGCATCTGTACCCGACAATTTATAACAGACAGAATAGAGCTTCACACATAGATTAGATAGATAGAAACATGTCAGTCACATATATATGAAGTACAGTGACAGTGTTGGTTACTGTACTTGTCATTTAGTATTAAAATAAAGGATTTATTATTAAAAAAATTGGCGTGGGGTTCCCCTTAATTTTAGGCTCTAGCGGAGGTTAAGCAGACAGCTGGGGCAGATGTTTGAAGCCTGGGAAGGGGGTAATACCCACGGAGCTTCCCAGGCTACTAATATCAGCCCCCAGCTGAATACATAGCCTTTACTAGCTATTAAAATGGGGGACCCCCCCAAAAAAATGACGTGGGGTCCCCCCTAATTTAATAGCTAGCAAAGGCTAGGCAGACAGCTGGGGGCTGATATTAATAGCCCAGGAAGGGAGCCATGAATATTGGCCCCCTCCCAGGCTAGAAACACCAGCCGTCAGCCGCCCCAGAAATGGCGCATTCATAGGATGCGCCAATTCTGGCACTTAGCCTCGCTCTTCCACGCTGCCCTGGTGCGGTGGCAGGGGGTAATAGGGCTGGGGTTGATGTCAGCTTATAATGCCAGCTGACATCAAGCCCAGGTTAGTAATGGAGAGGCGTCTATAAGACACCCCCATTACTAACCCCATAGTCAAAGTTAAAAAAAACACAAACACCCAGAATAAAGTCCTTTAATTGAAATAAAGACACAATTCTTTATTGTTCTAAATTAAACCATACTTACCATCACGCCCATTCCAGCTGAAGCCAACGATCTCCTGTAATAAAAATAAAATAATAAAGCAACCTCATCCTTACCTTTCCATGGTTCCCACGACAGCTTCAGCTCTGCTACATCGAGATGACAGGCTGGACCGCAGCAGAACGCCGCCATCCAGCCTGTCATCCCGCAGACACTGAGAAGCGCAGGCTTGCTTGCGCTCTGCAGTGTCTGGCTGTGACGGCATAAAGATGAGACGAGTTCATGTCCAATGAACTCGGCGCACCTCATGCACGTCACTTACAGCGTGGGAGAATTCTCACGCTGAAGCGCTGAGTGCAGGAGAATTTTCCCACGCTTTCAGTGAGGTGCATGAGGTGAGCTGAGTTCATTGGACATGAGCTCACCTCATGCACGTCACTGACAGCGTGGGACAATTCTCCTGCACTCAGCACTTCAGCGTGAGAATTTTCCCACGCTGTCAGTGACGTGCATGAGGTGAGCTGAGTTCATTGGACATGAACTCGGCTCATCTGGATGCCGTCACAGCGAGACACTGAGGAGCGCAAGCATGCCTGCTCTTCTCAGTGTCTGCGGCATGACAGGCTGGATGGCAGCGTTCTGCTGCGGTCCAGCCTGTCATCTCGATGTAGCAGAGCTGAAGCTGTCGTGGGAACCATGGAAAGGTAAGGATGAGGTTGGTTTATTATTTTTCTTTTATTGCAGGAGATCGTTGGCTTCAGCTGGAATGGGCGTGATGGTAAGTATAGTTTAATTTAGAACAATAAAGAATTGTGTGTTTATTTCAATTAAAGGACTTTATTCTGGGTGTTGTGTTTTTTTTAAATACTTTACTAGAAATTCATGGCGGTCATGTCTAATACTGGCGTGACCCCATGAATTTTGGGCTTGGGGCCAGCTGATAATACCAAGCTGGCCCTAACCCCTTTATTACCCAGTGAGCCACCGCACCAGGGCCCTGGATGAGTTGGGTACAGCGCCAGAAGATGGCGCTTCTATGAACGCGCCATTTTCCGGGGTGGCTGCGGACTGCAATTTGCAGCGGGGGTGGCCCAGAAAGCTTGGGCCTCCCTGCGCTGCAGATTCCAGCCCCCAGCTGCCTAGTTGTACCTGGCTGGACACAAAAACAGGGCGAAGCCCCACGTCAATTTTCTTTAAATTATTTCATGAAATAATTAAGAAAAAAAGGGCTTCCCTATATTGTTGTGTCCGGCCAGGTACAAATAGGCAGCTGGTGGTTGGGGGCAGCCCGTTCCTGCCTGCTGTACCTGGCTGGACACAAATATAGTGCGAAGCCCCACTTCAATTTTTTTTAATTATTTCATGAAATTCATGAAATAATTAAGAAAAAAAGGCCTTCCCTATATTGTTGTGTCCGGCCAGGTACAAATAGGCAGCTGGTGGATGGGGGCAGCCCGTTCCTGCCTGCTGTACCTGGCTGGACACAAATATAGTGCGAAGCCCCACTTCAATTTTTTTTAATTATTTCAGGAAATTCATGAAATAATTTAAAAAAAATTGACGTGGGGCTTCGCCCTATAATTGTGTCCAGTCAGGTACAGCAGGCAGGAACGGGCTGCCCCCAACCACCAGCTGCCTATTTGTACCTGGCCGGACACAACAATATAGAGAAGCCCTTTTTTTCTTAATTATTTCATGAAATAATTTAAAGAAAATTGACGTGGGGCTTCGCCCTGTTTTTGTGTCCAGCCAGGTACAACTAGGCAGCTGGGGGCTGGAATCCGCAGCGCAGGGAGGCCCAAGCTTTCTGGGCCACCCCCGCTGCAAATTGCAGTCCGCAGCCACCCCGGAAAATGGCGCGTTCATAGAAGCGCCCTCTTCTGGCGCTGTACCCAACTCATCCAGGGCCCTGATGCGGTGGCTCACTGGGTAATAAAGGGGTTAGGGCCAGCTTGGCATTATCAGCTGGCCCTAAGCCCGAAATTCATGGGGTCACGCCAATATTAGACATGACCACCATGAATTTCTAGTAAAGTATTTAAAAAAAACACAACACCCAGAAAAAAGTCCTTTAATTGAAATAAACACACAATTCTTTATTGTTCTAAATTAAACCATACTTACCATCACGCCCATTCCAGCTGAAGCCAACGATCTCCTGAAATAAAAGAAAAATAATAAAGCAACATCATCCTTACCTTTCCATGGTTCCCATGACAGCTTCAGCTCTGCTACATCGAGGTGACAGGCTGGACCGCAGCAGAACGCTGCCATCCAGCCTGTCATCCCGCAGACACTGAGAAGCGCAGGCTTGCTTGCGCTCCACAGTGTCTCTCTGTGAGGGCATCCAGATGAGCCGAGTTAATGTCCAATGAACTCGGCTCACCTCATGCACGTCACTGACAGCGTGGGAAAATTCTCCTGCACTCAGCGCTTCAGCATGGGAGAATTCTCACACTGAAGCGCTGAGTGCAGGAGAATTCTCCCACGCTGTCAGTGACGTGCAGGAGGTGAGCTGAGTTCATTGGACATGAGCTCACCTTATGCACGTCACTGACAGCGTGGGAAAAATCTCCTGCACTCAGCGCTTCAGCGTGGGAGAATTCTCACGCTGAAGCGCTGAGTGCAGGAGAATTCTCCCACGCTGTCAGTGACGTGCAGGAGGTGAGCTGAGTTCATTGGACATGAGCTCACCTTATGCACGTCACTGACAGCGTGGGAGAATTCTCCTGCACTCACCGCTTCAGCGTGAGAATTTTCCCACGCTGTCAGTGACGTGCATGAGGTGAGCCGAGTTCATTGGACATGAACTCGGCTCATCTGGATGTCGTCACAGAGAGACGCTGAGCAGCGCAAGCAAGCCTGCGCTTCTCAGTGTCTGCGGGATGAGAGGCTGGATGGCAGCGTTCTGCTGCGGTCCAGCCTGTCATCTCGATGTAGCAGAGCTGAAGCTGTCGTGGGAACCATGGAAAGGTAAGGATGAGGTTGCTTTATTATTTTTCTTTTATTGCAGGAGATCGTTGGCTTCAGCTGGAATGGGCGTGATGGTAAGTATGGTTTAATTTAGAACAATAAAGGATTGTGTCTTTATTTCAATTAAAGGACTTTATTCTGGGTGTTTGTGTTTTTTTTAACTTTGACTATGGGGTTAGTAATGGGGGTGTCTTATAGACGCCTCTCCATTACTAACCTGGGCTTGATGTCAGCTGGCATTATAAGCTGACATCAACCCCAACCCTATTACCCCCTGCCACCGCACCAGGGCAGCGTGGAAGAGCGAGGCTAAGTGCCAGAATTGGCGCATCCTATGGATGCGCCATTTCTGGGGCGGCTGACGGCTGGTGTTTCTAGCCTGGGAGGGGGCCAATATTCATGGCTCCCTTCCTGGGCTATTAATATCAGCCCCCAGCTGTCTGCCTAGCCTTTGCTAGCTATTAAATTAGGGGGGACCCCACGTCATTTTTTTGGGGGGGTCCCCCATTTTAATAGCTAGTAAAGGCTATGTATTCAGCTGGGGGCTGATATTAGTAGCCTGGGAAGCTCCGTGGGTATTACCCCCTTCCCAGGCTTCAAACATCTGCCCCAGCCGTCTGCTTAACCTCCGCTAGAGCCTAAAATTAAGGGGAACCCCACGCCAATTTTTTTAATAATAAATCCTTTATTTTAATACTAAATGACAAGTACAGTAACCAACACTATCACTGTACTTCATATATATGTGACTGACATGTTTCTATCTATCTAATCTATGTGTGAAGCTCTATTCTGTCTGTTATAAATTGTCGGGTACCGCTGCTGAATTGCCGGCCGGCTTTTTTAAAGAGACGGTGCATGAAAACACTATTATTTTTTTTGATAAATCCTTTACGCTAAATGACAAGTACAGTAAGCAACACTGTCACTGTACTTCGTATATATGTGGCTGACATGTTTCTATCTATCTAATCTATGTGTGAAGCTCTATTCTGTCTGTTATAAATTGTCGGGTACCGCTGCTGAATTGCCGGCCGGCTTTTTTAAAGAGACGGTGCATGAAAACACTATTATTTTTTTTGATAAATCCTTTACGCTAAATGACAAGTACAGTAAGCAGCACTTTCACTGTACTTCGTATATATGTGGCTGACATGTTTATATCTATCTAATCTATGTGTGAAGCTCTATTCTTTCTGTTCTAAATTGTCGGGTACCGGTGTATGCCGCTGCTGAATTGCCGGCTTTTCATGTTTCACTGTTGGCACTGTTCCCATCGATTTGGGCAATCACTGTAATGCCACAACCACCATGGCTGTGGCATTACAGTGAGTGGCAGACAATCCCTGCATGATTGGTGCTCTAAATAGCGCCAGACATGCAGGACACGCTTTTGGTGCACGAACAGTTATCGAACATAACCTCGAACAGCCGAATTTTTTGCAAATCGTTCGGGTTCGTCGAACAACTCGAACACCGCCCAAAACAGCTCGAATTTGAGATTGGCGAACAGTTCTAGTCGAACACCGCTCATCTCTAGCCGTGATGTAGGGAATCAGGATTAAGTGAGAATAAACTTTATTTTTTTAAATGATCGGGCCGTGGAGCCATCCTACTATATATCTGGAGTAGTGGGTCCATCATACTACATATGGAGTAGTGGGGCCATTATACTATATGTATGTGGGGCAGTGGGACCATCATAGTATATACAGGTGCATCTCACTAAATTAGAATATCTTCAAAAAGTTAATTTATTCCAGTTCTTCAATACTGTTTCAGTATGCTCCACAATCATGAGGAAGACTGCTGACTTGACAGATGTCCAGAAGGCAGTCATTGACACACTCCACAAGGTCCTAAAGTTCCAATTTTCATTTGGAAATCAAGGTCCCAGAGTCTGGAGGAAGAGTGGAGAGTCCACAATCCAAGCTGCTGGAGGTCTAGTGTGAAGGCTCCACAATCAGTGATGGTTTGGGGGGCCATGTCATCTGCTGGTGTAGGTCCACTGTGTTTTATCAAGACCAAAGTCAGCACAGCCGTATACCAGGACATTTTACAGCACTTCATGCTTCCCTCTGCCGACAAGCTTTTTGGAGATGGAATTATCATTCTCCAGCAGGACTTGGCCCCTGTCCACACGGCCAAAAGTACCAATACCTGGTTTACACACAACAGTATCACTGTGCTTGATTGGCTAGCAAACTCGCCTGACCTTAACCCCATAGAGAATCTATTATAGAGAATCTATGGGGTATTGTCAAGAGGAAGATGAGAGACACCAGACCCAACAATGCAGATGAGCTGAAAGACAGCTTTTTGAATTGAAGAACTGAAATAAATTAACTTTTTGATGATATTCTAATTTAGTAAGATGCACCTGTATATGGAGCAGTGGGACCATCATGCTATATATATGGAGGAGTGGGGGCATCATACTTAATATAGAGCAGTGTGTGTGTGTGTCACCCCAGGCTTGGATGCCACAAACAAGAATCTCTTTCTGAAAGCAGGAGGGAGGTCCCCTGGTTAGGGACAATTAGCATACAGCACCTCCTGTCCCAGGCCAGCAGGGGGAGCTGGCTGCCCCTATAAAAGCTGGAACTGGGGGCAGGGTTAGAGAGAACTGGACGACCTAGCTCAGGAGTGAGACTAGTCCCAGAGAAGGAGGGACAGTTCAGCTGTAGCTGAGGAGTCCGTGAGGCAGAGGAGAAACTGCAAGCCAGGGACAGAGGCGACGAGAGCCGGTCCTGGCAGAGAACCAATCTACCGGACATTGGGGTCCGGGGCTGTCAGGGTTACAAGCCCAGCAGCAGAGAACCAACCTGCGAGGGATTTCAGGTCCCTTGGCCTAAGAAGCCTGGAGGCTCCGCCACACAGAGGGACCAGTACATCGAGGAGCAAGCAACAGGTACCCAAGGCCTGAGTCGCAAGCCATACAGGAGAGAAGTACACGGCCAGCTCAGGGACGTGGGCTATTACACCACGAAAAGGGGGATAGTCAGAAAGAGAATAGAGAGAACGGTAGGCCTACACACTCACCCTGACCAGTGGGGCTCGCCCGAATGCTCTCAGACACCCAGGCCCATTCCTAACCGGTACTGTTGGGTCATTAATAATATCTACAATAAAGACCCTGAACTGTTTGAAGCGGACTCTGAACTCTTACTATTGCGGCCTGCACTATCACCCCCAACATCCACCTACACTGCCTGAGGCTACACTCTTCCTGTGGGGAGTTATCCTACCCCTGTGCTGCACACCAACACCAGCCTCAGCGGTCTGCCTTGCAGCGGCGGATATCTCCAACCGCAATCCACGGTGGCGTAGTCGGACATTGAAAACACTGATAAATAGACTGCCACCATTTGGTCTGACCACCCTGAGCCACGGGATCGGGTTGCCACTACTACCCCCATCAGCACCGTACACTAGAAGGCCCGGTTCCGGGTACCCCACGGCCCAGGGGGCGAGTCAGCTTTGGCGTAGTCGGCAGAATTGTGACCAACCCGCCACAAACGGGTATTGCGTGCCTGGAAAAAACTCTATACATATCTGAGTGAAGTTTCCCGCCATTCGGGGCCATTTCCCGCCAATCGGAGCCGTTTCCCGCCATCGGGCGCCATCTTCGGGACGCCGCGCGGGAAGAAGAGGGGCGTGGACGTCCAAAAACGCGCGAGACCTGAAGCGCCGCCCTACGCTGAGACGCTGCGCAAGGTCCTGGAAGGAGATCCAGCGGATGCCGACGTCATCACCGAGCAACGCAAGGTCCTCACCCAGAGCATCGCGAGCGGAGCCGCGGCCTACAGAAGAGGATCGCCAGAAGGTAGGCCACGGTTAACTAGGGGGGAGGAAGATGTCGGACGCGGAGGGACCCTCTACCACCAGCGTCGCCGCTACAGCTGTTATGCCGTTTTCCATGCCCTATATCCATAGGCGGATTATAATGAGGGCAATCCGGGCGACCGCCCAGGGCCCCGAGCCTGCAGGGGGCCCGCGGCTCCAGGTGGGGTGTCTAATGCCGGATTGCCCTCATTATATGTGCGGGCCGCCGCGGCACATAGCGGTAGCAGTGGCGGGAGGGGGGGCCCGGACCGCTCCCCCAGCAGCGGCCGCCGCTACTTCTTCATCGGCCTGGCCAGCACTGCAGCAGTTAACTTCCCTGTGCTGGCCCGGCCGCGTCACTGCTAGGAGACATGGCCCTGTGCGCGGCTGTGCCTCCTAGCTGTGACGTCACGCAGTGCGCCCCGGCCTGCAGTGCTGCACCGGAAAAGAGAGAGAGCAGGCAGGAGGAATTGAGCCGGGGGATGGTGAGTGTGTGTGTGTGTGGGCAGATGTGTGTGTGGGCAGGTGTGTGTGTGTTTGTGGACAGGTGTCTGTGGGGGAAGGTGTCTGTGTGGGCAGGTGTGTGTGTGTGTGTATATGTGTGTGTGTATATGTGTGTGTGTGTGTGTGTATGCAGGTGTGTGTGTGTTTGTGGGCAGATGTCTGTGGGGGCAGGTGTCTGTGTGGGCAGGTGTGTGTGTGTGTATATGTGTGTGTGTGTATATGTGTGTGTGTGTGTGTGTGTGTGGGCAGGTGTCTGTGTGGGCAGGTGTGTGTGTGGGCAGGTGTGTGTGTGTGTGGGCAGGTGTGTGTATATGGGTGTGTGTGTTTGTGGGCAGGTGTCTGTGTGGGCAGGTGTGTGTGTGGGCAGGTGTGTGTGTGTGTGTGGGCAGGTGTGTGTGTGTGTGTGGGCAGGTGTGTGTGTGTGTGGGCAGGTGTGTGTGTGTGGGCAGGTGTTTGTGTGTGTGTGTGTGTGGGCAGGTGTGTATGTGTGTGTGTGTGGGCAGGTGTGTGTATGTGTGTGTGTGTGTGGGCAGGTGTGTGTGTGTGGGCAGGTGTGTTTGTGTGTGGGCAGGTGTGTTTGTGTGGGCAGGTGTGTGTGTGTGTGGGCAGGTGTGTATGTGTGTGGGCAGGTGTGTTTGTGTGTCTGTGTGGGCAGGTGTGTGTGTGTGTATATGTGTGTGTGTGTGTGGGCAGGTTAGAAAGTCTTGCCCTGTTGAACACTACACCTGACTTGAGGCCACCACCTCTTGGTTGTCCAATGTTCTTGCTTCTCTAGGGCTCTTCTCAGATATTCATTATACCAGCTCCCCAGAATACCAAAGTTATGGTGGGTGACCGCGAGCCCTGGTGGTGGTCATAACTGCGGCCACCCAGGGGCAATACTCCATAACAACAATCCCCTGAGGTGGTGTAGGATGTAAGGACCTATTCACACTACATTCAGTGCTGCATTCAGGTCTTTACACAAGGCTTACAACTGAATCCCTGAAATTCAGGATTGTGCTGTCTGAAATGAGACATCTGAAAGCAGAGCAAATGGAGCCTAAAGATTCAGACTTTAGCCTCGGTTTGCCTTTGTTCAAATCAATGGCTATGTCAAGGCACATCTGAATGCCATTTTTCAGGGACTTAGATAGAAGCCTGGAAAGAGGAGATGAATGCATTGCAAAATTCAGTGTGAATAGGCCCTTATATCTGGAGTCTTGATATTGATGCCACAAGCATTTTACTTGTTTTTAACTTAAAAAAAATACACACACACAAATTATACACACACACACACACACTATACATACACGCTATACATACACACACACACTATACATACACACACACTATACATACACACATTATACACACACACACACACTATACACACACACACACACTATACATACACACACACTATACATACACACACATTATACACACACACACACTATACATACACACACACACACACTATACATACACACACACTATACATACACACACATTATACACACACACACTATACATACACACACACAAATGTGTGTGTGGGCAGGTGTGTGTGTGTGGGCAGGTGTGTGTGTGTGTGGGCAGGTGTGTGTGTGATGTCTCTCTGTTTGTGTGTGTGTGTGTGTGTGGGCAGATGTCATTGTGTGATGTCTGTTTGTATGTATTTTTGTGTTTCAAATGTGTTTATGCGTGTCTGTATATGTTTGTGTGTGTGTATGACTGCATGCGGCCTCCTACTGAGTATAGTTGGCGCCGTGCGGCCTCCTGATGTCTCTGGGGGGGCTCCGTGCGGCCTCCTGCTGTGTATAGATGGCTACGTGCGGCTCTCCGCTGTGTATAGATGGCTACGTGCGGCCCCCCGCTGTTTATAGACGGCGCTGTGCGGCCCCCCGCTGTGTATAGATGGCTACGTGCGCCCCCCGCTGTGTATAGATAGCTATGTGCGGCCCCCCGCTGAGTATAGATGTCGCCGTGCGGCCTCCTGCTGTGTATAGATGGCTACGTGCGGTCTCCCGCTGAGTATAGATGGCGCTGTGCGGCCTCCTGCTGTCTCTGGGGGGAGCGCCGTGCGGCATCTATACTCAGCAGGAGGCCGCACGTAGCCATCTATACACGTATACTCAGCAGGAGGCCGCACGTAGCCATCTATACGGTGCCATCTATACACAGCGGGAGGCCGCACGGCGCCATCTATACACAGCGGGAGGCCGCACGGCGCCATCTATACACAGCGGAAGGCCGCACGGCGCCATCTATACCCCTCGGGAGTCTCAGTGCTTTGCAAAGCAGTCAATAAATTCTGCTTGACTAATTCTGAGCACCATAAAGTCTGGTTCGCTTCTAACCTGCTGTCTTCATTTTCAGCTTGCTGAATTCTAACTCATTTACTGTCATTCGAGACGATGCCTTTGCTGGTCTCTTTCACCTTGAATACCTGTAAGTGCTCCACTTAATTTCATATTTTTGATTCTGTTCTTCTTCATCTTTTGGCATGTGCAATTGTATGAACAAGTATTCATATGAATTTATGACCTACTTAAACCTTTGAGGACCTTAAATTTTATTCAATCAAATTTTTTTCCAGTTTAAAACTATGGGACATATATGTGCCTTGGTCCTCAAAGGGTTTTTAAAGGGGCTGCAAACATAAATACGAAAAAAATAATTCAATTAGTGCTTTTTGTGTTCATTTAATTTTTATTTGAAGTCCATTTTTTTTTATATACCTTGAAATTAAACCCTACTCCATGGAATGAAGCCCTACCTACATGACATCTGAGAGCTACATGGATCCCGCTTGTGAGGTGCCTGTCCGTCACTAATATTCAGTTTTAGGGTCCACTCACTAAGCCATATATTCTCTCATGCAAGAGAATAGGGCCAGTTATGCTAATGACTCTGGGCTCAAACTCTGTCAGAGCTTCAACTGAGTGTGATCCGATTCTCTCGCAGCACAGATATGGAGAAGATGGAGAACTTAATTTCTCCATCTTCTCCATAGTCTCTGTGAGTGTTCATCGGACTGCACTTGGACGACATCCGAGTGCAGTCCAATGTTTTACGTGCACCCATAGACTTGTATGTCCGAATATCGAATGAGATTATTTTCTCATGCCAATAATCGCACTGTCCCATAGTATAACATAGGGCCGAGTCCTATCCGATAAAACATCACATAGCATTCGGCCGTGTTATACGACAGTGTGAGCGAGCCCTTAGAGTCGAGGAATATTTACATGCAAATGATGATATTACTCTCCAAGTGTATATTTTTTTAGGCGAGTTCATAGTAAATGCTTTGCATTTTTGACATGTGATCAACTAAAGAACAAGAAAGATTTAGGACCTCCCCTATAGAGAAACGGAAAATAGTTTGGAGGACTTGCATGTCCTTTTTTATTTATTATGAGAAAATCATAAAAGATCCCGTTTTTTAACCATGCTGTGACTTTCTGCTGAGGGAGAGGGAGAGAGCTGCCCTATTCAGAGTCTGTAATAAGACCTGCTGACAAAAGTGTTGAAGATACAGTCTAATGTGAATTAACAATGAAAAAAGTTAATTTAACAAATGGCTTGTATTTTTTTTAATACAAACTTTTTTGTCTTTACAGCTCCTTTAAAGGGAATCTGTCATCAGGTTTTTGCCACCTAATCTGAGAGCAGCATAATGTAGGGTTAGATGCACTGATTCCAGTAATGTGTCACTTACTGGGCTGCTTAGTGTTGTTTTGATAAAATCATTGATTTGTCAGAAGGTAATTATCACTAGATGACTAGTAAGTTCTGTAGGACCCCACCCCCATCACTGATCAGTAGATTTCTGTGTACACTGAGCATGGGCAGAAAGCTGCCAATCAGTGGTGTGGGTGGGGCTATACAGAGCGCAGCATTCAGAGAGCTGCTAGATCTGCAGCAGATAAAACGGTGATTTTCTCAAAATGACAACAAGCAGCTGAAAAAGTGACACATCGCTGGAATCAGGGTATCTGCCCCAATATTGTGCTGCTCTCAGATGAGGCAGCACAATTAATATTATGCCAAATTAATTTCCCGTGAACTATCACATGATCTATCACAGGGGATCATGTGACATGTCACGTGATAAATCAGGTGTGTGGAGGGGGCCCGCGCCTTCTAAACTGCCCGGGGCCCTTGCTACTCTTAATCCACCCCTGCCTATATCCCCGGAGCGGCCTGGCTGCCCCAGTATGCCGGCGAGTCGCATACCTTGGGCGACTTTAAAGAAAGGCTGTATAGACTGTTCAAAGTTTATCCCCTGACAGAAGAACAGAAAGTAAGCATACTGATAGGGCAGTTAACTGGTGCGGCCCAGCGGGAGGTAAAGTCTTGGACAGCTGAGGAGAAAAGGACTGTAAGGGGGGTTCTGACCCGTCTACGGGACACCTTTGATACCCGCACCTCAGCAGAAATCAAAATGCGGTTCTATGGATGTAAGCAGCGAGCTCAAGATAGCATCCGAGATTATGCCCTAAATTTACAGGAAGCCTTGGGGGCAATTAAGCAAGCTGACCCTGGCAGCGTGCAGGATACAGATAAACTATTGACTGACCAGTTCATAGAAGGTCTGCTGTCCAGCGCCCACAGAACCCAGCTGCGCCTCATGGCCCTACAGAACCCCGATTTGACTTTTGCACAGTTCAAAGATAGGGCCATCCGGGTGCTCCGAGAACTTGCACCGGGTGGCGCTGTAGCTTCCCGGCGCCCTGCCATCCCTTACCACCAGGGGGCGGCGCCCTATCCCGCAGACCTTGTGGGGGCTGATCCGCAGGCCCTAAATCCATCCCCGCCTGCAAACCTGCACCATCAGGTCCAAGAACTAACAAAGAGTGTTGCTGCATTGACCAGGACCGTACAGTCGTTACAGATGGACCCGTCAGGACCAATCAAGCTGGCTTCCAGTCCGGAGGATGTCCCGTGGCGTCGACGGAGGAGGATCCCGTCATTCAGAGGGAGGCCCGCCGATCATTACACTGAGGATGGACAGCCGATTTGCCGCCGTTGTAGCCAGCCGGGACACGTAGCCAGGTACTGTACTTTAAATGGGTCCGACCTGGGGCAAAGGGCCAACCCCCAGGCATAAGGTCATCAGGCCCATCTAATTGGCGTGATAAGTACGTAGGGGGACGCCCGGTTTTACCCGTAGTGCTGGACGGTATCCCCATGAGTGCACTGCTGGACACCGGGTCCCAAGTGACTACCATCCCCTATGTACTTTTCAAGCAGTACTGGAGTGACACTGATATAACTCGTTATCCAGACGACGACTTGAGCATCATCGCCAGCAATGGTCAACCCGTGCCGCAGGTGGGGTTCAGAGAGATGACCATTAAGATTGGTAAAGTTGAACTGCCGGCACAGGGAGTGATCATTGTGAACATTGACCGTCGAGAAAGTCACCCTCAAATAACCTTTGGTACTAATGTGATTGAAAATTGTCTTTCAGAAGTAATTGTAATTTTGCAGCAGGTGGCGATGAATGCGAGCTCCAGCCAACAGAGGGTCCTCCAGAAGGAGATATGAGCCCTGATGAGATGGCAACAGGTAGAACTGTCTGGTGGTGAGATCGGTAGCGTGAGGATGAGCGACCCGTTCCCCATTGCTATGCCCCCCAAAAGTGAAATGGTGTCGGACTGCAATCGGGTTAAGAGGGAGAGACTACCAAGCCATGGTAGAACCCGTGTACTCAGACAGCAGGCCCACCATTTTGACAGCCCGGGGGGTGGTCGATGTCCGCCATGGAAGGGTGCCCATCCGGATCTTAAACATTGGGGAAAGGGAAGTACACTTGCCCCGGTACGCTACACTAGCCAAATTGTATACTGTTGAACACAATGCTGTCAGGGCCATGGAACCCTTGCCTCCATCTCCCCAGGTGGAGGGTAATGGTTCCCAGAAACCCAAGGAGGACTGGTGCCAGAAAACTCCACGTGGGTGCTGACTCCACTCCCTTGCACCAAAAACAGGGAGTCTACTGGGTGGTTCAAGAGTACGAGTGAATCTTTAGTAAGCACCCACTAGACTTCGGC
Organism: Phyllobates terribilis; assembly: GCF_046119375.1. Classification (NCBI taxonomy): domain Eukaryota; kingdom Metazoa; phylum Chordata; class Amphibia; order Anura; family Dendrobatidae; genus Phyllobates; species Phyllobates terribilis. The sequence continues at coordinate 4,353,468 of NW_027362831.1, forward strand.
AGAGTGAAAGGGGTAGAACACCACATCCCCACGGGGAGCCACCCACCAATAAAAGAAAGATACAGACCTGTACCACCCCGCACACTATCAGAACGCAAAGGGTATGCTGAGAGAAATGAAGGAAGCCGGGGTCATTAGAGACAGTTGTAGCCCCTGGGCAGCCCCCTTGGTTCTGGTAAAAAAGAAAGACTGTACTATGAGAATGTGCGTGGACTATAGAGAAGTCAATCGTATCACCCAGAAAGACGCATACCCGTTGCCTAGAATAGAGGAGTCTTTGGTCGCACTAAAATCAGCTAATTTATTCTCTACTTTGGACCTTACTAGTGGGTACTGGCAGGTTACTGTGGCAGAGGCTGATAAGGAGAAGACCGCCTTCACCACCCCGATGGGATTAAGTGAATTCAACTATATGCCGTTCGGGCTCTGCAACGCACCCGGGACCTTCCAGAGGCTGATGGAATGCTGTCTAGGGCACCGAAACTTTGAGACGGTCCTACTTTACCTGGACGACGTGATTGTCTATTCGAAGACTTACGAGGACCATCTAAAGCACCTGGCCGAGGTGTTCGAGGCCCTGGCAGGCTTTGGCATGAAAGTGAAACCCTCCAAGTGCCATCTGTTAAAGCCGAAGGTACAGTACCTGGGACACGTGGTGAGTGCAGAAGGAGTAGCCCCCGACCCTGACAAAATCATGGCAATAAAGAACTGGCCAAGCCCCTCTAACATAAAAGAAGTGAGGCAGTTCGTTGGGTTGGTAGGCTACTACCGAAGGTTCATCCCCAGGTTCACCAAGATGGCAGCCCCTATGCAGGACCTCCTTATAGGACAATCTAAGACCAGAAGCCAAAAGCCACCCTTCAACTGGGACAAGCCGGAAGAGGAGTCCTTCCGCCAGCTGAAGATGGCCCTCACGGGGGATGAGATCCTGGCCTACCCTGATTATGGCCAGCCTTTTATCCTCCACACAGACGCCAGTAATGTGGGGCTGGGAGCCGTACTGTCACAGAACCAACAGGGCAGAGAAAGGGTGATCGCGTATGCCAGCCGGAAGCTGAGGCCCACCGAGAGAAACCCGGAGAATTACATCTCCTTTAAGCTGGAGTCCTTGGCAGTGGTGTGGGCCGTAACAGAACGTTTCAAGCATTACCTGGCCTCTGTGAAGTTCACTGTGTACATGGACAACAATCCGTAGACACATCTGGACAATGCGAGGCTTGGTGCCCTAGAGCAGCGGTGGATGGCCCGGCTAGCAAACTATGACTTCACCATGAAGTACCGGGCAGGCCGAGCCAATGCCAATGCAGATGCCCTATCGAGAATGCCCCACTTGCCCGATGAGGGAGAAGATCCAGATGAGTTGGAGGAAATAGAGCTTCCTGCATTCCACCGGTACGGGGCCACTCAGTACTCCCACCGTGTAAGAGACAAAGACTTGACCACTGTCATGTTCAATCCCTTACCTCACCACGGCTGGGCTGAAATGCAAGATAGTGACCCTGCAATTCGCCTGGTGAAAGACCTGTTGACCCAGGCAGACGCTAGCCCTGGCTCGGACGCTCCAGAGGAAGCCAAGCAGTTATGGAAGGAGAAAAGCAGGCTATTCCTCTACGAAGGTAAGCTGTGCAGAAGGCTTGTCAACCACCGGACGCACGAGCTGACCTGGCAGGTAGTGGTCCCGAGACGAGATGCAGCAATGGTCCTGGAGGCCTACCATGACAGAGCGGGACACTTCGGGTGGAAGAAACTGGAGTTCCTACTGAGAGAGCGGTTCTACTGGGTCGGAATGAGAGGGGCCATAGAGAAGTGGTGCAGGGACTGCGGCCCATGTAACCTCAGAAGGAAGGACGGTACCAGCCAGAAGACGCCCTTGATGCCCATCGTCACCAGGCAGCCTCTTGAGCTGGTAGCTCTGGACCATGTGAAACTGGCTCCAAGCCGGTCAGGCTACGTCTATGCCCTGACAATAGTGGACCACTATTCCCGGTTCCTGGTGGTGGTTCCTGTTAAAGACTTGACAGCCCAAACAGCGGCCAGAGCCTTCCAACAACACTTCTGCCATCCACACGGGTATCCGGAACAGGTCTTGACAGATTAAGGTCCAGCGTTTGAGGCTGAGATCTTCCAGGAGTTCTGCAACCTCTACGGCTGTAAGAAGATTCGGACAACGTCTTACCACCCACAAACCAACGGGCTATATGAGAAATTGAATAATATCGTCATTGATCTCCTCAAAACGTTGCCCCTGTAAGAACGCAGCCTGTGGCCGGAGAAGCTGCCAGACCTGATAGACTTATACAACCATATCCCGGTGAATTCTACAAATTGCACCCCGGCTTACCTGATGAGGGCAAGACCAGGTAAGCTGCCGATAGACCTGGAGATGGGAGTCCTCCCCACCTCCCCAGATGCGGTCTGGGATACGGAACGGCGGCTACAGTACAAGAAGGTACAGGAGAGTGTGGAGAGGAGTCTGGCTCAAGCGAGAGAAAAGCAAGAGAGGCTCTTCAACCAACACGCCCCTGCTGGTCCCCTGGAACCTGGTGAGCAGGTCCTGAAGCGGAAGAGACGGCTTCACAAGCTAGATGACCAGTGGGAGAGCGACCCGTACACAGTACTGCAGTCCAACCACAACAACCCGAAGGTATGTGTAATTACCAAGGATGGAGGAGAAACCACTAGCACCGTCTCCAGAGACCACCTAAAAAGGTGCCCCAAGCAACTACAGAGTGCAGGAGAAGATCAAGATGACCTTGAACCCGCAGAAGACAAGAAAGAAATGATCAGCACAGTTCTTGGAGAGTTCCCCCGGTCCTGGACTCGGATAAATGATGCAATAGTGGTACCCGTCCTACACTTCCTTCAACCAACCCAGCAGGAACCTACAGGAGAGCAGAAGGAATCAGAAGACCAAGCAGCACTAGAGGCAGAAGAACCCATGCCAGCAGCCCAGGAGAGTCAACCCTCTGCTGACAGTGAGCCTGCCATACCTGCGGTAAGCCAAAGGACCCGCAGATAGCTGCCTGCACTGCCTGTAAACCCAGCTAGTAGCTGTACCCTGAATGCTAGTGGGGAAAGTCAGGTTAGACCACCACCAGACAGTGGGTTACGCAGGTCAACCCGGAGCACTAGGGGGCAAATACCAGCTCGCTGGAAGATCTAAATGCTGTATATTGTAAATGTTTTATGTTTGTTGCCTGGTTGCTAATTATGTTTTTCCAGTCTTTCTAGTTCATGGACTAACAGGTTATGGACGCTGAATAACCGGAACTGTCTTGTAGATAGTTGCACTTGGTGCCCTCTTTCGAAGATGGCCACGGAAGAAAAATCTGTCCGGTGTGGCCTCCTTGTGGCCCAAAGTAGAGAGCTCAGCCTTGTCGAGGAACTTGGGGTTTATGGAAACAGGTCCCCACACCGTGGAAAACTTCACACCTTGTTGGGTGACATGGACACCCGGTCACGGAAGCGCCGTGACCTCAAGGACAAAATATACTTGTATATATGATATGTTGTCATTTATACCCTGTATTTGTGTTTCCTGTTTAGTCCAGAGTACTAAATTTTACTAGGGGAGAATGTGTCACCCCAGGCCTGGATGCCACAAACAATAATCTGTGTCTGAGAGCAGGAGGGAGGTCCCCTGGTTAGGGACAATTAGCATACAGCACCTCCTGTCCCAGGCCAGCAGGGGGAGCTGGCTGCCCCTATAAAAGCTGGAACTGGGGGCAGGGTTAGAGAGAACTGGAAGACCTAGCTCAGGAGTGAGACTAGTCCCAGAGAAGGAGGGACAGTTCAGCTGTAGCTGAGGAGTCCGTGAGGCAGAGGAGAAACTGCAAGCCAGGGACAGAGGTGACGAGAGCCGGTCCTGGAAGAGAACCAATCTACCGGGCATTGGGGTCCGTAGCTGTCAGGGTTACAAGCCCAGCAGCAGAGAACCAACCTGCGAGGGATTTCAGGTCCCTTGGCCTAAGAAGCCTGGAGGCTCCGCCACACAGAGGGACCAGTACAGCGAGGAGCAAGCAACAGGTACCCAAGGCCCTAGTCGCATGCCATACAGGCGAGAAGTACACGGCCAGCTCAGGGACGTGGGCTATTACACCACGAAAAGGGGGATAGTCAGAAAGAGCATAGAGAGAACGGTAGGCCTACACACTCACCCTGACCAGTGGGGCTCGCCCGAATGCTCTCAGACACCCAGGCCCATTCCTAACCGGTACTGTTGGGTCATTAATAATATCTACAATAAAGACCCTGAACTGTTTGAAGCGGACTCTGAACTCATACTATTGCAGCCTGCACTATCACCCCCAACATCCACCTACACTGCCCTGAGGCTACACTCTTCCCGTGGGGAGTTATCCTACACCTGTGCTGCACACCAACACCAGCCTCAGCAGTCTGCCTCGCAGCGGCGGTTATCCCTGACCGCAATCCACGGGTGGCGTAGTCGGACATTCAAAACACTGATAAATAGACTGCCACCATTTGGTCTGACCACCCTGAGCCACGGGATCGGGTTGCCACTACTACCCCCATCAGCACCGTACACTAGAAGGCCCGGTTCCGTGTACCCCACGGCCCAGGGGGCGAGTCATGTGCATCAAATTATACATACACATATGGGGCAGTGGGGCTTCATACTATATACAGGTGCTTCTCACAAAATTAGAATATCATCAAAAGTTAGTTTATTTCAGTTCTTCAATGCAAAAAGTGAAACTCCTATATTATAGAGTCATTACACACAGAGGGATCTATTATATAGAGTCATTACACACAGAGTGATCTATTATATAGAGTCATTACACACAGAGGGATCTATTATATAGAGTCATTACACACAGAGGGATCTATTATATAGAGTCATTACACAGAGGGATCTATTATATAGAGTCATTACACACAGAGTGATCTATTATATAGAGTCATTACACAGAGGGATCTATTATATAGAGTCATTACACACAGAGGGATCTATTATATAGAGTCATTACACACAGAGGGATCTATTATAAAGTCATTACATAGAGTGATCTATTATATAGAGTCATTACACAGAGGGATCTATTATATAGAGTCATTACACACAGAGGGATCTATTATATACAGTTATTACACACAGAGGGATCTATTATATAGAGTCATTACACACAGAGGGATCTATTATATAGAGTCATTACACACAGAGGGATCTATTATATAGTCATTACACACAGAGGGATCTATTATATAGAGTCATTACACACAGAGGGATCTATTATATAGAGTCATTACACACAGAGGGATCTATTATATAGAGTCATTACACACAGAGGGATCTATTTTAAGTGTTTATTTCTGTTAATGTTGATGATTATGGCTTACAGCCAATGAAAACACAAACGTCATTATCTCAGTAAATTAGAATACTTCATAACAACAGCTTGAAAAATGTTTTTAAAATCTGAAAAGTTGGCCTACTGAAATGTATGTTTAGTAAATGCCCTCAATACTTGTTCGGGCTCCTTGTGCATCAATTACTGCATCAATGCGGCAATGTGGCATGGAGGGATCAGCCTGTGGCACTGCTGAGGTGTTATGGAAGCCCAGGTGGCTTTGATAGCAGCCTTCAGCTCATCTGTATTGTGGGGTCTGGGGTCTCATCTTCCTCTTGACAATACCCCATAGATTCTCTATAATAGATTCTCTATGGGGTTAAGGTCAGGCGAGTTTGCTGCCAATCAAGCACAGTGATACTGTTGTGTGTAAACCAGGTATTGGTACTTTTGGCAGTGTGGACAGGGGCCAAGTCCTGCTGGAGAATGACATTTCCATCTCCATAAAGCTTGTGGGCAGAGGGAAGCATGAAGTGCTGTAAAATGTCCTGGTAGACGGCTGCGCTGACTTTGGTCTTGATAAAACACAGTGGACCTCCACCAGCAGATGACATGGCCCCCCAAACCATCACTGATTGTGGAGACTTCACACTAGACCTCCAGCAGCTTGGATTGTGGCCTCTCCACTCTTCCTCCAGACTCTGGGACCTTGATTTCCAAATGAAATGCAAAATTTACTTTTCATCTGAAAACAACACCTTGGGGCACTGAGCATCAGACCAGGTCTTTTTCTCTTTGGCCCAGGTAAGACGCTTCTGGCGTTGTCTATTGGTCATGAGGGGCTTGACACAAGCAATGCGACACTTGTAGCCCATGTCCTGGATACGTCTGTGTGTGGTGGCTCTTGAAGCAATGACTCCAGCAGCAGTCCACTCCTTGTGAATCTCCCCCAAATTTTTGAATGGCCTTTTCTTAGCAATCCTTTCAAGGCTGCGGTTATCCCAGTTGCTTGTGCACCTTTTTCTACCACACTTTTTCCTTTCACGTCCATTAATATGCTCGGATACAGCACTCTGTGAACAGCTGCTTCTTTAGCAATGACCTTTTGTGGCTTACCCTCCTTGAGGAGTGTGTCAATGACTGCCTTCTGGACATTTGTCAAGTCAGCAGTCTTGCCCATGATTGTGGAGCCTACTGAAACTGACTAAGGGACCTTTTTAAATGCTTAGGAAGCCTTTGCAGGTGTTTCTTGTTAATTCTAATTTACTGAGATAATGACTTTTGTGTTTTCATGGCTGTAAGCCATAATCATCAACATTAGCAGAAATAAACACTTAAAACAGATCACTCTGTTTGTAATGACTCTGTATAATATATGAGTTTCACTTTTTGGATTGAAGAACTGAAATAAATTCACTTTTTGATGATATTCTAAGTTTCTGAGAAGCACCTGTATGTAGCAGTGCGGCAATTATACTATATACAGTCAGGAGTATAAGTACTTGATACACTGACAATTTCGAAAGTTTTTCCACCTACAAAGAATGAAGAGGTCTGTTTTGTTCTACTTAACTGCTGCAACTTGGACCTTTAACAGGATTTATATTTCACCTATGAGAAAGCATACTATGTGTATTTGGCAGATTAACTCAGGCATGTTTATGATAAACTGAATACCTGGATTGGAGTCCTATTTATATACAGAATATTGACTATTAATGCTGGCAGAGTAAGTCTTAGGCTATATTCACACTAGGTGTTTTTTTTCTGCAGCAAAACATAATCTCTTGGCAGGAAAGAAGTAGCGTCAAAAACGCAGGTTTTTGTGTGTTTTTTTGCAGTGGTTCTTGGTGCATTTTTGGTGCGTTTTTCAGGATCCCAAAGTTCAGCTTTGCTTCCACCATAGACACATGAAAACAGGTCACCATTGCAAGACATATGTTCATGAAAAAGTACACATTACAAATGTAACAGGGGGGGGGGGTGAATTGGTCTGGAATGGTTTATCTAAGACTCTGGCAGTGCATTGAATTTGTAGGACACTATTTACTTTCACATTATGGTTTGCCATTGAGTTGCTCAGGCATTGTTCATTTTCACACCTCCCTGGGCCACACGTGTTGTTCAATCTCACACCTAGCTCAACCAATGTTTACTTTGTAGGCATCACTAATTTAATTAAACTGTAATAATCCAAGCTGCTATCTCAGGTGACCAAGACAAGATGGTTTAAAGTTGAGAAAATCACAGGAATAAATTTGCGTCACATACTTGCTTTTTTCACTAAAAACGCAGCAAAATGTTCACACTAGGCTTTTTTTCAGCATTTTTTTCCACCACCCTTTTTTTTAATGGGTGAAAAACACTGAAACAAGTGACATACTCTATTGCAAAAAGCCATGGAAAGCACAAAATACTGAGGACAAATAAGCAAGCTTTGTGCATGAGATTTCGGAAATCTCATAGACTTTGTTGGTACTGTAAAACGCAGCTGAAAATTTGCATAAAAAAGCCCGCTAAAAAAACGTCTAGTGTGAATATAGCCTTGTATAACAGTTTGCCAATGAGTTAGGATATATGACCATGATGCAGAAATGCTGCGGATTTTTCCTAAACGTTTCTGCATCTCCCTGGGTTGTCAAGCGCTTTGCCAAGTGATTTTAGCATCACTTGGAAAAGTGCTTGACAACTTGGTCACACTATATAATTCCATGCAACCGGCATGGATTTACATAGTGTGACCAAGTTACAATGCTGCAAATGCAGCATCAATAATAAAAAAAAAGAATAATAATGGTGAAAAATAAAAAACAAACATTATACTCATCTTCCGATGGTCCTCGATCTCCTTCTCCGGTGCGTCCGGTGTCTTCGGCGGATCACGGTGCTGTAAAAGGACCTTCCATGACGTCATTTAGTCATGTGACAGGTCACGCGACCGCCGATGCCAGCGGTCGCGTGACCTGTCACATGACTAAATGGCGTCATCGAAGGTCCTTTTACCACCGCGAGCAGCCGAAGAGCCAGCAGCACCGCCGGGAGCAGACAGGGGCCATCAGAAGGTAAGTATATGTTTATTTTTTATTTTAATTCTATTTTAACTACAGGTACTATGGTACCCGGGTCTGGAGGAGAGTCTCTTCATCTCCAGACCCGGGTACCATCCACGCATTGAGTCGCATAATATCCACATGTGTATGTGTAGTCATGCGGATGTTATGCGTTCCAATGCTAGTCAATGGCGGCTAAATCGCAGCGACTCTGCAAAATTAATAGACGAGCTGCGGATTTTTCCGCAATGATAATCCGCAGCGGAAATCATCGCGGCATGTGCACAGCACATGCGGATTATCATTGGGGACCATTGCAGACCTATCACCAAGCGTTTTTTATGTGTTTCCGCGGCTGAAGTTACGCTGCAGAAACGCCTAAAAAACGCATAGTGGGCACACAGCCTTAAAAGTTCTATGGTGAAGAAAAACACGTGAGATAATAAATGCAAAATATACAATATTTCCCATAATATGACTGAGGATATCTTTAGGGTGTATTCACTGTTTTTCTTCTGCAGCAAAAATGCTGTGTTTTACAGTACCATCTTAGTGAATGACATTTCTGAAATCTCATTCACATGCTGTTTTTTTTGCATTTTTTTTAAATCTGCAGCTTGTCAAGTCTTTCAGAGGTTTTGCAGCATTTTTCACCCATTCAAATGAATGGAAAAAAAACACAAGTAAAAACACCTGAATTTTAAGCAGCGTTTTTCCTGCCTCCTTTGATTTTTGAGGTAGAAAAAAAATGCTGCCAAAATCCAACTTGTGAACACACCTTTATCCTGGATGTGTTCTAATTGGATATAAAATAGAACGGCCATGATAACATGGGTAGTTAATTGTATGGTGTTTTCACTTTATATATTACCAGGCCGCATTCTATTTGCGCAGAGCTGCTCCGTGAAGATTCTATCACAAGATTCCGTGATGACATCACAGGTGATGGTGACATCACTGCTCACAGTCGCTATATATACAATGCACATAGGCTCACCCGTGCCTTTCTTGGCTCTATAGTGACTGATAGCACTTGCAGTTTTTCACTATGGCTGGAATTGTTTTGGACATTCCTCAGGTAAAAGCACTATTGTTGATCCTTATGATCAATCGTCCTAACAGTGTGCTTCTACCACCCGATGGAGTCCTCAGCTTCACTCACCGGCTGGTGATGGAGCTAGTAAAGGATTGCCTGACCAAACACCGACAACGTCGTCTAACGTCAGACTATCTGACGGATTTACTTCAGAACATCAGGACATTACTACACCAGGTAAGTGGCGGACACTCTGCACAGAACATCTCAATATTAACAGATAATAATGGAGGGATAGAAGCTTTTTCTTCTAATATATCATATTTTGCAGACCATAAGACGCACCAAAAATTTTTGGGAGGAAAATAGGAAAAACATTTATTATAATAAAATGGGGGTCTGTCTTATAGTCCGAATTTTCGGTTGCTTACTGAGGGGGGAGGTGGCAGTGGAGCAAAGTCACAGGAGGCAGAGTCGCTGCTGCAGGAAGTTGGCAGTAGGAGTGGGGCGCTGCTGCGGGCCCCAAGCTGGGAGGAGCGGGGTGTCCAGAAGGTGCGAGGCTGCGGGCCCTGGGCTTCAAGGAAATGTTAGCGGTAATTCAGGAGGGGAGGCCCTGCTCTGCTTATTGATTTCTCTGCAGTGGGCTTCAAGAAGTAGGCTGCTGGAGATGGCCAATACGCAAATTGAGATCTCAGCTCGTCATTGAGCCGAGATCGAAATCTTCACATGCACTGCCTCCAGCGGCCATTTGCCTGAAGCCCACCGCCAGAAAATCAATGAGCAGAGCGGGGACTCCCCTCCTAAATCACCGCTAACATTTCCTTGAAGCCCAGGGCCCGCAGCCTCGCACCTCCTGGATACCCCGCTCCTCCCAGCTCGGGGCCCGCAGCAGCGCCCCACTTCTACTGCCGGCTTCCTACAGCAGTGACCCTACCTCCTGTGACCTCACTCCACCACAGCCACCCCCCTGGTAAGCTACATTCAGACAATTATTATTATTAATAATCTGTCTGATATGCTGGGGTGGAGAGTTCCAGAGTAGGGGGGATGCACGGGAGAAATCTTGTATGCGATTGTGGGAAGAGGAGATAAGAGGGGAGTAGAGAAGAAGATCTTGTGAGGATCGGAGGTTGCGTGCAGGTAAGTACCGGGAGACTAGGTCACAGATATATGGAGGAGACAGGTTGTGGGTGGCTTTGCATGCCAAGGTTAGGGTCTTGAACTGGAGTCTCTGGGTAATGTGTAGCCAGTGAAGGGATTGGCGGAGCGAGGGGAGAAGCCAGGGAATAGCGGGGGGACAGGTGGATTAGTCAGACAGCAGAGTTTAGGATAGATTCGAGGGGTGCGAGAGTGTTAGAAGGGAGGTCAAAAATTTTGGAAAAAAAGGCATCTTATAGTCCAAAAAATACGGTAAAACACAACGAGTCCCCAAATACAGTATGTAGTCATTGTATCTGCAGACAGAGAACCGATGTCACATACAATTTCCGCCTCCATTCTGACCGCTCTCATCTCAAAATTCTCCTTTCCATTTTTCCTTCTTTATAGGCTGAAGAAAGATCTCAGACTGAAGATTTGGCTGTCTTTAAAGAACTGGCCGAAAAAGTCCTGTCTATACTAGAACGCTCATTGGAACGCCCGGTAAGGATCAATATTAATAGACGTATCTTAATCCACCGTATCTGAGGAGACTTTCTGAGAAAAGGTCTGAAGATGGCGCGGGATTTGTATCGTTACAATTGGTGCATCTGTAAATGTTGGTTTAGTCCTTCATGATTTATGTATTTGGTGATTTAGTGAAATCTTCCACATATTAATTATATATATTATATCTATCAGGAAACAACAGGAGGCGACACCAAATATGGGCAAAATGTGACCCCGAAAATCCCTGACCCTAATAGGAGTCAGCCGGAGCTGAACAGCGATCTGATTACAGGTGAGCGATCACCCGACCTTCTACAAGGAATGTCCAGATATTACAGAGGACGGAGGATAATGTTAGATTTACTCTCTACTCTGTGTAATGGGAACCTGGCAGCACATTGTTACATATAGAAGTAGTGGTGTGACGGTATAGGCCATTGTCCCCTAATAATAATTGTTTGTAGAAATCCAATGTGCCAGTCAGGAGAAATGTAAAGTAGACACCATATACAAATCAGAATGGAAGTGCGCTGGGGGCGTGAAAGAAGAAATCCAAGTGCAGTGACACGCCCCCAGTGCACTTCCAGGCTAATTTGCAAATCTCTCCTATGTTTCAGCTCTCTTACCATCACTCGTATGTGCAGCGTGGGTGGGGGGTTCCTCATTCATGTGATGGAGGGTCCATTCTGCAGTGCTATAGCAAGTAACATGAAATAAATTAAATTTAAATTGCATTACTGCTCTAGAAAATGGGAAAAAACTAAGAAACTGAGCACATAATTTGGCCAATTCATGAATGCCCAGCAGCCAATGACAAGGCGATCTTTTTGTTGGAATCCTCTCCTAATGTGAATCCTCTCCTAGGCTGAAGCCTACATTTATATGGGTAGGTAGGATCCTGTTGTAATTAAAACCACCCTGGGCTGATGGGTGGAGATAGGTTCCCAGTAAAAAAGGTCGCCTTGCCGTGACTGCTGGGCATGCACCGAGCAAAAGAAGGTCGCCTTGCCGTGGCTGCTAGGCATGCACCCAGCAAAAGAAGGTCGCCTTGTCATGACTGCTGGGCATGCACCCAGCAAAAGAAGGTCGCCTTGTCGTGACTGCTGGGCATGCACCCAGCAAAAGAAAGTTGTCTTGCCGTGACTGCTGGGCATGCACCCAGCAAAAAAAAAGGTCACCTTGCCGTGGCTACTTGGCATGCACCCAGAAAAAGAAGGTCGCCTTGCCGTGGCTGCTGGCCATGCATGAATTGGCCAAATTATGCGCTAAGTATCTTCCTTTTATCCTATTTTCTACAGCAGTAATGCAATTCAAATTTCATTTATTTCATGTTTACATGCTATAGCGTTACAGAGTGCAACTTTGTTAGTTAGATATTTGGATGGCTACTCTTAGTATGCACCTGTTCACACCCATTTTCTTTTCGGAAGTGATGGTCAGTCTTTTGTTATTTATGAAGGGGTTCCTCCATCATTTACATTACATTTATCTATGGATTCCCCGTATATTCTCATATTTAGAATCCCCATATAACGAGTATTAATCCCATTTACAGACATCTTGTCATTTCTCCGTTATATTGCTGTATTATCTATGTAGGAATAATATCCTCTAATACATTTCATTTCTTCATCATTATTTTAGAAACAACTGAGCTGTCGAATCCTAACAATGGAATTAGTGAGATCCCGGAGATCCAAGAATCCGTAAGTATCATAGAGGGGGATGCGTGTGTGTCATCAGATCATGGGGTGTGAATGACTCGTCCAGTATAATCCCCCATACAACCATGGGACGTCTCTATTCTAAGTGTAGATGACCCTATGGTGTTAATTACATTTGAATTACAGGGAATCTGTCACCAGGTTTATGCTATTTGGTCTGAGAGAAGCATGATGCAGGGACAGAGACCCTGATTCCATGTGTTGATTACTTTACTCGGTGGAGCAGTTGTGATAAAATCACTATTTTTTTCTGCTGCAGAGCTCTGAATGCTGAGTCTTGTATAACCCCGCCCACACCATTGATTGGCAGCTTTCTGTGTACACTGTGCATAGGCAGAAAGCTGCTAATCAGTGGTGGAGGCAGGGGTACAGAGCAATAGGACTACCTGGCTAGACAGATAGTCTTCTAGTGATAATCTACTGATTTTATTGAAACAGCCACACACAGCCTAGTAAGTAACACATCACTGGAATCAGGGTCTCTGCCCCTACATCATGGTGCTTTCAGAATACATAGCAAACACCTGGTGACAGATTACCTGTAAGTCCTCCTCTGTGTGATCTCCCACATTATCCAGAATGTTATAGTAATGTATGATGACCGTTGCAGGGCGGCTCCAGGATTTTGTGGGCCCTGGGCGAAAGAGTCTCAGTGGCCCCTTTAACACATACCACGATTCATGATGCACAGATACCGCAGAAAAAAAAAAAAAAAAAATATATATATATATATATATATATATATAGTACAAGCCCGAAGATTTCACTTCTTACATTACATGAGCGATATCTATTGTAAATTCCACAATAACTCAGAAAGCGGCGAATCCTCACAGCTCACAGTGCAGACCGGACAGTAATGTCCTCCACACAGTATAATGGCACCACATAGTCCTCTATACCGTATTATGAGCTCCATATATTGCTCCATATAGAATAATGGACCCCATAAAATGCTCCACGCAGGCTGTGCCCCCATATAATGCCCCATGCAGGCAGTGACCCCACACATAATGCCCCATGCAGGCTGTGCCCCCCACATAATGCCCCATGCAGGCTTTGACCCCCCACATAATGCTCCATGCAGGCTGTGACCCCCACATAATGCCCCATGCAGGCTTTTACCCCCCACATAATGCCCCATGCAGGCTGTGCCCCCCCCACATAATGCCCCATGCAGGATGTCACCCCCCATATAATTCCCCATGCAGAATGTCCCTCCCACATAATGCCCCATGTAGGCTGTGCCCCCCACATAATGCCCCATGCAGGCTGTGCCCCCCCACATAATGGCCCATGCAGGATGTCAACCCCCCATATAATTCCACATGCAGGATGTCCCCTCCACATAATGCCCCATGCAGGATGTCCCACCCCACATAATGCCCCATGCAGGATGTCCCCCACACATAATGCCCCATGCAGGATGTCACCCCCCATATAATTCCCCATGCAGGATGTCCCCCCTACATAATGCTCCATGCAGGATGTCCCACCCCACATAATGGCCCATACAGGATGTCACCCCCCATATAATTCCCCATGCAGAATGTCCCTCCCACATAATGCCCCATGCAGGCTGTGCCCCCCACATAATGCCCCATGCAAGCTGTGCCCCCCCACATAATGGCCCATGCAGGATGTCAACCCCCCATATAATTCCACATGCAGGATGTCCCCTCCACATAATGCCCCATGCAGGATGTCCCACCCCACATAATGCCCCATGCAGGATGTCTCCCACACATAATGCCCCATGCAGGATATCCCCCCCACATAATGCCCCATGCAGGATGTCACCCCCCATATAATTCCCCATGCAGGATGTCCCCCCCACATAATGCTCCATGCAGGATGTCCCACCCCACATAATGGCCCATACAGGATGTCACCCCCCATATAATGCCCATGAAGAATATAACCCCCCCATATAATGCCCCATGCAGGATGTCCCCCCAACACATACTGCCCCATGTAGCATGTCACCTCTCACCCCATATATTGCCCCATGCAGGATGTCACCTCTCACCCCATATAATGCCCCATGCAGGATGTCACTTCTCCCCCCATATAATACCCCATGCAGGATGTCACTCCCCCCATATAATGCCCCATGCAGGATGTCACCCCCCATATAATGCCCCATGCAGAATGTCACCTCTCACCCCATATAAAGCCCTATGCTGGATGTCACTTCCCCCCCCCATATAATGACCCATGCAGGATGTCCCCCCATATAATGCCTCATGTAGGATGTCACCTCTCACCCCATATAATGCCCCATGCAGGATGTCACTCCCCCCATATAATGCCCCATGCAGGATGTCACTTCCCCCCCCCCATATAATACCCCACGCAGGATGTCCCTACCTCCCCTCCATATAATGCCCCATGCAGGATGTCACTTCTCCCCCCATATAATGCCCCATACCTCCATACATGAAAAAAAAAAATCAAATGCTCACCTCACTGCTCACCAGCTGTGGAGAGGTAAGTATTGTGCCGGCCGTGGTCCTGGGCAAGCATTGGGGGGGGGGGAGCAAGGCCCACTAGCTGGCGCTGGCACCACTCTCCTCTGCTCACCGGTCCCATAGCGCGCCAGGGTGCCCGACGGCAAGTGGGCCCCTCGCCTACTCAGGGCCCCGGCACTTGCCTGGGTGTGCTGGGTGCTAGCGCCAGGTCTGCCCAGCGTCCGGTTTGTATCCTCCCAACATCATATCAGTGTAAATCATCTGGGACATAATATGGGGGGAGAAGTTTTTGCATCTGTAACTTTTTTCCTGCATCTTCAATAAATCAGTATTATTTCTTATTCTTTTATAGAGCGTGATCGATTCATTGGTTCCGGCGAGAAAGCCGCACATGAGCGACTATGAAACTTCCAAACTCATCAGCAGTGGAAATTTTGGGTGAGATTTCTGTTGCCATAATCCACATTTCTCAGGGTTCCCTATGACAATGCTTCTGTCCCTGGACTCTGCCATTCAGTGTTATCATAGGGAAATTATATGATCTGTAGCAAATCAAACTGTAAGGAAAGCAATTTAAATAATATAATTACATATAATATAATATATAATAATATAATATTATTACATTCGCCTGTGCTAGACCCTCATCTGTTCTTATGCTGCCTCCTCCACCTGAGCTTTTCTGCTCTCCACTCTGATCTTTGTTTTGATGGGGGGGCTCCATTATGAAGCTGATCAGAGAAGTTGGCTACACATGGTCACAAGAAGGGTGACACCATATTGACGTCAATGACATCTACACCCTCCACCATGACCATGTGGGCCCAATCACTGGCCTCAGCAGCAGAAGAGAGCCCTGGAGCACATTCATTTTGGACCAATTTTATTTGCACTAAATTATATTTGGTCAGTTATAGCGAATCTGCCCAAAGAGAATTTCGATAGATTCTCGTGTCTATAATGTGACCTGGGTGATGGCTCCGGCAGAAGTGGCATTGTGGAGACCTCCCATAGGTGATCTATGTAGTGCTATTTTATGTATTTCTAGGTGTGGATTTATAGTGGCGGCCAGACTTCTAGTATTAAACATATGCAAATTGTCTCTTCAGAGAGGAAGCAAACTAGAACTCCACCTATAGGAAGTAGCAATCCTAAAAGTCAATATCGACCCTTTAACAAGCCTTGTCACATGACTTAGGATAATAGCCAAAACCAAAATCTCAATTTGCAGGAACTGTGTTCTGGGGTACTGCCCCTCTTCAGTGCAAAGTGTGAGATATGGTTTGACTGGGTGACAGGTCTCTGACCGGTATCCAAGGGGTTGACGTTTCTCCTTGCGGACATGAGGAGACTTTTAAGCCGCAATGCTCCTCTGGGAAATAGGATTGCTACTTCCTATAGGTGGCACTAGGGTGCTAGTTCTCTTCCTCTCTGAAAAGAGACAATTTGCATATTTCCCAGAAGAGCATTGCAGCTTAAAAGTCTCCTCACCTTGACATGCTTAACATGGCTTTTTCCGCAAGGAGAAACGTTACCGCTTGGATCCCGGTCAGATGCCTCTCACCCAGCCAAACCATATCTCACACTTTGCACTGATGAGTGCTTGTACCCCAAAACATAGTGTCCGAAAATTGAGATTTTGGTTATGGCTATTATTCCATGTCATGTGATAAGGCTCGTTAAAGGGTCGATATTGACTTTTAGGATTACTACTTCCTATAGGTGGCACTAGAGTTCTAGTTCTCTTCCTCTCTGAAGAGACAATTTGCACATTTCCCAGAGGGTCATTGAGGCTTAAAAGTCTCCTCACCTTGACAAGCTTAACATGTCACTCTCCGCAAGGAGAAATGTTACCCCTTGGATACCAGTATTAAACATATAATGATTTCTATAGATGGTTTATTAATAAGGATTTATTATAACCGATGGATTCTCCTTCTCTCCAGGGCCGTCTACTTAGTGCATCATAAAGACTCACACCAGACCTTTGCTATGAAGAAAATGGCTAAGCGGAACCTAAATACTGCACAGAGATTGGAATGGGCCTTTCTGGAGAGGGACATCTTAACATTTGCTGATTGTCCCTTTGTGGTCTCCATGCTCTGCTCCTTTCCAACTAGATCTCACCTGTGTATGGTCATGGAGTATGTAGGAGGTAAGACACATCTATTGTATTATATTCAGCCCATGTCTGCTTTCATCTTATCACTGCTCATATCATTAGGACATTGTTGGTTACTTCCCCACAGAGCATTTACTATAGGTTATCTATTACCAAGATGCTCGTAAATTCATTGATCTTGGTGCAGGGGCGCTATGGGGCTCATCAGTCGGAGGGGGTCTGTCGACGCTCGGCAGTGGGCAGCATCCCTCCACCTGTCATCACAATTTCAGCGTTATTTGCTTCTTCAAGGAGGTGGGGCTGGTGGGGGCAAAACTACTGAGTAGGTGGCTAGTAGGGGCCAAAATACTGAAAGGGGGCCGTATGACTAGATATGGGGGGACTGTGAATGCTGAGTGGAGGTCATCATATTAAGTGGGGTGCTGTGGGGGTCCTCACTCTATATGGAGGCCCCCATTCTGTGTGGGGACATCATACTGAGTGGGGAGTTATGTGGACCATTATATCGTGTGAGGGACTGTGGGAACCATTATCCTGAGTGGGAGGGTTGCTGTGGGTGCCATCACACCGAGTAGGGGGTTGTGGCTGGCCTCCTTCTAAGTGGTGGCCTCCTTAGGAGGATTCACTGTGGGGATACCACACTCATTGAGTGTGGGTGTGGGCATTTTTGGGAGCATCATACTCTAAAATGGCCATAAAAGTTGTATTGCTGGTGAGAACACCAAGCTGCTTCAACAGGGATATAAATATATTTATTTTTTATTTTTTAGGGTGGGGGGCAATTACAACTTTTGATATGGGGTCTTGTGATTTCTATGTGCGCCACTATCTGTGTGATCTCCCCAGGATGTTTCCGCTCACTGCTCATTATACATCATGGTTATCTGCTCGTGGTATATCATGGTTATCTTCTGTATAAACCCCTCACCGGTCATATTTCCTTTCTTCTATAGGTGGAGACTGTGGGACCCTTCTAAGCACCAGGGGTCCTTTCTCTGTCCCCATGGCCCGCTTGTACTTTGCAGAGGCGGTACTTGCCGTGGAATACCTGCATAGTTACGGTGTGGTGCACAGAGACCTGAAGCCGGAAAAGTAAGTGCCCCCGTAGTATAAGAAAGTGGGGAAAGTTGTCATTTATTATCATTCAGTCTGTGAGGCTAAAACCATCTTCTCTTTTGCAGCCTCCTGATTACATCTACTGGACATATTAAAGTTACCGATTTTGGGATTTCAAAACTTGGTCTAATGATACCGAAAACCAACACCTACAAGGAATTAGCAATGGACATCTCCAGAGAGTTCCAGGACCGTGAGGTCAGCATCACCTACAAGAACTTAGCTTGTTATTTGCAAATCTCATCACACTATTGTCTCTTCTCTACGTTCTTCCTTTCTAGAGAACTTTTCCACTAATATTTTATCTTCTGCATTGTGTTTTAACGATGATAACTTGTCATAATAATTGTTTCATCGATTCTCATCTCTATCTTCTGTTGGTTTCCAGTTCTGTGGCACCCCATGTTACATAGCCCCAGAGATCATCCTGAAAGAAGGCTATGGAAGACCTGTTGACTGGTGGTCATTGGGGATCATCCTGTATAAATTCCTGCTGGGATGTGTACCATTTGATGCTGATTCCCTCACTGAGCTTTATAAAAGGGTTGTCATTGGTGAGTAGAATAAACCGATCATTGCGTTGATTGGTTACATTTGTTTAGTTATTTCCTTTGCTTTATGTTACAGTCCAGTAAAGAGGTTTTATTTTCTGTAATTTTCTATGTAACAGGAGAACTAATTTGGAATTGTGATCGCGCTCCACCCCTGGATGCTCAGAATCTCATCACTGAGCTGCTCAGAAGAAATCCTGTGCGTAGACTTGGGACAGGTAACAGATATACTAGTATTAATATTCCCTTATTAGACTAAGGACATATCGCTCATGTCCATGAAGATCAGCATTTCTCTATCAGCTCATCTACTGTATTTCTAGTTCTCCACACTAAGACTTTCAGTTTATTTCCTTCATGTCGGCTCAGTTTTGTCATTAGTTCAGATCAAATAACTGTTCAGATATGGAGCCATCCCTGACTATGTCCGCATCACTTTTGTTTTTCTTTTTCTAGGAGGAGCATTTGAGATCAAGGTTCATCCATTCCTGAGTGACTTGGACTTTGACAACATTCTGAGCCAGGAGCTGGAGTATGTTCCTCAGCTTGTTTCAGACGCAGACACCAGCTTATTTATCAGTAAGTAGAAGGAGACGTCATCTAGACTAAGCGACTGTTTGTCTCATCTTCCCTAATATGTGATCATCTGTTCCCATTAATATTAGTGATAAATAGTGACTGTGTTATACTGACAACCTCTAATAATCCTTCATTACCTATTTCTTGTAGATCATTCTGATATAAACAAACATCTGGTCTCAAAGGATGAGGAAGGCACAAGTGAGAACAATGAGAGCCTTGACTTCCAAAATTTTACGTCATCTTCTGAAAAGCTTTGTAAAGTAAGTATGTGATTAATAAATCCAAAATATGTAAAAAAAAATAAAAAAAACTCTAAAAGCACATAAAAAAATATTTTATATCTTATTTTTATCCGTATTTAGCTCTGTATCATCGCTACCAGGATGGTGAACAATGAGGATTCCAATGCCCCTCCAGAGTATACACCAGAAACCAACACAAACATCTCAGAAATGTGAGTAGATTATAAAGGGTCATTACTTCATTACTGGGAGTTCCAGGCTGATCTATGTACACAACACCAAATATAGGACATAAATATCAGAATATCAAATGCAGCATTCACCGCTTCATGGTTAACGGTCATTGTACTTTTGGCTTCAGAAAATGCAGAAGATAACAGCCCATAATTGTGGCATGTCATGCATTTTTAGCACTGCCTACTCTGTAGGAGAGCTGTAGTATTACTTGCCAGCCATTCTTGGTAGTTGTGTTCTGATCCATGGAAGGTAGTTTTGAGCAGAAAACCTTCCCCACTATGACAGTCATATGTCCTATTAGGCCTTATACTCAGTGTTCTTATAGTGAGACAACCCATTTTATTCTGTGTTTACTTACGATTTACATGTTTTTCTTCTTCAAACAGGCAGAAAGAATCTGTTCCTGTATGTAATACAGACTATGCTGTTACCATCTTGCCACCCTTGTCCCCATTGCCAGGTATGTACATGTCTACAGCACCAACAATGTGAATGTTGACTTCAAGGCTCAAATATTTCCACATGGTTTTTCTGGTCTACTATGTTATCCATGTTTCATGGATCTCAGCTATGTTGACCATGGGTTCGTACTGTATCCCTATTTCCATAATTTTGTACAGGAGTTTTTTTTCATGTATTCTGTATATTACGTTGCATCATCTATTAACCTAGTGAGATATAGCGACTGTGTTATACTGACACCCTCTAACAATCCTTCCTTACCTATGTCTTGTAGATCACTCTGATGAAATCAACCATCTGGTCTCAGAGGATAAGGAGGGCACAAGTGAGGACGATGAGAACTTTATCTTCCGAATATTTGCATCATCATCTTCTGAGAGGCTTTCTAAAGTAAGTATGTGATCGATAAATCCAAAATATGTACAAAAAAAGGATCTATAAAATTAAAAAGTATGTATATTTAATAACTTATTGTTATCCACATTTAGCACTCTACCACCACTAACGGGATGGTGAACAACGAGGATCCCAAGGCCCCTCCAGAGTGTACACCAGAATCCAACACAAACATCTTAGAAATGTGAGTAGATTATGGGGTCATTACTGGGAGCTCCAGGCTGATATATATGCACAACACCAAATATAGGACATAAATACCATAATATCAAATGCAGCATCCACCGCCCCATGGTTATGCGTCATTGTGCTTTCAGCTTTCGGAATTGTTGGAGATAACAGCCCATAATTGTGGCCGGTCATGCACTTTTAGTGCTGCCCTCACTGTAGGAGAGATGTAGTATGAAATGCCGGCCATTCTTGGTAGTTGTTTTCCTCTCAGCTCTCTATAAAAGGTAGTCTTGAGCAGAAGACCTTCCCCACTATGACAGTCATATGTCCTACTAGGCCTTATAGTCGGTGTTCTTCTAGTGAGACAACCCCTTTTATACGGAGTTTACTTGAGATTTACATGTTTTTCTTCTTCAAACAGGCAGAAAGTATCTGTTCCTGTATGTAATACAGACGATGCTGTTACCATCTTGCCACCCTCGTCCCCATTGCCAGGTATGTACATGTCTACAGCACCAGCAATGTGAATGTTGACTTCAAGGCTCAAATATTCCCACATGGTTTTATACAATACTATAGGTCTCTTATGTTATCCATATTATGACAAAGCAGATCCTATAAGAATATATTGTTACTGATTTTTTTTTTTAATTTTTCATCAGAATTTCCATCAGAAAATGGAAAAAATGGGAAAAAGAGACGAGGTAAGTGTGAGAATCAACTCCATGTTGTGTGATGTCAGTGAGAATAATTCATGTGGAGTAGATGTCATCTGTCAGTGATGGGATTGTCACATGTATGATTGCTGACAATGACCCCTGACCTCTGTATGATAATATTCCTCTGCCGTCCGGCCACAGTGACTGCACAGCATTATCATGTAATATGGTGTCCCATCACTTACATTATATTTATTTCTCTTGTCATAGGTTCCATCTTCCGCCGGATCTTATCATCCTGCCGGCGTGGATTATCCAGGGCTGCTCGCGCATTTGCATGCTGTCACTGTTGCCCTAAAAAAATCTAAAAGACGGGACACCTAAGCATCTAGCGCCCTGAAGTCCAGTAGTTCCACCATCACTGCTGGAGCTGTATAGAAGGACCTTCACCATCTACCTGTGGCCTTCTGACTGGTCAACCTGGACAAGTTTCAGTAACGCCTCTGTCATCGGGCTCCGCGGTATTCATACTGCTCGTCTGACTTGTCATTTACTGATCACCTGGTATCTGACCTCGGCTATCTTCCTGACTTTGATTTAGGCTTTTGATAATGTTCACGATTTTATTCATACCATTATTAATTAAAAAAAAGTAAAATCTGTTACTGTTGCTCTGATTCCTTTTTGTCTTGAATTCACAAATACTTGTAACTCACTAATTGCTCTTCTTCTCACTAAATGTATTTCTCATTATCCTTAATGCAGCAGTCTCATATTTCTGTCCAGCAGTTACACTGGTGCCTCCACCCTGTACCAGTCATTACACTCATCCACAAACCTCTCCACACTGCTGCACAGTCCTGCATCTCTACCATATCTACACTCCAATGAGCTAAGATTAACATCCTCCATAATCAGGACCTCCCACTCTCATGTCCAAGACATTTTCTCTGCTGCACCAGCACTACTGCAGGAAATCATGTTCATTCCCACTATCAGAGATTTTAAGTGTGCAGTAGAAACAGATTATTTGTGGCAGGACTATCAAATCACCTCACTATTCTAAGTTTTTCCTACAGCACTCAGTAGCACTTAATATTTGTACATATACAGATAATGGTTGGTGACTGGTTCATGCAGCCTTAATTCCACAAAGAGAAATAAAAGGTCAACATGTTTCATACATCCAAACCATCCTTAATCATGGCAGAAAAACATAATTTTAAGTTCCCACTATGAATATTTGGTGAGATATCACAGCTGTGTATTTTCACAGCACAAAGATCGCATCTTACAGATCAGCAAATCACAGTGTGCTGACGCTTAGTGTTGTAGTTTTGAACAACACCATTCATTTTATCATATAATGTGTTGAAAAATGAGAAAAAATGCCAGGTTTGGGTTCCTTCATTTTACAGTGTGTATTGTGTTGTAAAAACAAACTGACAAAATGATTCAGAGTCAGTAGTACGATTACTGTGATACCAAACTTATAAGGTTTATATATATATATATATATATATATATATACAGTGTTTAGCATAAATCAGTACACCTAAATAGATTTGTCAGCAAACCTGTAGTTTCCTTTCAGAATCATCATTTTATATGGGATACCATACTACAAAATACTCTCGCAAATTTGAGCCATTGAATGCAAACAAGATTTGGTATTTTGCAGACCCCAAAAAAGTAATTTTCTTAACAAACTCATTCAAGATCATGTTTCAAAAATGAGAACATCCCAGTAACAGTCTTAAGAGAAAAGCTAAGTTTAGACAACAAAATTCTAATTAACAAGAACTGAACCACAGGTAAGTGTAATAATTCATTAAACAGATGTCCAGCAGACAGGTGTCTGTAAAAGGAAGTTACTTAATAAAGAAAACTCCTTCCCATTTCATGCTATCAGCAATGGCACCACATAGAAGGGAAATGTCACAAAACCTGAGAAAGAAAATAATTTCTTTGCAATAAATGTGAAGTCTACAAGAAGATCAGCAAAGCTTTTCTTATCAGTCAGATGGAAGTTAACATCTAAACAAAAGCATCTTCTGATGAGAAGAAAATCGACAGGCAAATTCATTGCTATTAGCTGAAGAAGTAGAAAGCCAAACTAGGGTGAGTGTTTTCCATGACACGACACGGTGTACACTGCAAATGAATGGCATTCATGAGTGTCCTCCACAAAGGAAGCCTCTCTCCCTTAAAGCCCATGAACAATAAAAGTCCGTCTACAATTTGCCAGGGTCCATGCTTAAAACTATGAGGACTACCGGGACTCTATACTGTGTATGTGCATCTTATGTGTATGTCCGTATTTTATGTTTGTGTGCACTATGTATATGCATACATTAAAATGTGTATAGAGTATTAGCATGTGCAAATTTTATATGTGTGCCTAATATAAATATACATGGAAATATATATGTAGGTGGTGCCTGATGGAGGGTGGGGGGCCCAGATCAGAAGTCCTGATTAAGGGCCCTTCACTGTCATTGTCTGCCCCTTATATAAACAGTAAAATCTCCTTTAATAACTGGACTTCCATTGGGGTGGACTTCTCATAGATGGCCAGTATGCATACTATATTGTGAATCTGGGCATCTCTCACAGAAAATCTGATCTGGATATGAGGGTGGTCTTCTATAAGCGGTGATGTTTTGGAGAGATTTAGGGAAAAGTCCCAATGCTTATCCATCGATCTGGTAATTTGAGTAAAATATTTGTGTTGATAACTGATCACAAAGTCACAAAATATGTAAGATTTGGCATAACCTGGCTCATTTTTCAAAAAGTTATGCTCAATTTTTTTAACACCAAGTTTTGTTGCTTTTTTGTAGACTTACACTAACTTAGTATATTGTGTGAGAATTAAATGAATTATGAATTAGTTGGCGCATTTTACCACACTCTGGGGGTCCCTGACAGTCCTTCTTTACCGGCCCTCTAGTGATGCCAATGTAAACTTCCAAGTGACCGCGCAGTCAATCACTGTCACGAATGCAGGACAACCTATGATTAGCTAATTTTTGGGAAATCCTTATAACAAAAGGGGATTGAAAATATTTACAATTATTTTAAAAGCATTAAAAAAAAAACAGACCCAATACTTATAATTAGTTTGTTGAAAGTAGTCTAATTAAAGGGAGCTGAAAGGATTAGAGATTATGAACACGATTCACCAGTGTTTTTGCCAGAAAACTGGCATAAAGCTCTTGAAAAGTTGCAAAGTTTTGTGACTTTTCCCATTTTCACATAATTTTAACTTCTTTAAAGCCCAAGACGTACTGATACGTATCTGCGCCCTGGGACTTAAGAGCCTGATACGTATTAGTACATCTTTGCGATCGCGCCCGCACACAGGCTGTGCGGGCGTGATCGCCGCCGGGTGTCAACTGATTGTCACAGCTGACACCCGGTGCTATGTGCTGGGAGAGGTCCCGCACATTAACCTCCGCAATGCTGGGATCGAAGTGGTTCGCAGCATTGCGGGGGCAAGGGGAGGTGATCGGGATAGCCACCTCTCCTGCCGGCGTCCAGCAATGTGTGCCGCGGCTTCCCGGATGTTGCCATGATGACCCGATTCACTGAGGGGTGCAGTTTTAAGAATGGTGTCACTTTTGGGTATTTTCAGTCATAAAGACCCCTCAAAGTGACTTCAAATGTGATGTGGTCCCTAATAAAATGGTTTTGTAAATTTTGTTGGAAAAATGAGAAATTGCTGGTCAATTTTAACCCTTATAGCTCCCTAATAAAAATAAATTTGGGTTCCAAAATTGTGCTGATGTAAAGTAGACATATGGGAAATGTTATTTATTAACTTTTTTTGTGTGACATATCTCTCCGATTTAAGGGCATAAAAATTCAAATTTTGAAAATTGCAAAATTTTCAAAATTTTCGCCAAATATCTGTTTTTTTCACAAATAAACACAGGTGATATCGAAGAAATTTTACCACAATCATAAAGTACAATATGTCATGAAAAAATATTGTCAGAACCAGGGGGATCCGTTGAAGCGTTCCAGAGTAATTACCTCAAGAAGTGACAGTGGTCAGAATTGTAAAAATTGGCCTGGTCATTAACGTGCAAACCACTTTGGGTTGTAAAGGGGTTAAGGACTCTACCTGCATATACAGTCATGGCGGAAAGTGCTGGCACCCTTGAAATTGTTTCAGAAAATTACACATGTTTTATTACACGCATGTTTATTTCCTTTGTGTTTATTGGAACAACACAAAAAAACTGAGAAAAAAAGGCAAATTGGACATAATTTCACACAAAACTCCAAAAATGGGCCGGAATACATATATATATTTTTGATGGGACAACACTGAAGATGCGACACTTTGATACAATGTACAGTAGTCAGTGTACAGCTTGTTTAACTGTAAATTTGGTGTGCCTGCAAAATAACTCAACACACAGCCATTAATGTCTAAACCGCTGGCAACAAAAGTGAGTACACCCCTAAGTGTGTTCTCAGCTGATGTTATTTGTTGGTTTTTCTTTGCATCCCGAACAATTTTCTTGGCAGTTGTGGCTGAAATTTTTGTTGGTCTACCTGACTGTGGTTTGGTTTTTACAGAGCATCTGATTTTCCATTTGTTAATCACAGTTTGAACACTGCAGACTGGCATTATCAATTCCTGGGATATCTTTTTGTATCCCTTGCCTGTGTTATACTCTTTTTGCCTCCCTTTCCTGTGTTATACAGTTCAACTACCTTTTCCCGTAGATCCGTTGATAATTCTTTTGCTTTCCCCATCTCAAAATCCAGAAACGTCAGTGGCTGGATCCCAGAAACTCACTCAGCTTTATGCACACACACTGATTACAAGCAAACAGGTCATAGGTGAGGATGTTACCTTTAGTAGCCATTCAAACCCATTTGTGTCAAATTCTGTGCATGTTATCAGGCCAAAATCACCAGGGTATGTGAACTTTTTGATCAGGATTATTTGGATGTTTTTGGTTGTCATTAGTGATGAGCGAGCACTAAAATGCTCGAGTACTCGTTGCTCGGGTCGAGCAAATTGAAATACTCGGGTGCTCAACCCGAGCAATGAGCCCAATATAAGTCTAGGGGAAACTTGAGCATTTTTCAGGTGGCTCCCCACGGCGGTCTGCAGAGGGCCTAAAAATTGCCCAAATCGATGGGAACTGTGCTCAAATGACATGGGAACAGCATGGGGAAGACCCCTGGAAGCATCTCTGACTCCCAGATCACTGCTGTCAACAACGTCGTCAGAGTATTACGCCACTTTTACGGCGTAAGGAACATCCTTTCCAGGGTGATGACTTGTATATAAGGCAAAATAAATAAACAAAAACAAAAATACTCCTACACACCTTGGGCTATGTTCACACGTAGCATTTTTAACACGTTTTTGCACTTTTGCATTGCTTTCAACCTAGACAAATGCATTCACCAGGAAATGTCATTTTAACATTTTACAACCTTATCTGGCCATGTGGTGTGTGACACATCATCAGACACATGCATACAGTGCTGAAAAGACATGGGAACAGCAAGGGGAAGACCTCTGGAAACATCTCTGACTCCCAGGTCACTGCCTAAATGTGTGCCCATCATAAGTGATCCTTGGCACATGCGAAGATGCCTCCCGCCATGCACCTGTCGTTGCAGACTTGCAACAATCACCGTCCATGTCCTTGTCCCACTGCAGTGTTCAGTTGTCCCTACCCCATTCCTTGGAATGCAAGCACAAGAATGCCGGCAGCCACCCACCCACAGGCTGCAATACTATACTGCCAAATTTTTGACAGCTGCTTGCACTTGAAATGTGGCCTTTTAGGCTCGTGGAGGCGGAAGCTTTTCATAACCTCATGCCGGCGGCGGCCGGGTGTCCATACTCGGTCCCCAGCTGCCACTATATTTCCCGGTATCGCCTCCGCCTTCCACAAGCACGGGTCCCATAACATTACCCGTGCCCTCCCCAGTGCACTTACTGGTAAGGACCGCCTAACCACAAACACGTGGACAGGTGAATGTGGCCAGGGACGGTATGGAGCCAGTCCACAACTTTTTTTGCTAAGAGTTGTATTTAGCTCGGTGAAAGGACTGGCATAGAGGGAAACCGTATCTACCCTGCGTGTCATTTCTCCCAGAAAATCCTGTAATTGAGCTTGTTGCAGAAGCAATGGCAGCCCATTCAACATCAACTCGCACTTGTCAATGGTGCTTTGACACACACACATCTTTCTTTGCGCATTTAATTTCTTGAATACAGATTTAGAAAATGGCCTGATCCGTAATGCGTTTTGAGAAATAACATGCATAAGCATGGCCGATCCGCATTAAAAAAGCAGCCATAGAGTGTCCAGGAAACTTCCCCCACACCTTTCTTAGCCAGGGCTGCTTTTCGGCAGGGTTGGACGGGCCCACCAGAGAACCGGAGACTCCTCCGGCGGGCCCTGGCTTCTCCTTCAGGAGAGTTCATAGTGCCGAGGTGAGGCCATGATGATGATAGAGGCCATCATCTGCTTAGTTTTCTGTTACTTGGAATGCAATTGCAAGTATGCAGCCAGCCACCCACCCACCCACAGGCCGCAACACTAAACTGACAGATTTCTGGGCAGCTCTTTGCACTTGAAATATGGCCTTTTAAGCTTGTGGAGGTGGAAGCTCTCCCAGGAAGTCCTCTAAAGCTGCTTGCACTTGAAATGTGGCCTGAACATTACTGCTGGTACTTTTCTGTGGGAAGTTTCTTGCCTCCTACCAGCCTGGAATATTTCCAGCAAACTATGGTACAACACTATGGTATTAACACTGCCCCCAGTACCAGTAGCGAAGCCATCCTCAATTTCCTTCTCTGGAATTTTATTTGGTAGACTGAGTGGCTGCCCAAATACATTTTCTCACAAAGGAGCTGATGATAGAGTGGCAATAGGTTCAAGTTTCTCCAGCCTGTTAGATATTAGAGGGTGAACGGCAGCACATTGGATCAGTGGTTAGCACTGAAGTCTTGCAGCACTGGGATCCTGGGTTCAAATCCCAGCAAGGACAACATCTGCAAGAAATTTGTATGTTCTCCCCATGTTTGCATGTGTTTCCTCCTCAGTAAAAATAGTGTCCTGGAATCTTCCCACACACTTTTCTTAGCCAGGACTGCTTCTCGGCAGGGTTGGACAGTCCCACCAGAGAATTCTCTGGTCTGCCTTGGCTTCTACCTCAGGAGAGTTCATGATAGCGCTAACTTTGCAGCTGCTATGGGGCTCTTGAGCGGGTGAGAAAGGTTAGCCCTCAGAAACAAATCCTCTGGTGGGCACAATGTTTTTCAATCTGAAACAGCTTCTCAGTGGGAGTTGTATTTCACCACAGCCATATTCTTTAGCTCTGTTAAAGGACTGGCATAGACTGAAACCTTATCTACCCCGGTTGTCATTTCTCCGTCACCAGGTTCCGCCTATTGTAACACACGACCATGCCTGGCTGTATGTTCAGCGGTGAGAGCCACAGATCAAGCTGCTGTGTTACAGCTTTCAACAACTATGCAGCGCTGGGCGGTTTGTCAATTAAGCATTAAGCATGTTATCTTCAGCACAGCCTGTTGCTGTTTGGCCAAGGCAGTGCTGTCAGCTTGTGACTGATGTGGTCATTTCGGAGATGGAGGAGGAGGTGCATGAGCTGAACAATGTGATTACATTGAGGTTAAATTGGTGATGCTGTTTTTTATACTAAAGAAAGATCCTATTGTTATGTTTTTTTATGTTATTTTTTATGACAAATGCATTCACCGGGAAATGTCATTTTAACATTTTACAACCTCATCTGGCAATGTGGTGTCATCAGACACATCCTATTTTATTTATGATGGAGGGACTCTGAAAGTCATAAAGCCTATTTTTATAGGGACATCAGACGGCCCTTACTATTCTTAAAAGGCCAGCAGTCGGCCCTAGCTATTGTTAGAGAGCCATCAGAGGGATATGCTTTGTTGTTCCCATTATTAACAAGTGGGTCTCCTATACTGTTATTGCGCATCCAGTGACTGCAAGGGTTGTCAAAAATTTGGACGCAACCTAATACCCCTTTGAAGAGACATAGAGGAGGGTCTCAGTAAAAAAAATGTTCCCATTATAAAGGAGCGGGTCTTCTATAGTGTTTATGCCCATGCTGTGACTGCAAGGGTGGCCAAAATTTTTGAAAAAAAACACTAACAATTTAAAGACACAAAGAGCATGGCCACAGTAACAAGGTACAACATGTTCCCGTTAGAAAGGAGAGGGTCAGCTATACAGTTATAGGGTATGCAGTGAGTCCAACGGCTGACAAATTTTAGGAAAAACCCCACTAAGAATTTAAGGACACACAGAGCAGGGACACAGTAACAAGGTACGACATGTTCCCATTAGAAAGTAGAGGGTCTGCTATACAGTTATAGGGTATGCAGTGAATCCAACGGCTGACAAATTTTAATGAAAAACCCCAATAAGAATTTAAAGACACACAGAGCAGGGCCACAGTAACGACAAATTCCCATTAGAAATGATAGGGTCGGCTATACAATTATAGGGTATGCAGTGAGTCCAACGGCTGACAGATTTTAGGAATATCCCCACTAAGAATTTAAAGACACACAGAGCAGGGCCACAGTAACAAGATATGACATGTTCCCATTAGAAAGGAGAGGGTCTGCTATACAGTTATAGGGTATGCAGTGAGTCCAACGGCTGACCAAGTTTAGGAAAAAACCCACTAAGAATTTAAAGACACATAGACCAGGCCACAGTAATGACAAATTCCCATTAGAAAGGAGAGAGTCTCCCATAGTGTTGGACTATGCAGTGAATTCAAGGGCTGCCAAAAATTTGGAGGCACTTCAATGGACATTGGAAAAAATTTTTACCATTAGAAAGGAGCGGGCCTCCTATACTTGTAATGCCATGCACTAAGTGTATGGGCTGACAAACATTTACTCCTGGGGGGTATACATGAACATACTGTATAAAAAAATTTTTTTACGGGCATCATAAAAATGTAGTGCCCCGAGGGCTCGGCCGCTTCAGGGGTATTGCACCTCTGCCAGAGGTGTGATATTCCACTCCCGGGTAAGGATGGAGTATGGATCAGGGTTCAGTTAGCTGCATACAGCACACTTACCCAATTTCCGAGGGACAGCTCAACAGTGCTCCCATTAGACAGAAATGCAGGCACGACAGACCGTGTCCCTGGCTTCAGTGGGGAGGGCGTAGGAATACCCAGTGATGTAGGAGCAGATAGGGGTTGGTTCCTGAGCGTAGATAGGAGCCCATTGTTTGCTGGTCACCTGGGCTCATGTTCTAGAGGGAGGTATAAAAGGTGGGCACCATCTTAGAACAGTGTTCTGTCAGAGAGAAGAAGTGACAGTTTGGGGGCCTCTGCAAGTGGCTCTGCTCCGTAGGCGGGCCTAGCCTCTGAGGCCCAGCCAGCACAGAGAGAAGAGAAGAAGAGAAGTTCAGTGAGTGGAGTAAAAGAAGGAGTTCAGCCAGAGAGGGCTGACAGGGAGCTGTGGCTCAGTCTGGGCCCAGCTCCACGAGGCAGGCCTAGGGTGAAGGCCAGGAACAGAAAGGAACAAGAACAGAAAGGAACAAGAACAGAAAGGAACAGAAGAGAAAGAGAGAAACAGAAGGGCTCAGGAACAAGACGGCAGAAGGGACCCTAAGAATCCACGAGAATACAGGGTGATGGGTCAGGCAGATTAAGGATACCGGATCCCTAGTTGGTGGAGGAGAAACAGCCCTCAGCCAAAGACCGGAGGTCGTGATCATTTATTGGTGCGACACCTCATCAAACCTGCTAGGAAGGCACCATATAGGACAGCGGGGAACGGGAACCACGTTTACCCGCACAAGTCCGCGGCAGCTGGACAAAAGTGGGTCACTGGTGAGGCAGGCCAGAGAAAGGATTGAAGGGGGTCCTGTGCCATGCTCCTGAACTGCCTGGGGTTTACCGAGCCCCTCACCTGGTGGACGCAACACGGCTCGGGCGGTCATTGCTGACAGAAGTGACCCGGAGTACATGAACTGTGAGTAAAAGACATTGGACTGCAGTACGTTGTCTGTGTACTCTTTCGCTCCTCCAGCACTAACGGCACTGGGACTCTCTGCACCATCACCCCCACCATCCACTACACTGCCCTGGGGCTGCACTCTTCCCGTGGGGAGTCACACTACCTCAGCTGCATACATCATCAGCCCCAGCGGTCTGCCTTGCAGCGGCGGTTCATAATAACCGCAATCCACGGGTGGCGTAGTCGGACATCACTTAGGACTGCTAAAGGACTACCACTGGTCTGACCACCCTGAGCCACGGAACCGGGTCGCCACTATTACCCCCACCATCTCCCTATTGCTCGGCTCCGAGTGCCCCACGGCCCAGGGGCGAGTCAAACACCCTTTAAAAAAATTATGTGGGTGTTGCATCATGGACCACGGTCACCCTGGTGATATGGTGGTGGAGGATGAGGAGAAGGAGGAGGACAAGAGCAAATAGCCAAAATCAGGAAGCATATACCCATGTTTGGGTGTGAAAAGGTGCATGGGAATACACGCTGGCGGCAGGGCAGGCCAGGACCTCCAAGGCATAGAGAGCCAGTTCATTCCACATATCTAGCTTGGATACCCAATATTTATAAGGCACAGAGGAATCACGGAGGACGTTGGTACGGTACGGCAAGGTACTCCCTCAGCATCTTCCCAAACTTTGCACTCCTTGTGAGTCAGAGCCTGTGCGATGGGAGGGTCTGAGAAAACTCTCCCAGAACATTGACAGTGTTCTCCTGCCTCTGATGGATTGAAGTTGTGTCTCTCTCGCCTGTACTCCTTGGTTGTCGAACGAAGTGTGCCCTCTGCCTCCAGCGTTTTCAGATGGGAATTTTTTTAATAGTTCCGCAACAAGGGCCTTCTGGTACTGCCTCATTTTTGTACACCTGTCCTCCTCAGGAATAAGAGATATAAAGTTCTCCTTGTAGAGTGGGTCTAGAAGTGTCACCAACCAGTAATGACCTAAAATTTTGAGAATGCGAGGGTCATGGGAAAGGCAGCATAACATAAACTCAGCCATGCGTGCCAGACTACTAACAGGCAAGACTTCCGTGTCCTCACCAAGAGGATGACTGACCATGCTCTCCTCCTCCTCCTCTCTGTCCTCTGGCCATCCACGCTGAACAGACGGTATGACAGCTGTGCAGATAGCACCGTCTATAGTGCATGAAACTAGTTCCTGTCCCTTCTCCTCCTCCTCTTCCTCATTGTCACCCAATCCACGTTGGGATGAGATGAGGCTTGGCTGTGTGTAATCACCCTGTATGGTTAATTGCTCCATCTTATCGTGCTCCGCCTGCAATGCATCATCTTTGATTGTGAGCAGAGAGCGTTTCAGAAGACAGAGAAGCGGGATGGTGACGCTAATTATGGCGTCATCGACGTTCACCATCTTGGTGGAGTCCTCAAAGTTTTGGAGGATGGTACATATGTCTGACATCCACGTCCACTACTGAGGTCTTATGTGTGGAGTCTGAACTGAATACCGATAGCCTTTTTGATGCTGGTACTCAACAACTGCCCTCTTCTGCTCACAAATCCTTCCCAACATCTGCAATGTAGAGTTCCAACATGTGGGGACATCACACACCAGTCTGTGAGCCAGAAGCTGCAAACGCTGCTGAAACACTGCAAGGGCGGCGGAAGCTGTAGCTGACTTTCTAAAATGGGCACACAGGCGGCATACTTTAACAAGCAGATCCGACTGCTCCGGGTAGGATTTGAGTAACCACTGAACCACGAGGTTAAGCACATGGGCCAGGCATGGTACGTGTGTGAGCTCGCCTCGCCTCAGAGCCGCCACCAGGTTCTGGCCATTGTCACACACGACCATGCCTGGCTGTAGGTTCAGCGGTTTGAGCCACAGATCTGCCTGCTCTTTCAGAGCTGTCCATAACTCTTCAGCATTGTGTGTTTTTTCACCTAAGCATATTAGCTTCAGCACAGCCTGTTGCCGCTTGGCCGAGGCAGTGCTGCAGTGCTTCCAGCTTGTGACTGATGTGGTCATTTCGGAGATGGAGGCTGAGGAGGAGGAGGAGGCTGAGGAGCATGAGGTTCAGGAGCTGTAGACCGTGGGGGCAACCCTGATTGACCTAGGGCCTGCAATCCTTGGCGTCGGGAGGACGTGTTCCGTCCCAAGGTCCGACTGGGTCCCGGCTTCCACTATGTTAACCCAGTGTGCCATCAGCGAGATGTACCGTCCCTGCTCACAAGCACTTGTCCACGTGTCTTTGGTTAGGTGGACTTTACCGGTAACTGCGTTGTTGAGGGCACGGCTAATGTTTTGGGACACGTGCTTGTGTAATGTGGGGACGGCACACTGGGAGAAATAGTGGCGGCTGGGGACAGAGTACCAAGGGACGGCCGCCGCCATCAGGTTGCGGAATGCTTCTGTCTCCACAAGCCTAAAAGGCAACATTTCGAGCCAAGCAGTCGTGAATTGTGAGAATTTAGTATTGTGACCTGTGGGACGTTGGCTGCATATTTGCGCTTGCATTCCAAGGACTGGAGTATGAACAACTGAACGCTGCGCTGGGACAAGGACATGGACGTGCTTCCTGATGCTGCTACTTGAGAGTGTGCAATGACAGGTGCAGGGCAGGAGGCATCTTTGCATGCACTA
Organism: Phyllobates terribilis; assembly: GCF_046119375.1. Lineage (NCBI taxonomy): Eukaryota > Metazoa > Chordata > Amphibia > Anura > Dendrobatidae > Phyllobates > Phyllobates terribilis. Next base: position 4,387,921 of record NW_027362831.1, read on the forward strand.
TGGACAGGGGATTGACTTGCATGCACAACAGCAGAAGAAGCAATGGTGCCACCTGTAGACACTGTTCCTGGACCCTGGTGTTCGGCCCACAAAGTCGAGTGTTTTGCTGCCATGTGCCTGATCATGCTGGTGGTGGTCAGGCTGGTCGTTTTGTCACCCCTGCTAATGCTGGTCTGGCTCGTGATGCAAATGGCCTTTTTGGAGTTATCGGCAGAGTCTTTATAAAACAACCAGACTCGGGAAGACCTAACAGTTGTAGTGGCAACTTCCTTCGTGTTGGTGTTACGGGAAACGGTAGCCTGCCTTCTGTCTGCGGCCACCACACTGCTTCTTCCTGCCTGTTGGGGTGCTCTGCCTCCCTCCCCCTGTGTGCTGCTGTCCTTGCTCTGCATGTCCTCCTGCCAGGTTGGGTCAGTTACTATATCATCCACCACCTCGTCTCCCACTTCTGCACCCTGGTACTATTCCTGACTTTCTGCCAATTGTGTCTCATCATCGTCCACCTCTTGTGACAGTTTCCCACCGTCGCTTTCGTGTGACCGTGGCTGCTCAAATATTTGGGCATCGCTACACGTGATTTCCTCTTGCCCCGCTTCAAGTGGACCGGGCGAGAGGCCCGAATCTATAAATGGAAAAGTGAACAGCTCTTCAGATTGTCCAAGTGTGGGATCAGTTGTCTCTGGGTACTCGGCATGGTGGGAGGAAGGAGGATCAGGGTGAGGAATATGAGGTCCAGACTCATGGCTACTGAGACTTGACCGTGTGGAAGACAGGGTGGTGTTGGTGGTGGCTAAGTGATTGGAAGCATTATCCGCTATCCAACAAACAACCTTTTGACACTGATCTGGGTTCAATAGTGGTGTGCTGCGGTCCCCTAGAAATTGGGACAGGAAGGTCAGGCGAGAAGATGTGGGTGTTTGTTGTGGCACAATTTCGGCTTGCCCACGGCCTTGTCCTCGGCCTCTGCATGTACCATTACCATCACGTCCAGTTCCCCGTCCCTTGCCACGTGCCTTGCCCATTTTAAATGGAGGATAGTATCTTCCACGCTCACTACAAATGACTGAGTTTGAAGCGAAGTTATATGTGATCAGTGTGATGGAGAAAACAGAGTTTTAAATACCTGGCCTGTAGGTAAGTAGTGTGAACAGCAAACTGCTGTGAATTGCTTCACTGACACACTGAAAAAATGGAGGCCAGAAATGGCAGTATTTTCTGACAACGTATATGTGATCCGTGTGACGGAGAAAACACAGTTTTAAATAGCTGGATTTCTAGCGCTCTAACATGGAAAGGACCTGGCTGTATTCTGCAGTGCCAATAAGCAAATGGCGCAGAAAAACGGTGTTCTCTGGATTGCTTTATAAGCAAATAATAAGGATTAAGATCCAAAGAAAAGTATTCCTCGCCCCTGAGACCTGGGCCTTTGTATAGAAATATCTAACAGCAGCAGAAGGCAGAATTGGAATGGAGCCTCTTGTGCTATATGCACTGCAGTCTGCTATATACCCTGCCTGCCGGCCTATATACACTGCCTGCCTGATATCTCTGCAGATGGATTAGTCCTCAGAAGGACTGTTTGTTGAGATGGATATGTGTAATGTGCGGTTTTTCTCACTACACTACCTAATGCACGATCAAATCTCTCCCTAACGCAGCAGCAGCTCTCCCTACACTGTCTGATCCGGAGTGACTGTGATGAGCATGGCGGCGCCAGGTCAGATATAGACCTGATGACGCTGTGCGGCCAGCCAGTCACTGTAATGCCCACAACCAACATAGCTATGGCATTACAGTGCATGGCAGGCAATCCCTGCATGTTCATTGGCTCTGTAAAGAGCGCCAAACATGCAGGGAGGGGACCCGACTTCCTGCCCGACCAACCCGGAAATACTCGGTGAGCGCAGAGCATCTCGAGCAGTGAGATACTCGGGCAAGCACCGAGCAGTAGCGAGCATGCTCGCTCATCACTAGTTGTCATTAAGATTTAAAAAGAGAAAACACAGAAATGTGACAGTAAATGGCTTCACCCAACCAATAACCATGAGTGGAGAAAAAGTGTTTTTGTTATCATTCATTTTCTCTGAAACAAGGCCAAGAAAGGAAAAATTCTGCTGGGGTATGTAAACTTTTGAGCAGAACTGTATATGCGCCAGCCCCAGTGTCTCCTATTCTATATACTCCAGCCCCAGTGTCTCCTATTCTATATACTCCAGCTTCTTCTGTGATGTATATGCTCTAGTCCCAATGTATCCTGTGATGAATATGCGCCAGCCCCAGTGTCTCCTATTCTATATACTCCAGTCCCAGTGTCTCCTATTCTATATACTCCAGCTTCTTCTGTGATGTATATGCTCTAGCCCCAATGTATCATGTGATGAATATACGCCAGCCCCAGTGTCTCCTATTCTATATACTCCAGCTCCAGTGTCTTCTGTGACGTAGCTAATATAGCCCTAATGTCTCTTATGCAGAGGCGTCGCATGATAAAGCAGTGAGACACAAGCTCCCTGCCCTATCACTATCTCTTTCATATGCCACAGATCGCCATAGGCCTGCGGTTAACGAGATGTCAGCATACTCACGCAGGTGGCTCGGTGACATCATTGCATCGCTCTGCTCTGCAGTCCCGCCATGGAAGAGGAGACAGAGGCCGTGATGTAGGGAATCAGGATTAAGTGAGAATAAACTTTATTTTTTTAAGTGATCGGGCAGTGGAGCCATCCTACTATATATCTGGAGTAGTGGGTCCATCATACTACATATGGAGTAGTGGGGCCATTATACTATATGTATGTGGGGCAGTGGGACCATCATAGTATATACAGGTGCATCTCACTAAATTAGAATATCTTCAAAAAGTTAATTTATTCCAGTTCTTCAATACTGTTTCAGTATGCTCCACAATCATGAGGAAGACTGCTGACTTGACAGATGTCCAGAAGGCAGTCATTGACACACTCCACAATGTCCTAGAGTTCCAATTTTAATTTGGAAATCAAGGTCCCAGAGTCTGGAGGAAGAGTGTAGAGTCCACAATCCAAGCTGCTTGAGGTCTAGTGTGAAGGTTCCACAATCAGTAAAGGTTTGGGGGGCCATGTCATCTGCTGGTGTAGGTCCACTGTGTTTTATCAAGACCAAAGTCAGCACAGTCGGCTACCAGGACATTTTACAGCACTTCATGCTTCCCTCTGCCGACAAGCTTTTTGGAGATGGAAATGTCATTCTCCAGCAAGACTTGGCCCCTGTCCACATGGCCAAAAGTACTAATACCTGGTTTACACACAACAGTATCACTGTGCTTGATTGGCAGCAAACTCGCCTGACCTTAACCCCATAGAGAATCTATTATAGAGAATCTATGGGGTATTGTCAAGAGGAAGATGAGAGACACCAGACCCAACAATGCAGATGAGCTGAAAGGCAGCTTTTTGTATTGAAGAACTGAAATAAATTAACTTTTTGATGATATTCTAATTTAGTGAGATGCACCTGTATATGGAGCAGTGGGACCATCATGGTATATATATGGAGGAGTGGGGGCATCATACTAAATATAGAGCAGTGTGTGTGTGTCACCCCAGGCCTGGATGCCACAAACAATAATCTGTTTCTGAAAGCAGGAGGAAGGTCCCCTGGTTAGGGACAATTAGCATACAGCACCTCCTGTCCCAGGCCAGCAGGGGGAGCTGGCTGCCCCTATAAAAGCTGGAACTGGGGGCAGGGTTAGAGAAAACTGGACGACCTAGCTCAGGAGTGAGACTAGTCCCAGAGAAGGAGGGACAGTTCAGCTGTAGCTGAGGAGTCCGTGAGGCAGAGGAGAAACTGCAAGCCAGGGACAGAGGCGACGAGAGCCGGTCCTGGAAGAGAACCAATCTACCGGACATTGGGGTCCGAGGCTGTCAGGGTTACAAGCTCAGCAGCAGAGAACCAACCTCCGAGGGATTTCAGGTCCCTTGGCCTATGAAGCCTGGAGGCTCCGCCACACAGAGGGACCAGTACATCGAGGAGCAAGCAACAGGTACCCAAGGCCTGAGTCGCAAGCCATACAGGAGAGAAGTACACGGCCAGCTCAGGGACGTGGGCTATTACACCACGAAAAGGGGGATAGTCAGAAAGAGCATAGAGAGAACGGTAGGCCTACACACTCACCCTGACCAGTGGGGCTCGCCCGAATGCTCTCAGACACCCAGGCCCATTCCTAACCGGTACTGTTGGGTCATTAATAATATCTACAATAAAGACCCTGAACTGTTTGAAGCGGACTCTGAACTCTTACTATTGCGGCCTGCACTATCACCCCCAACATCCACCTACACTGCCCTGAGGCTACACTCTTCCCGTAGGGAGTTATCCTACCCCTGTGCTGCACACCAACACCAGCCTCAGTGGTCTGCCTTGCAGCGGCGGTTATCTCCAACCGCAATCCACGGGTGGCGTAGTCGGACATTCAAAACACTGATAAATAGACTGCTACCATTTGGTCTGACCACCCTGAGCCACGGGATCGGGTTGCCACTACTACCCCCATCAGCACCGTACACTAAAAGGCCCGGTTCCGGGTACCCCACGGCCCAGGGGGCGAGTCAGCTCTGGCGTAGTCGGCAGAATTGTGACCAACCCGCCACAAACGGGTATTGCGTGCCTGGAAAAGACTCTATACATATCTGAGTGAAGTTTCCCGCCATTCGGGGCCATTTCCCGCCAATCGGAGCCGTTTCCCGCCATTGGGCGCCATCTTCGGGACGCCGCGCGGGAAGAAGAGGGGCGTGGACGTCCAAAAACGCGCGAGACCTGAAGCTCCGCCCTACGCTGAGACGCTGCGCAAGGTCCTGGAAGGAGATCCAGCGGATGCCGACGTCATCACCGAGCAACGCAAGGTCCTCGCCCAGAGCATCGCGAGCGGAGCCGCGGCCTACAGAAGAGGATCGCCAGAAGGTAGGCCACGGTTAACTAGGGGGGAGGAAGATGTCGGACGCGGAGGGACCCTCTACCACCAGCGTAGCCGCTGCAGCTGTGATGCCGTTTTCCATGCCCTATATCCATAGGCGGATTATAATGAGGGCAATCCAGGCGACCGCCCAGGGCCCCGAGCCTGCAGGGGGCACGCGGCTCCCGGCGGGGTGTCTAATGCCGGATTGCCCTCATTATATGTGCGGGCCGCCGCGGCACATAGCCGTAGCAGTGGCAGGAGGGGGGGCCCGGACCGCTCCCCCAGCAGTGGCCGCCGCTACTTCTTCATAGGCCGGGCCAGCACTGCAGCAGTTAACTTCCCTGTGCTGGCCCGGCCGCGTCACTGCTAGGAGACACGGCCCTATGCGCGGCTGTGTCTCCTAGCTGTGACGTCACGCAGTGCGCCCCGGCCTGCAGTGCTGCACCGGAAAATTGAGAGAGCAGGCAGGAGGAATTGAGCCGGGGGATGGTGAGTGTGTGTGTGTGGGCAGATGTGTGTGTGGGCAGGTGTGTGTGTGTTTGTGGGCAGGTGTCTGTGGGGGCAGGTGTCTGTGTGGGCAGGTGTGTGTGTGTGTATATGTGTGTGTGTGTATATGTGTGTGTGTCTGTGTGGGCAGGTGTGTGTGTGTGTATATGTGTGTGTGTGTGTGTGTGTGTGTGTGGGCAGGTGTCTGTGTGGGCAGGTGTCTGTGTGGGCAGGTGTGGGTGTGTGTGTGGGCAGGTGTGTGTGTGTGTGGGCAGGTGTGTGTGTGGGCAGGTGTGTGTATATGGGTGTGTGTGTGTGTTTGTGGGCAGGTGTCTGTGTGGGCAGGTGTGTGTGTGGGCAGGTGTGTGTGTGTGTGTGTGGGCAGGTTAGAAAGTCTTGCCCTGTTGAACACTACACCTGACTTGAGGCCACCACCTCTTGGTTGTCCAATGTTCTTGCTTCTCTAGGGCTCTTCTCAGATATTCATTATACCAGCTCCCCAGAATACCAAAGTTAGGGTGGGTGACCGCGAGCCCTGGTGGTGGTCATAACTGCGGCCACCCAGGGGCGATACTCCATAACAACAATCCCCTGAGGTGGTGTAGGATGTAAGGACCTATTCACACTACATTCAGTGCTGCATTCAGGTCTTTACACAAGGCTTACAACTGAATCCCTGAAATTCAGGATTGTGCTGTCTGAAATGAGACATCTGAAAGCAGAGAAAATGGAGCCTAAAGATTCAGACTTTAGCCTCGGTTTGCCTTTGTTCAAATCAATGGCTATGTCAAGGCACATCTGAATGCCATTTTTCAGGGATTTAGATAGAAGCCTGGAAAGAGGAGATGAATGCATTGCAGAATTCAGTGTGAATAGGCCCTTATATCTGGAGTCTTGATATTGATGCCACAAGCATTTTACTTGTTTTTAACTTAAAAAAAAAAATACACACACACAAATTATACACACACACACACACACTATACATACACACACACTATACATACACACACATTATACACACACACACACACTATACATACACACACACACACACACTATACACACACACTATACATACACACACATTATACACGCACACTATATATACACACACACAGATGTGTATGTGGGCAGGTGTGTGTGTGTGGGCATGTGTGTGTGTGTGTGGGCTGGTGTGTGTGTGTGTGATGTCTGCCTGTTTGTGTGTGTGTGTGTGTGTGTGGGCAGATGTCATTGTGTGATGTCTGTTTGTATGTATTTTTGTGTTTCAAATGTGTTTATGCGTGTCTGTATATGTTTGTGTGTGTGTATGACTGCATGCGGCCTCCTGATGAGTATAATTGGCGCCGTGCGGCCTCCTGATGTCTCGGGGGGTGCTCCGTGCAGCATCACGTTGAGCATAAATGGCTACGTGCGGCCCCCCGCTGTTTATAGACGGCGCCGTGCGGCCCCCCGCTGTGTGTAGATGGCTACGTGCGCCCCCCGCTGTGTATAGATGGCTACGTGCGGCCCCCCGCTGAGTATAGATGTCGCCGTGCGGCCTCCTGCTGTGTATAGATGGCTACGTGCGGTCTCACGCTGAGTATAGATGGCGCTGTGTGGCCTCCTGCTGTCTCTGGGGGGAGCGCCGTGCGGCATCTATACTCAGCAGGAGGCCGCACGTAGCCATCTATACACGTATACTCAGCAGGAGGCCGCACGTAGCCATCTATACGGTGCCATCTATACACAGCGGGAGGCCGCACGGCGCCATCTATACACAGCGGGAGGCCGCACGGCACCATCTATACACAGCGGGAGGCCGCACGGCACCATCTATACACAGCGGGAGGCCGCACGGCGCCATCTATACACAGCGGGAGTCTCAGTGCTTTGCAAGAGCAGTCAATAAATTCTGCTTGACTAATTCTGAGCACCATAAAGTCTGGTTCGCTTCTAACCTGCTGTCTTCATTTTCAGCTTGCTGAATTCTAACTCATTTACTGTCATTCGAGACGATGCCTTTGCTGGTCTCTTTCACCTTGAATACCTGTAAGTGCTCCACTTAATGTCATATTTTTGATTCTGTTCTTCTTCATCTTTTGGCATGTGCAATTGTATGAGCAAGTATATCATATGAATTTATGACCTACTTAAACCTTTGAGGACCTTAAATTTTATTCAATCAAATTTTTTTCCAGTTTAAAACTATGGGACATATATGTGCCTTGGTCCTCAAAGGGTTTGTAAAGGGGCTGCAAACATAAATACGAAAAAAATAATTCAATTAGTGCTTTTTGTGCTCATTTAATTTTTATTTGAAGTCCATTTTTTTTATATACCTTGAAATTAAGCCCTACCCCATGGAATGAAGCCCTACCTACATGACATCTGAGAGCTACATGGATCCCGCTTGTGAGGTGCCTGTCCGTCACTGCTATTCAGTTTTAGGGTCCACTCACTAAGCCATATATTCTCTCATGCAAGAGAATAGGGCCAATTATGCTAATGACACTGGGCTCAAACTCAGTCAGAGCTTCAACTGAGTGTGATCCGATTCTCTCGCAGCACAGATATGGAGAAGATGGAGAACTTAATTTCTCCATCTTCTCCATAGTCTCTGTGAGCGTTCATCGGACTGCACTTGGATGACATCCGAGTGCAGTCCAATGTTTTACGTGCACCCATAGACTTGTATGGGTGCACATGGTCCGAATATCGAATGAGATTATTTTCTCATGCCAATAATCGCACTGTCCCATAGTATAACATAGGGCCGAGTCCTATCCGATAAAACATAACATAGCATTCGGCCGTGTTATACGACAATGTGAGCGAGCCCTTAGAGTCAAGGAATATTTACATGCAGATGATGATATTACTCTCCAAGTGTATATTTTTTTAGGCGAGTTCATAGTAAATGATTTGCATTTTTGACATGTGATCAACTAAAGAACAAGAAAGATTTAGGACCTCGCCTATAGAGAAACGGAAAATAGTTTGGAGGACTTGCATGTCCTTTTTTATTTATTATGAGAAAATCATAAAAGATCCCGTTTTTTAACCATGCTGTGACTTTCTGCTGAGGGAGAGGGAGAGAGCTGCCCTATTCAGAGTCTGTAATAAGACCTGCTGACAAAAGTGTTGAAGATACAGTCTAATGTGAATTAACAATGAAAAAAAGTTAATTTAACAAATGGCTTGTATTTTTTTTAATACAAACTTTTTTGTCTTTACAGCTCCTTTAAAGGGAATCTGTCATCAGGTTTTTGCCACCTAATCCCGTGAACTATCAAATGATCTATCACAGGGGATCATGTGACATGTCACGTGATAAATCAGGTGTGTGGAGGGGGCCCGCGCCTTCTAAACTGCCCGGGGCCCTTGCTACTCTTAATCCACCCCTGCCTATATCCCCGGAGCGGCCTGGCTGCCCCAGTATGCCGGCGAGTCGCATACCTTGGGCGACTTTAAAGAAAGGCTGTATAGACTGTTCAAAGTTTATCCCCTGACAGAAGAACAGAAAGTAAGCATACTGATAGGGCAGTTAACTGGTGCGGCCCAGCGGGAGGCAAAGTCTTGGACAGCTGAGGAGAAAAAGACTGTAAGGGGGGTTCTGACCCGTCTACGGGACACCTTTGATACCCGTACCTCAGCAGAAATCAAAATGCGGTTCTATGGATGTAAGCAGCGAGCTCAAGATTGCATCCGAGATTCTGCCCTAAATTTACAGGAAGCTTTGGGGGCAATTAAGCAAGCTGACCCTGGCAGCGTGCAGGATACAGATAAACTATTGACTGACCAGTTCATAGAAGGTCTGCTGTCCAGCGCCCACAGAACCCAGCTGCGCCTCATGGCCCTACAGAACCCCGATTTGACTTTTGCACAGTTCAAAGATAGGGCCATCCAGGTGCTCCGAGAACCTGCACCGGGTGGCGCTGTAGCTTCCCGGCGCCCTGCCATCCCGTACCACCAGCGGGCGGCGCCCTATCCCGCAGACCTTGTGGGGGCTGATGCGCACGCCCTAAATCCATCCCCGCCTGCAAACCTGCACCATCAGGTCCAAGAACTAACAAAGAGTGTTGCTGCATTGACCAGGACCGTACAGTCGTTACAGATGGACCCGTCAGGACCAATCAAGCTGGCTTCCAGTCCGGAGGATGTCCCGTGGCGTCGACGGAGGAGGATCCCGTCGTTCAGAGGGAGGCCCGCCGATCATTACACTGAGGATGGACAGCCGATTTGCCGCCGTTGCAGCCAGCCGGGACACGTAGCCAGGTACTGTACTTTAAATGGGTCCGACCTGGGGCAAAGGGCGAACCCCCAGGCATAAGGTCATCAGGCCCATCTAATTGGCGTGATAATTACGTAGGGGGGCGCCCGGTTTTACCCGTAGTGCTGGACGGTATCCCCATGAGTGCACTGCTGGACACCGGGTCCCAAGTGACTACCATCCCCTATGTACTTTTCAAGCAGTACTGGAGTGACACTGATATAACTCGTTATCCAGACGATGACTTGAGCATCATCGCCAGCAATGGTCAACCCGTGCCGCAGGTGGGGTTCAGAGAGATGACCATTAAGATTGGTAAAGTTGAACTGCCGGCACAGGGAGTGATCATTGTGGACATTGACCGTCGAGAAAGTCACCCTAAAATAACCTTGGGTACTAATGTGATTGAAAATTGTCTTTCAGAAGCAATTGTAATTTTGCAGCAGGTGGCGATGAATGCGAGCTCCAGCCAACAGAGGGTCCTCCAGAAGGAGATAAGAGCCCTGATGAGATGGCAACAGGTAGAACTGTCTGGTGGTGAGATCGGTAGCGTGAGGATGAGCGACCCGTTCCCCATTGCCATGCCCCCCAAAAGTGAAATGATTTGGTGTCGGACTGCAATCGGGTTAAGAGGGAGAGACTACCAAGCCGTGGTAGAACCCGTGTACTCAGACAGCAGGCCCACCATTTTGACAGCCCGGGGGGTGGTCGATGTCCGCCATGGAAGGGTGCCCGCCCGGATCTTAAACATTGGGGAAAGGGAAGTACACTTGCCCCGGTACGCTACACTAGCCAAATTGTATACTGTTGAACACAATGCTGTCAGGGCCATGGAACCCTTGCTCCATCTCCCCAGGCAGAGGGTAATGGTTCCCAGAAACCCAAGGAGGACTGGTGCCAGAAACTCCACGTGGGTGCTGACTCCACTCCCTTGCACCAAAAACAAGGAGTCTACCGGGTGGTTCAAGAGTACGAGAGAATCTTTAGTAAGCACCCGCTAGACTTCGGCAGAGTGAAAGGGGTAAAACACCACATCCCCACGGGGAGCCACCCACCAATAAAAGAAAGATACAGACCTGTACCACCCCGCACACTATCAGAACGCAAAGGGCATGCTGAGAGAAATGAAGGAAGCCGGGGTCATTAGAGACAGTTGTAGCCCCTGGGCAGCCCCCTTGGTTCTGGTAAAAAAGAAAGACTGTACTATGAGAATGTGCGTGGACTATAGAGAAGTCAATCGTATCACCCATAAAGACGCATACCCGTTGCCTAGAATAGAGGAGTCTTTGGTCGCACTAAAATCAGCTAATTTCTTCTCTACTTTGGACCTTACTAGTGGGTACTGGCAGGTTCCTGTGGCAGAGGCTGATAAGGAGAAGACCGCCTTCACCACCCCGATGGGATTAAGTGAATTCAACTATATGCCGTTCGGGCTCTGCAACGCACCCGGGACCTTCCAGAGGCTGATGGAATGCTGTCTAGGGCACCGAAGCTTTGAGACGGTCCTACTTTACCTGGACGACGTGATTGTCTATTCGAAGACTTACGAGGACCATCTAAAGCACCTGGCCGAGGTGTTCGAGGCCCTGGCAGGCTTTGGCATGAAAGTGAAACCCTCCAAGTGCCATCTGTTAAAGCCGAAGGTACAGTACCTGGGACACGTGGTGAGTGCAGAAGGAGCAGCCCCCGACCCTGACAAAATCACGGCAATAAAGAACTGGCCAAGCCCCTCTAACATAAAAGAAGTGAGGCAGTTCCTCGGGTTGGTAGGCTACTACCGAAGGTTCATCCCCAGGTTCACCAAGATGGCAGCCCCTATGCAGGACCTCCTTATAGGACAATCTAAGACCAGAAGCCAAAAGCCACCCTTCAAGTGAGACAAGCCGGAAGAGGAGTCCTTCCGCCAGCTGAAGATGGCCCTCACGGGGGATGAGATCCTGGCCTGCCCTGATTATGGCCAGCCTTTTATCCTCCACACAGACGCCAGTAATGTGGGGCTGGGAGCCATACTGTCACAGAACCAACAGGGCAGAGAAAGGGTGATCGCGTACGCCAGCCGGAAGCTGAGGCCCACCGAGAGAAACCCGGAGAATTACAGCTCCTTTAAGCTGGAGTCCTTGGCAGTGGTGTGGGCCGTAACAGAATGTTTCAAGCATTACCTGGCCTCTGTGAAGTTCACTGTATACACGGACAACAATCCGTAGACACATCTGGACAATGCGAGACTTGGTGCCCTAGAGCAGCGGTGGATGGCCCGGCTAGCAAACTATGACTTCACCATCAAGTACCGGGCAGGCCGAGCCAATGCCAATGCAGATGCCCTATCGAGAATGCCCCACTTGCCTGATGAGGGAGAAGATCCAGACGAGTTGGAGGAAATAGAGCTCCCTGCATTCCACCGGTACGGGGCCACTCAGTACTCCCACCGTGTAAGAGACAAAGACTTGACCACTGTCATGTTCAATCCCTTACCTCACCACGGCTGGGCTGAAATGCAAGATAGCGACCCTGCAATTCACCTGGTGAAAGACCTGTTGACCCAGGCAGACGCTAGCCCTGGCTCGGACGCTCCAGAGGAAGCCAAGCAGTTATGGAAGGAGAAAAGCAGGCTATTCCTCTACGAAGGTAAGCTGTGCAGAAGGCTTGTCAACCACCGGACGCACGAGCTGACCTGGCAGGTAGTGGTCCCGAGACGAGATGCAGCAATGGTCCTGGAGGCCTACCATGACAGAGCGGGACACTTCGGGTGGAAGAAACTGGAGTTCCTACTGAGAAAGCGGTTCTACTGGGTCGGAATGAGAGGGGCCATAGAGAAGTGGTGCAGGGACTGCGGCCCATGTAACCTCAGAAGGAAGGACGGTACCAGCCAGAAGACGCCCTTGATGCCCATCGTCACCAGGCAGCCTCTTGAGCTGGTAGCTCTGGACCATGTGAAACTGGCTCCAAGCCGGTCGGGCTACGTCTATGCCCTGACAATAGTGGACCACTATTCCCGGTTCCTGGTGGTGGTTCCTGTTAAAGACTTGACAGCCCAAACAGCGGCCAGAGCCTTCCAACAACACATCTGCCGTCCACACGGGTATCCGGAACAGGTCTTGACAGATCAAGGTCCAGGGTTTGAGGCTGAAATCTTCCAGGAGTTCTGCAACCTCTACGGCTGTAAGAAGATTCGGACAACGTCTTACCACCCACAAACCAACGGGCTATGTGAGAAAATGAATAATATCGTCATTGATCTCCTCAAAACGTTGCCCCTGGAAGAACGCAGCCTGTGGCCGGAGAAGCTGCCAGACCTGATAGACTTATACAACCATATCCCGGTGAATGCTACAAATTGCACCCCGGCTTACCTGATGAGGGCAAGACCAGGTAAGCTGCCGATAGACCTGGAGATGGGAGTCCTGACGCTCGAGGACACCTCCTCAGACGCGGACTGGGATACAGAACGGCGGCTACAGTACAAGAAGGTACAGGAGAGTGTGGAGAGGAGTCTGGCTCAAGCGAGAGAAAAGCAAGAGAGGCTCTTCAACCAACACGCCCCTGCTGGTCCCCTGGAACCTGGTGAGCAGGTCCTGAAGCGGAAGAGAAGGCTTCACAAGCTAGATGACCAGTGGGAGAGCGACCCGTATACAGTACTGCAGTCCAACCACAACAACCCGAAGGTATGTGTAATTACCAAGGATGGAGGAGAAACCACTAGCACCGTCTCCAGAGACCACCTAAAAAGGTGCCCCAAGCAACTACAGAGTGCAGGAGAAGATCAAGATGACCTTGAACCCACAGAAGACAAGAAAGAAATGATCAGCACAGGTCTTGGAGAGTTCCCCCGGTCCTGGACTCGGATAAATGATGTAATAGTGGTACCCGTCCTACACTTCCTTCAACCAACCCAGCAGGAACCTACAGGAGAGCAGGAGGAATTAGAAGACCAAGCAGCCCGAGAGGCAGAAGAACCCATGCCAGCAGCCCAGGAGAGTCAACCCTCTGCTGACAGTGAGCCTGCCATACCTGCGGTAAGCCAAAGGACCCGCAGATAGCTGCCTGCACTGCCTGTAAACCCAGCTAGTAGCAGTACCCTGAATGCTAGTGGGGAAAGTCAGGTTAGACCACCACCAGACAGTGGGTTACGCAGGTCAACCCGGAGCACTAGGGGGCAAATACCAGCTCGCTGGAAGATCTAAATGCTGTATATTGTAAATGTTTTATGTTTGTTGCCTGGTTGCTAATTATGTTTTTCCAGTCTTTCTAGTTCATGGACTAACAGGTTATGGACGCTGAATAACCGGAACTGTCTTGTAGATAGTTGCACTTGGTGCCCTCTTTCGAAGATGGCCACGGAAGAAAAATCTGTCCGGTGTGGCCTCCTTGTGGCCCAAAGTAGAGAGCTCAGCCTTGTCGCCACGCCCAAGGCCAGGAACTTGGGGTATATGGAAACAGGTCCCCACACCGTGGAAAACTTCACCTTGTTGGGTGACATGGACACCCGGTCACGGAAGCGCCGTGACCTCAAGGACAAAATATACTTGTATATATGTTATGTTGTCATTTATACCCTGTATTTGTGTTTCCTGTTTAGTCCGAAGTACTAAATTTTACTAGGGGAGAATGTGTCACCCCAGGCCTGGATGCCACAAACAATAATCTGTGTCTGAAAGCAGGAGGGAGGTCCCCTGGTTAGGGACAATTAGCATACAGCACCTCCTGTCCCAGGCCAGCAGGGGGAGCTGGCTGCCCCTAAAAAAGCTGGAACTGGGGGCAGGGTTAGAGAGAACTGGAAGACCTAGCTCAGGAGTGAGACTAGTCCCAGAGAAGGAGGGACAGTTCAGCTGTAGCTGAGGAGTCCGTGAGGCAGAGGAGAAACTGCAAGCCAGGGACAGAGGCGACGAGAGCCGGTCCTGGAAGAGAACCAATCTACCGGGCATTGGGGTCCCTTGGCCTAAGAAGCCTGGAGGCTCCGCCACACAGAGGGACCAGTACATCGAGGAGCAAGCAACAGGTACCTAAGGCCCTAGTCGCATGCCATACAGGCGAGAAGTACACGGCCAGCTTAGGGACGTGGGCTATTACACCACGAAAAGGGGGATAGTCAGAAAGAGCATAGAGAGAACGGTAGGCCTACACACTCACCCTGACCAGTGGGGCTCGCCCGAATGCTCTCAGACACCCAGGCCCATTCCTAACCGGTACTGTTGGGTCATTAATAATATCTACAATAAAGACCCTGAACTGTTTGATGCGGACTCTGAACTCTTACTATTGCGGCCTGCACTATCACCCCCAACATCCACCTACACTGTTCTGAGGCTACACTCTTCCCGTGGGGAGTTATCCTATACCTGTGCTGCACACCAACACCAGCCTCAGCAGTCAGCCTCGCAGCGGCGGTTATCTCTGACCGCAATCCACGGGTGGCGTAGTCGGACATTCAAAACACTGATAAATAGACTGCCACCATTTGGTCTGACCACCCTGAGCCACGGGATCGGGTTGCCACTACTACCCCCATCAGCACCGTACACTAGAAGGCCCGGTTCCGTGTACCCCACGGCCCGGGGGGCGAGTCATGTGCATCAAATTATACATACACATATGGGGCAGTGGGGCTTCATACTATATACAGGTGCTTCTCACAAAATTAGAATATCATCAAAAGTTAGTTTATTTCATTTCTTCAATGCAAAAAGTGAAACTCCTATATTATATAGAGCCATTACACACAGAGGGATCTATTATATAGAGTCATTACACACAGAGTGATCTATTATATAGAGTCATTACACAGAGGGATCTATTATATAGAGTAATTACACACAGAGGGATCTATTATATAGAGTCATTACACACAGAGGGATCTATTATATAGAGTCATTACACACAGAGTGATCTATTATATAGAGTCATTACACAGAGGGATCTATTATATAGAGTCATTACACACAGAGGGATCTATTATATAGAGTCATTACACACAGAGGGATCTATTATATAGAGTCATTACACACAGAGGGATCTATTATATAGAGTCATTACACACAGAGGGATCTATTTTAAGTGTTTATTTCTGTTAATGTTGATGATTATGGCTTACAGCCAATGAAAACACAAACGTCATTATCTCAGTAAATTAGAATACTTCATGACAACAGCTTGAAAAATGTTTTTAAAATCCGAAAAGTTGGCCTACTGAAATGTATGTTTAGTAAATGCCCTCAATACTTGTTCGGGCTCCTCGTGCATCAATTACTGTATCAATGCGGCAATGTGGCATGGAGGGATCAACCTGTGGCACTGCTGAGGTGTTATGGAAGCCCAGGTGGCTTTGATAGCAGCCTTCAGCTCATCTGTATTGTGGGGTCTGGGGTCTCATCTTCCTCTTGACAATACCCCATAGATTCTCTATAATAGATTCTCTATGGGGTAAAGGTCAGTCGAGTTTGCTGCCAATCAAGCACAGTGATACTGTTGTGTGTAAACCAGGTATTGGTACTTTTGGCAGTGTGGACAGGGGCCAAGTCCTGCTGGAGAATGACATTTTCATCTCCAAAAAGCTTGTCAGCAGAGGGAAGCATGAAGTGCTGTAAAATGTCCTGGTAGATGGCTGCGCTGACTTTGGTCTTGATAAAACACAGTGGACCTCCACCAGCAGATGACATGGCCCCCCCCAAACCATCACTGATTGTGGAGACTTCACACTAGACCTCCAGCAGCTTGGATTGTGGCCTCTCCACTCTTCCTCCAGACTCTGGGACCTTGATTTCCAAATGAAATGCATAATTTACTTTTCATCTGAAAACAACACCTTGGACCACTGAGCATCAGTCCAGGTCTTTTTCTCTTTGGCCCAGGTAAGACGCTTCTGGCATTGTCTATTGGTCATGAGGGGCTTGACACAAGCAATGCGACACTTGTAGCCCATGTCCTGGATACGTCTGTGTGTGGTGGCTCTTGAAGCAATGACTCCAGCAGCAGTCCACTCCTTGTGAATCTCCCCCAATTTTTTGAATGGCCTTTTCTTAGCAATCCTTTCAAGGCTGCGGTTATCCCAGTTGCTTGTGCACCTTTTTCTACCACACTTTTTCCTTCCACGTCCATTAATATGCTCGGATACAGCACTCTGTGAACAGCTGCTTCTTTAGCAATGACCTTTTGTGGCTTACCCTCCTTGAGGAGTGTGTCAATGACTGCCTTCTGGACATTTGTCAAGTCAGCAGTCTTGCCCATGATTGTGGAGCCTACTGAAACTGACTAAGGGACCTTTTTAAATGCTTAGGAAGCCTTTGCAGGTGTTTCTTGTTAATTCTAATTTACTGAGATAGTGACTTTTGTGTTTTCATTGGCTGTAAGCCATAATCATCAACATTAGCAGAAATAAACACTTAAAACAGATCACTCTGTTTGTAATGACTCTGTATAATATATGAGTTTCACTTTTTGGATTGAAGAACTGAAATAAATTCACTTTTTGATGATATTCTAATTTTCTGAGAAGCACCTGTATGTAGTAGTGCGGCAATTATACTATATACAGTCAGGAGTATAAGTACTTGATACACTGACAATTTCGAAAGTTTTTCCACCTACAAAGAATGAAGAGGTCTGTTTTGTTCTACTTAACTGCTGCAACTTGGACCTTTAACAGGATTTATATTTCACCTATGAGAAAGCATACTATGTGTATTTGGCAGATTAACTCAGGCAAGTTTATGATAAACTGAATACATGGATTGGAGTCCTATTTGTATACAGAATATTGACTATTAATGCTGGCAGAGTAAGTCTTAGGCTATATTCACACTAGGTGTTTTTTTTCTGCAGCAAAACATAATCTGTTGGCAGGAAAGAAGTAGCGTCAAAAACGCAGGTTTTGGTGTGTTTTTTTGCAGTGGTTCTTGGTGCATTTTTGGTGCGTTTTTCAGGATCCCAAAGTTCAGCTTTGCTTCCACCATAGACACATGAAAACAGGTCACCATTGCAAGACATATGTTCATGAAAAAGTACACATTACAAATGTAACAGGGGGTGGGGGGTGAATTGGTCTGAAATGGTTTATCTAAGACCCTGGCAGTGCATTGAATTTGTAGGACACTATTTACTTTCACATTATGGTTTGCCATTGAGTTGCTCAGGCATTGTTCATTTTCACACCTCCCTGGGCCACACGAGTTGTTCAATCTCACACCTAGCTCAACCAATGTTTACTTTGTAGGCATCACTAATTTAATTAAACTGTAATAATCCAAGCTGCTATCTCAGGTGACCAAGACAAGATGGTTTAAACTTGGGAAAATCACAAAAGTAAATGTGTGTCACATACTTGCTTTTTTCACTAAAAACACAGCAAAATGTTCACACTAGGCTTTTTTTCAGCATTTTTTTCCACCACCCTTTTTTTTAATGGGTGAAAAAAGCTGAAACAAGTGACATACTCTATTGCAAAAAGCCATGGAAAGCACAAAATACTGAGGACAAATAAGCAAGCTTTGTGCATGAGATTTCGGAAATCTCATAGACTTTGTTGGTACTGTAAAACGCAGCTGAAAATTTGCAGAAAAAAGCCCGCTAAAAAAACGTCTAGTGTGAATATAGCCTTGTATAACAGTTCGCCAATGAGTTAGGATATATGACCACGATGCAGAAATGCTGCAGATTTTTCCTAAGCGTTTCTGCATCTCCCTGGGTTGTCAAGCGCTTTGCCAAGTGATTTTAGCATCACTTGGAAAAGTGCTTGACAACTTGGTCACACTATATAATTCCATGCAACCGGCATGGATTTATATAGTGTGACCAAGTTACAATGCTGCAAATGCAGCATCAATAATAAAAAAAAGAATAATAATGGTGAAAAATAAAAAAAAAACATTATACTCATCTTCCGATGGTCCTCGATCTCCTTCTCCGGTGCGTCCGGTGTCTTCGGCGGATCACGGTGCTGTAAAAGGACCTTCCATGATGTCATTTAGTCATGTGACAGATCACGCGACCACCGATGTCAGCGGTCGCGTGACCTGTCACATGACTAAATGGCGTCATGGAAGGTCATTTTACCACCGCGAGCAGCCGAAGAGCCAGCAGCACCGCCGGGAGCAGACAGGGGCCATCAGAAGGTAAGTATATGTTTATTTTTTATTTTAATTCTATTTTAACTACAGGTACTATGGTACCCGGGTCTGGAGGAGAGTCTCTTCATCTCCAGACCCGGGTACCATCCACGCATTGAGTCGCATAATATCCACATGTGTATGTGTAGTCATGCGGATGTTATGCGTTCCAATGCAAGTCAATGGCGGCTAAATCGCAGCGACTCTGCAAAATTAAAGGACGTGCTGCGGATTTTTCCGCAATGATAATCCGCAGCGGAAATCTCCGCAGCATGTGCACAGCACATGCGGATTATCATTGGGGACCATTGCAGACCTATCACCAAGCGTTTTTTAAGTGTTTCCGCTGCGGAAGTTACACTGCAGAAATGCCTAAAAAACGCATAGTGGGAACACAGCCTTAAAAGTTCTATGGTGAAGAAAAACACGTGAGATAATAAATGCGAAATATACAATATTTCCCATAATATGACTGAGGATATCTTTAGGGTGTATTCACTGTTTTTTCTTCTGCAGCAAAAATGCTGTGTTTTACAGTACCATCTTAGTGAATGACATTTCTGAAATCTCATTCACATGCTGGTTTTTTTGCATTTTTTTTAAATCTGCAGCTTGTCAAGTCTTTCAGAGGTTTTGCAGCATTTTTCACCCATTCAAATGAATGGAAAAAAAACACAAGTAAAAACACCTGAATTTTAAGCAGCGTTTTTCCTGCCTCCTTTGATTTTTGAGGTAGAAATAAAAAGGCTGCCAAAATCCAACTTGTGAACACACCTTTATCCTGGTTGTGTTCTAATTGGATATAAAATAGAACGGCCATGATAACATGGGTAGTTAATTGTATGGTGTTTTCACTTTATATAATACCAGGCCGCATTCTATTTGCGCAGAGCTGCTCCGTGAAGATTCTATCACAAGATTCCGTGATGACATCACAGGTGATGGTGACATCACTGCTCACAGTCGCTATATATACAATGCACATAGGCTCACCCGTGCCTTTCTTGGCTCTATAGTGACTGATAGCACTTGCAGTTTTTCACTATGGCTGGAATTGTTTTGGACATTCCTCAGGTAAAAGCACTATTGATGATCCTTATGATCAATCGTCCTAACAGTGTGCTTCTACCACCCGATGGCGTCCTCAGCTTCACTCACCGGCTGGTGATGGAGCTAGTAAAGGATTGCCTGACCAAACACCGACAACGTCGTCTAACGTCAGACTATCTGACGGATTTACTTCAGAACATCAGGACATTACTACACCAGGTAAGTGGCGGACACTCTGCACAGAAAATCTCAATATTAATAGATAATAATGGAGTGATAGAAGCTTTTTCTTCTAATATATCGTATTTTGCAGACCATAAGACGCACCAAAAATTTTTGGGAGGTAAATAGGAAAAACATTTATTATAATAAAATGGGGGTCTGTCTTATAGTCCTATCTTATAGTCCGAACTTTCGGTTTCTTACTGAGGGGGGTGTTGGCAGTGGAGCGAGGTCACAGGAGGCAGAGTCGCTGCTGCAGGAAGTCGGCAGTAGGAGTGGGGCGCTGCTGTGGGCCCCAAGCTGGGAGGAGCGGGGTGTCCAGAAGGTGCAAGGCTGCGGGCCCTGGGCTTCAAGGAAATGTTAGCGGTAATTCAGGAGGGGAGGCCCTGCTCTGCTTATTGATTTCTCTGCAGTGGGCTTCAAGAAGTAGGCTGCTGGAGATGGCCAATACGCAAATTGAGATCTCAGCTCGTCATTGAGCCGAGATCTAAATCTGCACATGCACTGCCTCCAGCGGCCATTTGCCTGAAGCCCACCGCCAGAAAATCAATGGGCAGAGCGGGGACTCCCCTCCTAAATCACCGCTAACATTTCCTTGAAGCCCAGGGCCCGCAGCCTCGCACCTCCTGGACACCCCGCTCCTCCCAGCTCGGGGCCCTCAGCAGCGCCCCACTTCTACTGCCGGCTTCCTACAGCAGTGACCCTACCTCCTGTGACCTCACTCCACCACAGCCACCCCCCTGGTAAGCTACATTCAGACAATTATTATTATTAATAATCTGTCTGATATGCTGGGGTGGAGAGTTCCAGAGTAGGGTTGATGCACGGGAGAAATCTTGTATGCGATTGTGGGAAGAGGAGATAAGAGGGGAGTAGAGAAGAAGATCTTGTGAGGATCGGAGGTTGCGTGCAGGTAAGTACCGGGAGACTAGGTCACAGATATATGGAGGAGACAGGTTGTGGGTGGCTTTGCATGCCAAGGTTAGGGTCTTGAACTGGAGTCTCTGGGTAATGTGGAGCCAGTGAAGGGATTGGCGGAGCGAGGGGAAAAGCCAGGGAATAGCGGGGGGACAGGTGGATTAGTCAGACAGCAGAGTTTAGGATAGATTGGAGGGGTGCGAGAGTGTTAGAAGGGAGGTCAAAAATTTTGGAAAAAAAGGCATCTTATAGTCCAAAAAATACGGTAAAACACAACGAGTCCCCAAATACAGTATGTAGTCATTGTATCTGCAGACAGAGAACCGATGTCACATACAATTTCCGCCTCCATTTTGACCGCTCTCATCTCAAAATTCTCCTTTCCATTTTTCCTTCTTTATAGGCTGAAGAAAGATCTCAGACTGAAGATTTGGCTGTCTTTAAAGAACTGGCCGAAAAAGTCCTGTCTATACTAGAACGCTCATTGGAACGCCCGGTAAGGATCAATATTAATAGACGTATCTTAATCCACCGTATCTGAGGAGACTTTCTGAGAAAAGGTCTGAAGATGGCGCGGGATTTGTATCGTTACAATTGGTGCATCTGTAAATGTTGGTTTAGTCCTTCATGATTTATGTATTTGGTGATTTAGTGAAATCTTCCACATATTAATTATATATATTATATCTATCAGGAAACAACAGGAGGCGACGCCAAATATGGGCAAAATGTGACCCCGAAAATCCCTGACCCTAATAGGAGTCAGCCGGAGCTGAACAGCGATCTGATTACAGGTGAGCGATCACCCGACCTTCTACAAGGAATGTCCAGATATTACAGAGGACGGAGAATAATGTTAGATTTACTCTCTACTCTGTGTAATGGGAACCTGGCAGCACATTGTTACATATAGAAGTAGTGGTGTGACGGTATAGGCCATTGTCCCCTAATAATAATTGTTTGTAGAAATCCAATGTGCCAGTCAGGAGAAATGTAAAGTAGACACCATATACAAATCAGAATGGAAGTGCGCTGGGGGTGTGAAAGAAGAAATCCAAGTGCAGTGACACGCCCCCAGTGCACTTCCAGGCTAATTTGCAAATCTCTCCTATGTTTCAGCTCTCTTACCATCACTCGTATGTGCAGCGTGGGTGGGGGCTTCCTCATTCATGTGATGGAGGGTCCATTCTGCAGTGCTATAGCAAGTAACATGAAATAAATTAAATTTAAATTGCATTACTGCTCTAGAAAATGGGAAAAAACTAAGATACTGTGCACATAATTTGGCCAATTCATGAATGCCCAGCAGCCAATGACAAGGCGATCTTTTTGTTGGAATCCTCTCCTAATGTGAATCCTCTCCTAGGCTGAAGCCTACATTTATATGGGTAGGTAGGATCCTGTTGTAATTAAAACCACCCTAGGCTGATAGGTGGAGATAGGTTTCCAGCAAAAAAGGTCGCCTTGCCGTGACTGCTGGGCATGCACCGAGCAAAAGAAGGTCGCCTTGCCGTGGCTCCTAGGCATGCACCCAGCAAAAGAAGGTCGCCTTGTCATGACTGCTGGGCATGCACCCAGCAAAAGAAGGTCATCTTGCCGTGACTGCTGGGCATGCACCCAGCAAAAAAAAAGGTCACCTTGCCGTGGCTACTTGGCATGCACCCAGAAAAAGAAGGTCGCCTTGCCGTGGCTGCTGGCCATGCATGAATTGGCCAAATTATGCGCTAAGTATCTTCCTTTTATCCTATTTTCTACAGCAGTAATGCAATTCAAATTTCATTTATTTCATGTTTACATGCTATAGCGTTACAGAGTGCAACTTTGTTAGTTATATATTTGGATGGCTACTCTTAGTATGCACCTGTTCACACCCATTTTCTTTTCGGAAGTGATGGTCAGTCTTTTGTTATTTATGAAGGGGTTCCTCCATCATTTACATTACATTTATCTATGGATTCCCCGTATATTCTCATATTTAGAATCCCCATATAACGAGTATTAATCCCATTTACAGACATCTTGTCATTTCTCCGTTATATTGCTGTATTATCTATGTTGGAATAATATCCTCTAATACATTTCATTTCTTCATCATTATTTTAGAAACAACTGAGCTGTCGAATCCTAACAATGGAATTAGTGAGATCCCGGAGATCCAAGAATCCGTAAGTATCATAGAGGGGGATGCGTGTGTGTCATCAGATCATGGGGTGTGAATGACTCGTCCAGTATTATCCCCCATACAACCATGGGACGTCTCTATTCTAAGTGTAGATGACCCTATGGTGTTAATTACATTTGAATTACAGGGAATCTGTCACCAGGTTTATGCTATTTGGTCTGAGAGAAGCATGATGCAGGGACAGAGACCCTGATTCCATGTGTTGATTACTTTACTCGGTGGAGCAGTTGTGATAAAATCACTATTTTTTTCTGCTGCAGAGCTCTGAATGCTGAGTCTTGTATAACCCCGCCCACACCATTGATTGGCAGCTTTCTGTGTACACTGTGCATAGGCAGAAAGCTGCTAATCAGTGGTGGAGGCAGGGGTACAGAGCAATAGGACTACCTGGCTGGACAGATAGTCTTCTAGTGATAATCTACTGATTTTATTGAAACAGCCACACACAGCCTAGTAAGTAACACATCACTGGAATCAGGGTCTCTGCCCCTACATCATGGTGCTTTCAGAATACATAGCAAACACCTGGTGACAGATTACCTGTAAGTCCTCCTCTGTGTGATCTCCCACATTATCCAGAATGTTATAGTAATGTATGATGACCGTTGCAGGGCGGCTCCAGGATTTCGTGGGCCCTGGGCGAAAGAGTCTCAGTGGCCCCTTTAACACATACCACGATTCATGATGCACAGATACCGCAGATAAATATATATATATATATATATATATATATATATATATATATATATAGTACAAGCCCGAAGATTTCACTTCTTACATTACATGAGCGATATCTATTGTAAATTCCACAATAACTCAGAAAGCGGCGAATCCTCACAGCTCACAGTGCAGACCGGACAGTAATGTCCTCGACACAGTATAATGGCACCACATAGTCCTCTATACCGTATTATGAGCTCCATATATTGCTCCATATAGAATAATGGACCCCATAAAATGCTCCACGCAGGCTGTGCCCCCATATAATGCCCCATGCAGGCTGTGACCCCCCACATAATGCCCCATGCAGGCTGTCCCCCTCCCACATAATGGCCCATGCAGGATGTCACCCCCCATATAATTCCCCATGCAGAATGTCCCTCCCACATAATGCCCCATGCAGGCTGTGCCCCCCACATAAAGGCCCATGCAGGCTGTGCCCCCCCACATAATGGCCCATGCAGGATGTCACCCCCCATATAATTCCCCATGCAGGATGTCCCCCCCACATAATGCCCCATGCAGGCTGTGCCCCCCACATAATGCCCCATGTAGGCTGTGCCCCCCACATAATGCCCCATGCAGGCTTTGACCCCCCACATAATGCTCCATGCAGGCTGTGACCCCCACATAATGCCCCATGCAGGCTTTGATCCCCCACATAATGCCCCATGCAGGATGTCCCCCTCCCACATAATGGCCCATGCAGGATGTCACCCCCCATATAATTCCCCATGCAGAATGTCCCTCCCTCATAATGCCCCATGCAGGCTGTGCCCCCCACATAATGCCCCATGCAGGTTTTGACCCCCCACATAATGCTCCATGCAGGCTGTGACCCCCACATAATGCCCCATGCAGGCTTTGATCCCCCACATAATGCCCCATGCAGGCTGTGCCCCCCCCCACATAATGCCCCATGCAGGATGTCCCCCCCCCACATAATGGCCCATGCAGGATGTCACCCCCCATATAATTCCCCATGCAGGATGTCCCCTCCACATAATGCCCCATGCAGGATGTCCCACCCCACATAATGCCCCATGCAGGATGTCCCCCACACATAATGCCCCATGCAGGATATCCCCCCCACATAATGCCCCATGCAGGATGTCACCCCCCATATAATTCCCCATGCAGGATGTCCCCCCCACATAATGCTCCATGCAGGATGTCCCACCCCACATAATGGCCCATACAGGATGTCACCCCCCATATAATGCCCATGAAGAATATCACCCCCCCATATAATGCCCCATGCAGGATGTCCCCCCAACACATACTGCCCCATGTAGGATGTCACCTCTCACCCCATATATTGCCCCATGCAGGATGTCACCTCTCACCCCATATAATGCCCCATGTATAAAGCCCTATGCTGGATGTCACTTCCCCCCCCCCCATATAATGACCCATGCAGGATGTCACTTCTCCCCCTCATATAATACCCCATGCAGGATGTCACCCCCTTATATAATGCCCCATGCAGGATGTCCCCCCCATATAATGCCTCATGTAGGATGTCACCTCTCACCCCATATAATGCCCCATGCAGGATGTCACTTCTCCCCCCCCATATAATACCCCACGCAGGTTGTCCCTACCTCCCCTCCATATAATGCCCCATGCAGGATGTCACTTCTCCCCCCATATAATGCCCCATACCTCCATACATAAAAAAAAAAAATCAAATGCTCACCTCACTGCTCACCAGCTGTGGAGAGGTAAGTATTGTGCCGGCCGTGGTCCTGGGCAAGCATTGGGGGGGGGGAGCAAGGCCCACTAGCTGGCGCTGGCACCACTCTTCCCTGCTCACCGGTCCCATAGCGCGCCAGGGTGCCCGACAGCAAGTGGGCCCCTCGCCTACTCAGGGCCCCGGCACTTGCCTGGGTGTGCTGGGTGCTAGCGCCAGGTCTGCCCAGCGTCCGGTTTGTATCCTCCCAACATCATATCAGTGTAAATCATCTGGGACATAATATGGGGGGAGAAGTTTTTGCATCTGTAACTTTTTTCTTGCATCTTCAATAAATCAGTATTATTTCTTATTCTTTTATAGAGCGTGATGGATTCATTGGTTCCGGCGAGAAAGCCGCATATGAGCGACTATGAAACTTCCAAACTCATCAGCAGTGGAAATTTTGGGTGAGATTTCTGTTGCCATAATCCACATTTCTCAGGGTTCCCTATGACAATGCTTCTGCCCCTGCAATCTGCCATTCAGTGTTATCATAGGGAAATTATATGATCTGTAGCAAATCAAACTGTAAGGAAAGCGATTTAAATAATATAATTACATATAATATAATATATAATAATATAATATTATTACATTCGCCTGTGCTAGACCCTCATCTGTTCTTATGCTGCCTCCTCCACCTGAGCTTTTCTGCTCTCCACTCTGATCTTTGTTTTGATGGGGGGGGTCCATTATGAAGCTGATCAGAGAAGTTGGCTACACATGGTCACATGAAGGGTGACACCATATTGACGTCAATGACATCTACACCCTCCACCATGACCATGTGGGCCCAATCACTGGCCTCAGCAGCAGAAGAGAGCCCTGGAGCACATTCATTTTGGACCAATTTTATTTGCACTAAATTATATTTGGTTAGTTATAGCGAATCTGCCCAAAGAGAATTTCGATAGATTCTCCTATCTATAATGTGTCCTGGGTGATGGCTCCGGCAGAAGTGGCATTGTGGAGACCTCCCATAGGTGATCTATGTAGTGCTATTTTATGTATTTCTAGATGTGGATTTATAGTGGCGGCCAGACTTCTAGTATTAAACATATGCAAATTGTCTCTTCAGAGAGGAAGCAAACTAGAACTCCACCTATAGGAAGTAGCAATCCTAAAAGTCAATATCGACCCTTTAACAAGCCTTGTCGCATGACTTAGGATAATAGCCAAAACCAAAATCTCAATTTGCAGGAACTGTGTTCTGGGGTACTGCCCCTCTTCAGTGCAAAGTGTGAGATATGGTTTGACTGGGTGAGAGGTCTCTGACCGGTATCCAAGGGGTTGACGTTTCTCCTTGCGGACATGAGGAGACTTTTAAGCCGCAATGCTCCTCTGGGAAATAGGATTGCTACTTCCTATAGGTGGCACTAGGGTGCTAGTTCTCTTCCTCTCTGAAAAGAGACAATTTGCATATTTCCCAGAAGAGCATTGGAGCTTAAAAGTCTCCTCACCTTGACATGCTTAACATGGCTTTTTCCGCAAGGAGAAACGTTACCGCTTGGATCCCGGTCAGATGCCTCTCACCCAGCCAAACCATATCTCACACTTTGCACTGATGAGTGCTTGTACCCCAAAACATAGTGTCCGAAAATTGAGATTTTGGTTATGGCTATTATTCCATGTCATGTGATAAGGCTCGTTAAAGGGTCGATATTGACTTTTAGGATTACTACTTCCTATAGGTGGCACTAGAGTTCTAGTTCTCTTCCTCTCTGAAGAGACAATTTGCACATTTCCCAGAGGATCATTGAGGTTTAAAAGTCTCCTCACCTTGACAAGCTTAACATGTCACTCTCCGCAAGGAGAAATGTTACCCCTTGGATACCAGTATTAAACATATAATGATTTCTATAGATGGATTATTAATAAGGATTTATTATAACCGATGGATTCTCCTTCTCTCCAGGGCCGTCTACTTAGTGCATCATAAAGACTCACACCAGACCTTTGCTATGAAGAAAATGGCTAAGCGGAACCTAAATACTGCACAGAGATTGGAATGGGCCTTTCTGGAGAGGGACATCTTAACATTTGCTGATTGTCCCTTTGTGGTCTCCATGCTCTGCTCCTTTCCAACTAGATCTCACCTGTGTATGGTCATGGAGTATGTAGGAGGTAAGACACATCTATTGTATTATATTCAGCCCATGTCTGCTTTCATCTTATCACTGATCATATCATTAGGACATTGTTGGTTACATCCCCACAGAGCATTTACTATAGGTTATCTATTACCAAGATGCTCGTAAATTCATTGATCTTGGTGCAGGGGCGCTATGGGGCTCATCAGTCGGAGGGGGTCTGTCGACGCTCGGCAGTGGGCAGCATCCCTCCACCTGTCATCACAATTTCAGCGGTATTTGCTTCTTCAAGGAGGTGGGGCTGGTGGGGGCAAAAATACTGAGTAGGTGGCTAGTAGGGGCCAAAATACTGAAAGGGGGCCGTATGACTAGATATGGGGGGACTGTGAATGCTGAGTGGAGGTCATCATATTAAGTGGGGTGCTGTGGGGGTCCTCACTCTATATGGAGGCCCCCATTCTTTGTGGGGACATCATACTGAGTGGGGAGTTATGCGGACCATTATATTGTGTGAGGGACTGTGGGAACCATTATCCTGAGTGGGAGGGTTGCTGTGGGTGCCATCACACCGAGTAGGGGGTTGTGGCTGGCCTCCTTCTAAGTGGTGGCCTCCTTAGGAGGATTCACTGTGGGGATACCATACTCATTGAGTGTGGGTGTGGGCATTTTTGGGAGCAACATACTCTAAAATGGCCTTAAAAGTTGTATTGCTGGTGAGAACACCAAGCTGCTTCAACAGGGATATAAATATATTTCTTTTTTATTTTTTAGGGTGGGGGGCAATTACAACTTTTGATATGGGGTCTTGTGATTTCTATGTGCGCCACTATCTGTGTGATCTCCCCAGGATGTTTCCGCTCACTGCTCATTATACATCATGGTTATCTGCTCGTGGTATATCATGGTTATCTTCTGTATAAACCCCTCACCGGTCATATTTCCTTTCTTCTATAGGTGGAGACTGTGGGACCCTTCTAAGCACCAGGGGTCCTTTCTCTGTCCCCATGGCCCGCTTGTACTTTGCAGAGGCGGTACTTGCCGTGGAATACCTGCATAGTTACAGTGTGGTGCACAGAGACCTGAAGCCGGAAAAGTAAGTGCCCCCGTAGTATAAAAAGTGGGGAAAGTTGTCATTTATTATCATTCAGTCTGTGAGGTTAAAACCATCTTCTCTTTTGCAGCCTCCTGATTACATCTACTGGACATATTAAAGTTACCGATTTTGGGATTTCAAAACTTGGTCTAATGATACCGAAAACCAACACCTACAAGGAATTAGCAGTGGACATCTCCAGAGAGTTCCAGGACCGTGAGGTCAGCATCACCTACAAGAACTTAGCTTGTTATTTGCAAATCTCATCACACTATTGTCTCTTCTCTACGTTCTTCCTTTCTAGAGAACTTTTCCACTAATATTTTATCTTCTGCATTGTGTTTTAACGATGATAACTTGTCATAATAATTGTTTCATCGATTCTCATCTCTATCTTCTGTTGGTTTCCAGTTCTGTGGCACCCCATGTTACATAGCCCCAGAGATCATCCTGAAAGAAGGCTATGGAAGACCTGTTGACTGGTGGTCATTGGGGATCATCCTGTATAAATTCCTGCTGGGATGTGTACCATTTGATGCTGATTCCCTCACTGAGCTTTATAAAAGGGTTGTCAATGGTGAGTAGAATAAACCGATCATTGCATTGATTGGTTACATTTGTTTAGTTATTTCCTTTGCTTTATGTTACAGTCCAGTAAAGAGGTTTTATTTTCTGTAATTTTCTATGTAACAGGAGAACTAATTTGGAATAGTGATCGCGCTCCACCCCTGGATGCTCAGAATCTCATCACTGAGCTGCTCAGAAGAAATCCTGTGCGTAGACTTGGGACAGGTAACAGATATACTAGTATTAATATTCCCTTATTAGACCAAGGACATATCGCTCATGTCCATGAAGATCAGCATTTCTCTATCAGCTCATCTACTGTATTTCTAGTTCTCCACACTAAGACTTTCAGTTTATTTCCTTCATGTCGGCTTAGTTTTGTCATTAGTTCAGATTACGATAAACTGTTCAGATATGGAGCCATCCCTGACTATGTCCGCATCACTTTTGTTTTTCTTTTTCTAGGAGGAGCATTTGAGATCAAGGTTCATCCATTCCTGAGTGACTTGGACTTTGACAACATTCTGAGCCAGGAGCTGGAGTATGTTCCTCAGCTTGTTTCAGACGCAGACACCAGCTTATTTATCAGTAAGTAGAAGGAGACGTCATCTAGACTAAGCGACTGTTTGTCTCATCTTCCCTAATATGTGATCATCTGTTCCCATTAATATTAGTGATAAATAGTGACTGTGTTATACTGACAACCTCTAATAATACTTCATTACCTATTTCTTGTAGATCATTCTGATATAAACAAACATCTGGTCTCAAAGGATGAGGAAGGCACAAGTGAGAACAATGAGAGCCTTGACTTCCAAAATTTTACGTCATCTTCTGAAAAGCTTTGTAAAGTAAGTATGTGATTCATAAATCCAAAATATGTAAAAAAAAATTAAAAAAACTATAAAAGCACATAAAAAAAATATTTTATATCTTATTTTTATCCGTATTTAGCTCTGTATCATCGCTACCAGGATGGTGAACAATGAGGATTCCAATGCCCCTCCAGAGTATACACCAGAAACCAACACAAACATCTCAGAAATGTGAGTAGATTATAAAGGGTCATTACTTCATTACTGGGAGTTCCAGGCTGATCTATGTACACAACACCAAATATAGGACATAAATATCAGAATATCAAATGCAGCATTCACCGCTTCATGGTTAACGGTCATTGTACTTTTGGCTTCAGAAAATGCAGAAGATAACAGCCCATAATTGTGGCAGGTCATGCATTTTTAGCACTGCCTACTCTGTAGGAGAGCTGTAGTATTACTTGCCATCCATTCTTGGTAGTTGTGCTCTGATCCATGGAAGGTAGTTTTGAGCAGAAAACCTTCCCCACTATGACAGTCATATGTCCTATTAGGCCTTATAGTCAGTGTTCTTATAGTGAGACAACCCATTTTATTCTGTGTTTACTTACGATTTACATGTTTTTCTTCTTCAAACAGGCAGAAAGAATCTGTTCCTGTATGTAATACAGACTATGCTGTTACCATTTTGCCACCCTCGTCCCCATTGCCAGGTATGTACATGTCTACAGCACCAACAATGTGAATGTTGACTTCAAGGCTCAAATATTTCCACATGGTTTTTCTGGTCTACTATGTTATCCATGTTTCATGGATCTCAGCTATGTTGACCATGGGTTCGTACTGTATCCCTATTTCCCTAATTTTGTACAGGAGTTTTTTTTCATGTATTCTGTATATTACGTTGTATCATCTAGTAACCTAGTGAGATATAGCGACTGTGTTATACTGACACCCTCTAACAATCCTTCCTTACCTATGTCTTGTAGATCACTCTGATGAAAACAACCATCTGATCTCAGAGGATAAGGAGGGCACAAGTGAGGACGATGAGAACTTTATCTTCCGAATATTTGCATCATCATCTTCTGAGAGGCTTTCTAAAGTAAGTATGTGATCGATAAATCCAAAATATGTACAAAAAAAGGATCTATAAAATTAAAAAGTATGTATATTTAATAACTTATTGTTATCCACATTTAGCACTCTACCACCACTAACGGGATGGTGAACAACGAGGATCCCAAGGCCCCTCCAGAGTGTACACCAGAATCCAACACAAACATCTCAGAAATGTGAGTAGATTATGGGGTCATTACTGGGAGCTCCAGGCTGATATATGTGCACAACACCAAATATAGGACATAAATACCATAATATCAAATGCAGCATCCACCGCCCCATGGTTATGGGTCATTGTGCTTTCAGCTTTCGGAATTGTTGGAGATAACAGCCCATAATTGTGGCCGGTCATGCACTTTTAGTGCTGCCCTCACTGTAGGAGAGATGTAGTATGAAATGCCGGCCATTCTTGGTAGTTGTTTTCCTCTCAGCTCTCTATAAAAGGTAGTCTTGAGCAGAAGACCTTCCCCACTATGACAGTCATATGTCCTACTAGGCCTTATAGTCGGTGTTCTTCTAGTGAGACAACCCCTTTTATACGGAGTTTACTTGAGATTTACATGTTTTTCTTCTTCAAACAGGCAGAAAGTATCTGTTCCTGTATGTAATACAGACGATGCTGTTACCATCTTGCCACCCTCGTCCCCATTGCCAGGTATGTACATGTCTACAGCACCAGCAATGTGAATGTTGACTTCAAGGCTCAAATATTCCCACATGGTTTTATACAATACTATAGGTCACTTATGTTATCCATATTATGACAAAGCAGATCCTATAAGAATATATTGTTACTGATTTTTTTTTTTTTTTCATCAGAATTTCCATCAGAAAATGGAAAAAATGGGAAAAAGAGACGAGGTAAGTGTGAGAATCAACTCCATGTTGTGTGATGTCAGTGAGAATAATTCATGTGGAGTAGATGTCATCTGTCAGTGATGGGATTGTCACATGTATGATTGCTGACAATGACCCCTGACCTCTGTATGATAATATTCCTCTGCCGTCCGGCCACAGTGACTGCACAGCATTATCATGTAATATGGAGTCCCATCACTTACATTATATTTATTTCTCTTGTCATAGGTTCCATCTTCCGCCGGATCTTATCATCCTGCCGGCGTGGATTATCCAGGGCTGCTCGCGCATTTGCATGCTGTCACTGTTGCCCTAAAACCATCTAAAAGACGGGACACCTAAGCATCTAGCGCCCTGAAGTCCAGCAGATCCACCATCACTGCTGGAGCTGTATAGAAGGAACTTCACCATCTACCTGTGGCCTTCTGACTGGTCAACCTGGACAAGTTTCAGTAACGCCTCTGTCATCGGGCTCCGCGGTATTCATACTGCTCGTCTGACTTGTCATTTACTGATCACCTGGTATCTGACCTCGGCTATCTTCCTGACTTTGATTTAGTCTTTTGATAATGTTCACGATTTTATTCATCCCATTATTAATTAAAAAAAAGTAAAATCTGTTACTGTTGCTCTGATTCCTTTTTGTCTTGAATTCACAAATACTTGTAACTCACTAATTGCTCTTCTTCTCACTAAATGTATTTCTCATTATCCTTAATGCAGCAGTCAGTCTCATATTTCTGTCCAGCAGTTACACTGGTGCCTCCACCCTGTACCAGTCATTACACTCATCCACAAACCTCTCCACACTGCTGCACAGCCCTGCAACTCTACCATATCTACACTCCAATGAGCTAAGATTAACATCCTCCATAATCAGGACCTCCCACTCTCATGTCCAAGACATTTTCTCTGCTGCACCAGCTCTCAGGAGTGCACTACTGCAGGCAATCATGTTCATTCCCACTATCAGATATTTTAAGTGTGCAGTAGAAACAGATTATTTGTGGCAGGACTATCAAATCACCTCACTATTCTAAGTTTTTCCTACAGCACTCAGTAGCACTTAATATTTGTACATATACAGATAATGGTTGGTGACTGGTTCATGCAGCCTTAATTCCACAAAGATAGAAATAAAAGGTCAACATGTTTCATACATCCAAACCATCCTTAATCATGGCAGAAAAACATAATTTTAAGTTCCCACTATGAATATTTGGTGAGATATCACAGCTGTGTATTTTCACAGCACAAAGAACGCATCTTACAGATCAGCAAATCACAGTGTGCTGACGCTTAGTGTTGTAGTTTTGAACAACACCATTCATTTTATCATATAATGTGTTGAAAAATAAGAAAAAATGCCAGGTTTGGGTTCCTTCATTTTACAGTGTGTATTGTGTTGTAAAAACAAACTGACAAAATGATTCAGAGTCAGTAGTACGATTACTGTGATACCAAACTTATAAGGTTTATATATATATATATATATATATATATATATATATATACACAGTGTTTAGCATAAATCAGTACACCCAAATAGATTTGTCAGCAAACCTGTAGTTTCCTTTCAGAATTATCATTTTATATGGGATACCATACTACAAAATACTCTCGCAAATTTGAGCCATTGAATGCAAACAAGATTTGGTATTTTGAAGACCCCAAAAAAGTAATTTTCTTAACAAACTCATTCAAGATCATGTTTCAAAAATGAGAACATCCCAGTAACAGTCTTAAGAGAAAAGCTAAGTTTAGACAACAAAATTCTAATTAACAAGAACTGAACCCCAGGTAAGTGTAATTATTCATTAAACAGATGTCCAGCAGACAGGTGTCTGTAAAAGGAAGTTACTTAATAAAGAAAACTCCTTCCCATTTCATGCTATCAGCAATGGCACCACATAGAAGGGAAATGTCACAAAACCTGAGAAAGAAAATAATTTCTTTGCAATAAATGTGAAGTCTACAAGAAGATCAGCAAAACTTTACTTATCAGTCAGAATACTGTAGCAAAAGTGATGCAAAACTATAACAAAGATGGAACTGCAACCATCTTACAGAGACGTCCAGGCCGACTATGGAAGTTAACACCTAAACAAAAGCGTC
This sequence comes from Phyllobates terribilis, assembly GCF_046119375.1. NCBI lineage: Eukaryota > Metazoa > Chordata > Amphibia > Anura > Dendrobatidae > Phyllobates > Phyllobates terribilis. Next base: position 4,422,183 of record NW_027362831.1, read on the forward strand.
CTCTGATGAGAAGGGTAAGTGGCACCACATAGAAGAGAAATGTCACAAGACATTTCTGAGAAAGAAAATAATTTCTTTACAAAAAATGTGAATTCTACAAGAAGATCAGCAAAGCTTTTCTTATCAGTCAGATGGAAGTTAACATCTAAACAAAAGCATCTTCTGATGAGAAGAAAATCGACAGGCAAATTCATTGCTATTAGCTGAAGAAGTAGAAAGCCAAACTAGGGTGAGTGTTTTCCATGACACGACACGGTGTACACTGCAAATGAATGGCATTCATGAGTGTCCTCCACAAAGGAAGCCTCTCTCCCTTAAAGCCCATGAACAATAAAAGTCCGTCTACAATTTGCCAGGGTCCATGCTTAAAACTATGAGGACTACCGGGACTCTATACTGTGTATGTGCATCTTATGTGTATGTCCGTATTTTATGTTTGTGTGCACTATGTATATGCATACGTTAAAATGTGTATAGAGTATTAGCATGTGCAAATTTTATATGTGTGCCTAATATAAATATACATGGAAATGTATATGTAGGTGGTGCCTGATGGGGGGTGGGGGGCCCAGATCAGAAGTCCTGATTAAGGGCCCTTCACTGTCATTGTCTGCCCCTTATATAAACAGTAAAATCCTCTTTAATAACTGGACTTCCATTGGGGTGGACTTCTAATAGATGGCCAGTAGGCATACTATATTGTGAATCTGGGCATCTCTCACAGAAAATCTGATCTGGATATGAGGGTGGTCTTCTATAAGCGGTGATGTTTTGGAGAGATTTAGGGAAAAGTCCCAATGCTTATCCATCGATCTGGTAATTTGAGTAAAATATTTGTGTTGATAACTGATCACAAAGTCACAAAATATGTAAGATTTGGCATAACCTGGTTCATTTTTCAAAAAGTTATGCTCAATTTTTTTAGCACCAAGTTTTGTTGCTTTTTTGTAGACTTACACTAACTTAGTATATTGTGTGAGAATTAAATGAATTATGAATTAGTTGGTGCATTTTACCACACTCTGGGGGTCCCTGACAGTCCTTCTTTACCGGCCCTGTAGTGATGCCAATGTAAACTTCCAAGTGACCGCGCAGTCAATCACTGTCACGAATGCAGGACAACCTATGATTAGCTAATTTTTGGGAAATCCTTATAACAAAAGGGGATTGAAAATATTTACAATTATTTTAAAAGCATTAAAAAAAAACAGACCCAATACTTATAATTAGTTTGTTGAAAGTAGTCTAATTAAAGGGAGCTGAAAGGATTAGAGATTATGAACCCGATTCACCAGTGTTTTTGTCAGAAAACTGGCATAAAGCTCCTGAAAAGTTGCAAAGTTTTGTGACTTTTCCCATTTTCACATAATTTTAACTTCTTTAAAGCCCAAGACGTACTGATACGTATCTGCGCCCTGGGACTTAAGAGCCTGATACGTATTAGTACATCTTTGCGATCGCGCCCGCACACAGGCTGTGCGGGCGTGATCGCCGCCGGGTGTCAACTGATTGTCACAGCTGACACCCGGTGCTATGTGCTGGGAGAGGTCCCGCACATTAACCCCCGCAATGCTGCGATCGAAGTCGTTCGCAGCATTGCGGGGGCAAGGGGAGGTGATCGGGATAGTCACCTCTCCTGCCGGCGTCCAGCAATGTGTGCCGCGGCTTCCCGGATGTTGCCATGATGACCCGATTCACTGAGGGGTGCAGTTTTAAGAATGGTGTCACTTTTGGGTATTTTCAGTCATAAAGACCCCTCAAAGTGACTTCAAATGTGATGTGGTCCCTAATAAAATGGTTTTGTAAATTTTGTTGGAAAAATGAGAAATCGCTGGTCAATTTTAACCCTTATAGCTCCCTAATAAAAATAAATTTGGGTTCCAAAATTGTGCTGATGTAAAGTAGACATATGGGAAATGTTATTTATTAACTTTTTTTGTGTGACATATCTCTCCGATTTAAGGGCATAAAAATTCAAATTTTGAAAATTGCAAAATTTTCAACATTTTCGCCAAATATCTGTTTTTTTCACAAATAAACACAAGTGATATCGAAGAAATTTTACCACAATCATAAAGTACAATTTGTCTTGAAAAAATATTCTCAGAACCAGGGGGATCCGTTGAAGCGTTCCAGAGTAATTACCTCATAAAGTGACAGTGGTCAGAATTGTAAAAATTGGCCTTCTCATTAACGTGCAAACCACTTTGGGTTGTAAAGGGGTTAAGGACTCTACCTGCATATACAGTCATGGCGGAAAGTGCTGGCACCCTTGAAATTGTTTCAGAAAATTACACATGTTTTATTACACGCATGTTTATTTCCTTTGTGTTTATTGGAACAACACAAAAAAACTAAGAAAAAAAAGGCAAATTGGACATAATTTCACACAAAACTCCAAAAATGGGCCGGAATACATATATATATTTTTGATGGGACAACACTGAAGATGCGACACTTTGATACAATGTACAGTAGTCAGTGTACAGCTTGTTTAACTGTAAATTTGGTGTGCCTGCAAAATAACTCAACACACAGCCATTAATGTCTAAACCGCTGGCAACAAAAGTGAGTACACCCCTAAGTGTGTTCTCAGCTGATGTTATTTGTTGGTTTTTCTTTGCATCGCGAACAATTTTCTTGGCAGTTGTGGCTGAAATTTTTGTTGGTCTACCTGACTGTGGTTTGGTTTTTACAGAGCATCTGATTTTCCATTTGTTAATCACAGTTTGAACAATGCAGACTGGCATTATCAATTCCTGGGATATCTTTTTGTATCCCTTGCCTGTGTTATACTCTTTTTGCCTCCCTTTCCTGTGTTATACAGTTCAACTACCTTTTCCCGTAGATCCGTTGATAATTCTTTTGCTTTCCCCATCTCAAAATCCAGAAACGTCAGTGGCTGGATCCCAGAAACTCACTCAGCTTTATGCACACACACTGATTACAAGCAAACAGGTCATAGGTGAGGATGTTACCTTTAGTAGCCATTCAAACCCATTTGTGTCAAATTCTGTGCATGTTATCAGGCCAAAATCACCAGGGTATGTGAACTTTTTGATCAGGATTATTTGGATGTTTTTGGTTGTTATTAGTGATGAGCGAGTGTGGCACCCCAGGGGTCTGGTTCCCACAGTAATAGCAATATTACGTCTGTGAGCAGGTGGGAGGTTTCCTGGTCAGACATCCTATGCATGCCACACCTCCTGCCCAGTCCTGGGAGGGGAAGAACTTCCCCTATATAAAGCTGGGGCTGAGGCAGGGTTAGTGAGTAGAAAAGAGCAGAGAACACAGACAGAGACACAGTCTGGTCTGTAGTGGAGCAGCTTTAGGAACAAGAAAGATCAGGAGCTCTGTGGGAGCTGTGCTAAAAAGAGATCAGGGGCTGGAAGCTGTAGAGCTCGCCCTGATTGAAGAGTTCTCACCGGACCCGGAGTCCGAGGCTGTGGGGACTAATCCTTACCCAGCAGCAGAAACCGCCCGGCAGGGGATTTCAGGTCCTCTGGCCAAGAAACCCGAAGGCACGGTCACACGCAAGGGACCAGCACCGCCGTCGTGGAGCGGAAGTTACCAAAAGGCCCCGAGTCACCGGCCATACGGGTGAGCACCACACGGTACACTCAGGGACGTGGGCTACTTTTACCCGCCTCTAGCAAGGTAGCCAGAAGAGTACGATTAGTTGGGGAGGCCTACAACTCCGCCTGGCCAGGGGAGATCCCATCAGCTCACGGACTGACCAGGCCCCGATCGCTAGCCAGTACTCCGGGAGGGTCTACCTTGTCACCAGTAAAGACCCAAAACTACACCGCACCGTCTCTGAGTGGTTCCTGCTACCCCCCTTCAAACACGTCGGCTGCCCTGAGGCCATACCCCTCCCGTTGGGGGTTCTACCAGCTACGCTGCACAACCTTACCACCGGCCTCAGCGGTCTGCCCTGCAGCGGCGGCTTCATAGCCGCATTCAACGGGTGGCGTAGTCGAACACCGTACCATCTTCTGCTAAATACGGCCACTCAGTTTGACTCCCTGGGCACGGACCGGGTCACCGCCACGAGACTACTACCCCTATCAGATCCGGTTCCGGGTAGGCTCCCGCGTGCGCAACGCTGCGCGACTCAGGCCCAGGGGCACGTCAACTTTTGGCGTAGTCGGCAGGATTCCGTGCCCGCAACCACCGGGTACTGCGCGCCTGAAAAAGAGACTTTTAAACTTACCTGTGGTGAAGATTCCCGCCATCCGACGCCATCTTCTACCTCCTTCCCGCCATCCGTGGAGTTTTCCCGCCGTTGGACGCCATCTTGAAGACGCCGCGCGGGAAGAAGGGGGGCGTGGACTCCGAAAAGCCCGCGAGAACTGAAGCCCCGCCTCACGTCCGGACGTTGCGTAAGGTCCTGGAAGGAGCCCAGCAGACGCCGACGTCACAGGAGCGCGACGGAAGGTCCTCAACCCTGACGATCCACTGCGGAGCCGCGGCCTACGGAAGAGGATCATCGCAAGGTAGGCCACGGTCCACTAGGGGGGAGGAAGATGTCAGATACGGAGGAGAGCTTCACTGCCGCAGCCACCGCCAGCGCCACCGCTGCTGCGGTCATGCCTTTCACTATGCCCTATATCCCGGGGGCAGCCTGGCTACCCCAGTACTCAGGGGAGTCACATACCCTGAATGACTTTAGAGAAAAGCTGGATAGCCTCTTCCAGGTGTACCCCCTCACAGAAAAACAAAAAGTGAGCATCCTGGTGGCCCAACTAACCGGGGCAGCCCAAAGGGAGGTAAAGTCCTGGCCACCTGGGAGGAGGACTGTCGCAGGGATATTAACCCGGCTGAAGGACACCTTTGATACCCGCACCTCAGCCGAGATTAAGCTTAGATTCTACGGGTGCAAACAGCGAGCACATGAGAGTATAAGAGACTATGCTTTAAACCTACAAGAGGCCCTGAGAGCCATTAAGCAGACCGACCCTGACGGCGTGGGAAACGAGGACAGGCTGTTGACCGAACAATTTATAGAGGGACTGTATTGCAATGCCCACCGAACCCAGTTGCGGGCAATGGCCTTACAGGATCCTCATCTGGACTTTGCACAGTTCAAGGACAGAGCCATCCGGGTGCTCCGAGAACCGGCACCGGGTGGCGTTGTGACCCACAGGCGCCCTACTACCGCTTACCACCAGGAGGCGGCGCCCTTGTCGGCAGGGCCTGTGGGAGCTGATGCGCAGGCTTTAAACAATGACCCGGCTACAGACCTGCACCATCAGGTCCAAGAGCTAGCTAAAAGCGTAGCTGCGCTAACCCGAACTGTGCAGTCTTTACAGGTTGCTGCTCCAGGGAAGATCCAGCTGGCATCCGAACCGGAGGACATCCCGTGGCGTCGACCAAGGAGGACCCCACCGGCCAGAGGAAGACCCAGCGACCGATACAACGAGGACGGACAACCCATCTGCCGCCGCTGCAATCAACCCGGACATATGGCAAGGTACTGTCCTTTAAACTGGCACAACCTGGGGTAGAGGGCCAACCCCCAGGAATAAGATCACCAGGCCCATCAAACTGGCGTGACAAATACGTGGGAGGACGTCCAGTCTTGCCTGTAGTACTGGATGGCATTCCTATGAGTGCCCTACTTGACACCGGGTCATAGGTCACCACCATCCCGTACGTGCTCTTCAAGCAGTACTGGAATGACTCGGATATAACCCGCTACCCTGACGACGACTTGAGTATCATCGCCAGCAATGGTCAACCCGTGCCACAGATCGGATTCAAAGAGATGACCATTAAAATCGGTAGAGTCGAACTGGCAGCACAGGGACTGATCATTGTAGACATTGACAAGCGCGAGAGTCACCCAAAGATAACTCTAGGAACTAATGTGATTGAAAATTGTCTTGCAGAGGTGATTTTCATTTTACAGCAGGTTGCCAAGAACGCCAGCTCCGGCCAGCAGCGAGTGCTCCAAAAAGAGATCCGGGCACTGATGCGATGGCAACAGGTGGAACTCTCCGGTGGTGAGATTGGAAGCGTGAGAATGTGTGACCCTTTCCCTATTGCCATGCCCCCAAAAAGTGAAATGATGATTTGGTGCCGGGCAGCTATTGGTCTAAGAGGTAGAGACTACCAAGCAATGGTAGAACCCGTCTACTCAGACAGTAGGCCCACCATTTTGTCAGCACGGGGGGTGGTTGATGTACGCCATGGGAGGGTGCCCGTTCGCATAATAAACATCGGGAAAAGGGAAGTGTACCTCCCCCGGTATGCTACGCTAGCCAAATTGTATACCATCAATCAAAATTCTGTACAGTCCGTGGAACCCTTACCTCCATCCCAACCAGAGGAAGGTAACGGCTCTAAGAAACCAATGGAGGACTGGTGTCAGCAACTACATCTGGGTACTGACTCCACTCCCTCACACCAGAAACAAGGAGTCTATCGGGTGGTTCAAGAGTACGAGAGAGTGTTTAGTAAACACCCGTTAGACTTCGGGCGAGTAAAGGGGGTTGAACACCACATCCCCACGGGAGATCATCCTCCCATAAAGGAGAGATACCGACCCGTACCCCCTGCACACTACCAACACGCCAAGGGGATGCTTAGAGACATGAAGGAGGCTGGGGTAATCAGGGATAGCTGTAGCCCCTGGGCAGCTCCACTAGTCTTGGTTAAAAAGAAAGACAACACCATGAGAATGTGTGTAGATTACCGGAAAATCAACCGTATCACACACAAAGATGCGTACCCCTTACCAAGGATAGAGGAGTCTTTGGCCGCTTTAAAATCTGCTAACTTCTTCTCTACTTTGGATCTCACTAGCGGGTACTGGCAGGTTCCTGTAGCAGAGGCGGACCGGGAGAAGACCGCATTCACCACCCCGATGGGACTTAGCGAGTTTACCTGCATGCCGTTCGGACTCTGCAACGCACCAGGAACCTTCCAACGGTTGATGGAATGCTGTCTGGGACACCGAAACTTCGAGACGGTCCTGTTATACCTGGACGATGTCATAGTCTACTCCAAGACCTACGAGGACCATCTGAAACACCTGGCAGAAGTGTTCGAAGCCCTGGCAAACTACGGCCTAAAGGTGAAACCCTCCAAGTGTCACCTCCTAAAACCAAAGGTGCAGTACCTGGGACACGTGGTGAGTGCTGACGGAGTGGCTCCCGACCCTGATAAGATCACCGCAATTAAGGAATGGCCAAGCCCCTCCAGCGTAAAGGAAGTGCGGCAGTTCCTCGGGTTGGTAGGCTACTACCGAAGGTTCATTCCCGGTTTCACCAAAAAGGCAGCTCCTATGCAGGACCTCCTGATAGGCCAGTCCAGGAAGGCCAAGAACCAGAAGCCGCCCTTCAGATGGGAGAAGTTGGAAGAAGAGTCCTTCCGCCAGCTGAAGATGGCCCTCACGGGGGATGAAATCCTGGCGTACCCTGATTACAGCCAGCCCTTTATCCTCTACACCGACGCAAGTAACATCGGGCTAGGAGCCGTACTGTCCCAGATCCAGCAGGGGAAAGAACGGGTAATTGCTTACGCCAGCCGAAAACTGCGACCCACCGAAAGAAACCCTGAGAATTACAGCTCATTCAAACTAGAATTCCTGGCAGTGGTGTGGGCAGTCACCGAACGCTTTAAGCACTACCTCGCCTCTTGCCGGTTCACCGTGTACACGGATAACAACCCGCTGACACACCTGGATACGGCAAGACTCGGTGCCCTGGAGCAAAGGTGGATGGCCCGCCTGTCCAACTTTGAGTTCACAATCAAATACCGGGCAGGACGCTCCAATACCAACGCGGATGCCTTGTCCAGAATGCCAAACCTACCGGACGTGGGGGAAGATCCAGAGGGACTGGAAGAAGTTGAACTTCCCGTGTTCCACCGGCATGGGACTACCCAGTATTCCCACCGTGTAAGGGGTAAGCAATCCGCTACGTTCAACCCTTTACCTCATTACAACTGGGCGGAAACGCAAGACAGTGACCCCGCCGTCCGACTGGTGAAGGAGATGTTGACTCAGCCAGATGAACGCCTTGACCCAGACGCTCCGGAGGAGACTAAGCAACTGTGGAAGGAGAAAAGTAGGCTGTTCCTCTACAGGGAGAAGTTGTGCCGGAGAATGGTTAACTCTCGAACACATGAGTTGACCTGGCAGGTAGTGGTCCCCAGACGAGACGCGGCTATGATTCTGGAGGCGTACCACAACGGAGCAGGACATTTCGGGTGGAAGAAGCTGGAGTTCTTATTGCGTGAGCGGTTCTACTGGGTAGGCATGAGAGGAGCCATCGAGAGGTGGTGCAGAGACTGTGGACCGTGCCACCTAAGAAGGAAGGACCGTGCCAGCCAGAAGACTCCCTTGCAGCCCATCATCACCCGACAGCCACTGGAACTGGTAGCCCTGGACCATGTGAAACTGGCTCCAAGCAGATCTGGGTATGTCTACGCCCTCACAATCGTAGATCATTACTCCCGGTTCCTGGTGGTGGTCCCGGTCAAGGACTTAACGGCTCAAACAGCAGCTAGAGCCTTCCAGCAGCACTTCTGCCGTCCACACGGATACCCGGAGCAGGTGCTGACGGACCAGGGACCTGCCTTTGAAGCGGAAGTCTTCCAGGAGTTCTGTACTCTGTATGGCTGCCGGAAGATAAGAACAACACCCTATCATCCGCAAACCAATGGGCTCTGCGAGAAAATGAACCAGGTGGTGATAGATCTTCTGAAAACATTGCCCCTGGAAGAACGCAGTCTGTGGCCTGAGAAACTGCCTGATCTGGTGGACCTATACAACCACATCCCGGTAGGTTCTACCAACTGTACCCCGGCTTACCTAATGAGAGCAAGACCTGGTAAGCTTCCTGTTGATCTGGAGATGGGAGTCCTGACACCCGAGGACACTTCACCAGAAGCAGACTGGGACACAGAAAGGCAGCAGCAGTACCGGAAAGTACAGGAGAGCGTGGAGCGAAGTCTCTGTCAAGCTAGAGAAAGACAGGAGAAGACTTACAACCAGTATGCTCCCGCTGTTCCCCTGGTACCTGGAGAGCAGGTCTTGAAGAGGAAGAGACGCCTCCACAAGTTGGACGACCAGTGGGAGAAGGACCCGTACACCGTACTGCCCTCAAGCCATGAGAACCCGAAAGTCTGCATAATCAGTAGGGACGGAGGAGAAACCACAGCCATTGTCTCCCGAGATCACCTGAAGAAGTGTCCCGAACAGCTACGAAGCCCTGAAGAAGAACAAGAAGACCCTCGACCCGCAGAGGAAAGGGAAGATATGATCAGTACTGTGCTCGGAGACTTCCCTCGGTCTTGGACTCAAGTCAATGGCGCTGTTGTGGTACCCGTCCTCACCTTCCTCCAACCAGCATCCCAAGTGCCTACGGAAAAACAGGTAGAGCTGGAAGAGCAGCCGGTCCAGGAGGCAGAAGACCCCACACAAGCAGACCAGGAGGATCAACCCTCTGCTTATAGTGAGCCTGCCGTACCCCTAGTGAGCCAAAGAGCCCGTAGACAGCTGCCCAGTTTACCTTTGACAGCTTCTACACCTGGTAGCTCAGGACCAGTCAGTCAGCTCCGTAGGTCCACTAGAGCCACTAGAGGCCAGTTGCCTGTACGTTGGAGGATCTAAGTGTTTAGACTGTTTATTTGTATTTACCTGTTTTCTGTTACTTGTAAATAATTGTGTATTTCTAGTTATTTTATAGGTGTCGTTTATGGATTATCCGGAATCCTTTGTACATATGTTTGGAGCGTAATCCAGGAAAGGACTAAGACTGTTAAAGACTCGGGGCAGGACAGACCCCTACCTGGTTACGGCTCCCGGTCTCATGGTGAAATGGACACCTTTGTTTTCTTCAAAGACTGCACCCGGTTGCGGACATGCCATGACCATCTTAATGTGTTTTCCTTTATTGTACTGTTTCTGTTTTTACTTGTTATGTTTTACAAAAATATGTTTAGTCCCGGAGTACTAAATTTCACTAGGGGGGAATGTGGCACCCCAGGGGTCTGGTTCCCACAGTAATAGCAATATTACGTCTGTGAGCAGGTGGGAGGTTTCCTGGTCAGACATCCTATGCATGCCACACCTCCTGCCCAGTCCTGGGAGGGGAAGAACTTCCCCTATATAAAGCTGGGGCTGAGGCAGGGTTAGTGAGTAGAAAAGAGCAGAGAACACAGACAGAGACACAGTCTGGTCTGTAGTGGAGCAGCTTTAGGAACAAGAAAGATCAGGAGCTCTGTGGGAGCTGTGCTAAAAAGAGATCAGGGGCTGGAAGCTGTAGAGCTCGCCCTGATTGAAGAGTTCTCACCGGACCCGGAGTCCGAGGCTGTGGGGACTAATCCTTACCCAGCAGCAGAAACCGCCCGGCAGGGGATTTCAGGTCCTCTGGCCAAGAAACCCGAAGGCACGGTCACACGCAAGGGACCAGCACCGCCGTCGTGGAGCGGAAGTTACCAAAAGGCCCCGAGTCACCGGCCATACGGGTGAGCACCACACGGTACACTCAGGGACGTGGGCTACTTTTACCCGCCTCTAGCAAGGTAGCCAGAAGAGTACGATTAGTTGGGGAGGCCTACAACTCCGCCTGGCCAGGGGAGATCCCATCAGCTCACGGACTGACCAGGCCCCGATCGCTAGCCAGTACTCCGGGAGGGTCTACCTTGTCACCAGTAAAGACCCAAAACTACACCGCACCGTCTCTGAGTGGTTCCTGCTACCCCCCTTCAAACACGTCGGCTGCCCTGAGGCCATACCCCTCCCGTTGGGGGTTCTACCAGCTACGCTGCACAACCTTACCACCGGCCTCAGCGGTCTGCCCTGCAGCGGCGGCTTCATAGCCGCATTCAACGGGTGGCGTAGTCGAACACCGTACCATCTTCTGCTAAATACGGCCACTCAGTTTGACTCCCTGGGCACGGACCGGGTCACCGCCACGAGACTACTACCCCTATCAGATCCGGTTCCGGGTAGGCTCCCGCGTGCGCAACGCTGCGCGACTCAGGCCCAGGGGCGCGTCACGAGCACTAAAATGCTCGAGTACTCGTTGCTCGGGTCGAGCAAATTGAAATACTCGGGTGCTCAACCCGAGCAATGAGCCCAAAATAAGTCTAGGGGAAACTTGAGCATTTTTCAGGTGGCTCCCCACGGCGGTCTGCAGAGGGCCTAAAAATTGCCCAAATCGATGGGAACTGTGCTCAAATGACATGGGAACAGCATGGGGAAGACCCCTGGAAGCATCTCTGACTCCCAGATCACTGCTGTCAACAACGTCGTCAGAGTATTACGCCACTTTTATGGCGTAAGGAACATCCTTTCCAGGGTGATGACTTGTATATAAGGCAAAATAAATAAACAAAAACAAAAATACTCCTACACACGTAGCATTTTTGACACGTTTTTGCACTTTTGCATTGCTTTCAACCAAGACAAATGCATTCACCAGGAAATGTCATTTTAACATTTTACAACCTTATCTGGCCATGTGGTGTGTGACACATCATCAGACACATGCATACAGTGCTGAAAAGACATGGGAACAGCAAGGGGAAGACCTCTGAAAACATCTCTGACTCCCAGGTCACTGCCTAAATGTGTGCCCATCATAAGTGATCCTTGGCACATGCGAAGATGCCTCCCGCCATGCACCTGTCGTTGCAGACTTGCAACAATCACTGTCCATGTCCTTGTCCCACTGCAGTGTTCAGTTGTCCCTACCCCATTCCTTGGAATGCAAGCACAAGAATGCCGGCAGCCACACAACCACAGGCTGCAATACTATACTGCCAAATTTTTGACAGCTGCTTGCACTTGAAATGTGGCCTTTTAGGCTCGTGGAGGCGGAAGCTTTTCATAACCTCATGCCGGCGACGTCCGGGTGTCCATACTCGGTCCCCAGCCGCCACTATATTTCCCGGTATCGCCTCCGCCTTCCACAAGCACGGGTCCCATTACATTACCCGTGCCCTCCCCAGTGCACTTACTGGGAAGGACCGCCTAACCACAAACACGTGGACAGGTGAATGTGGCCAGGGACGGTACGGAGCCAGTCCATAACTTTTTTTGCTAAGAGTTGTATTTAGTTCGGTGAAAGGACTGGCATAGAGGGAAACCGTATCTACCCTGCATGTCATTTCTCCCAGAAAATCCTGTAATTGAGCTTGTTGCAGAAGCAATGGCAGCCCATCCAACATCAACTCGCACTTGTCAATGGTGCTTTGACACACACACATCTTTCTTTGCGCATTTAATTTCTTGAATACAGAGTTGGAAAATGGCCTGATCCGTAATGCGTTTTGAGAAATAACATGCATAAGCATGGCCGATCCGCATTAAAAAAGTAGCCATAGAGTGTCCAGGAACCTTCCCCCACACTTTTCTTAGCCAGGGCTGCTTTTCGGCAGGGTTGGACGGGCCCACCAGAGAACCGGAGACTCCTCCAGCGGGCCCTGGCTTCTCCTTCAGGAGAGTTCATAGTGCCGAGGTGAGGCCATGATGATGATAGAGGCCATCATCTGCTTAGTTTTCTGTTACTTGGAATGCAATTGCAAGTATGCAGCCAGCCACCCACCCACCCACAGGCCGCAACACTAAACTGACAGATTTCTGGGCAGCTCTTTGCACTTGAAATATGGCCTTTTAAGCTTGTGGAGGTGGAAGCTTTTCACAACCTCATGCAGGCGGCGGCCGGGTGTCCATACTCGGTCCCCAGCCGCCAGCAGTTTTCCCGGTATCGCCTTCGCCTTCCACAAGCACGGGTCCCACAACATTACCCATGCCCTACCCAGTGCACTTACTAAGAAGGACTGCCTAACCACAAACACGTGGACAGGTTAATGTGGCCAGGGATGGTACGGAGCCAGTCCACAACTTTTTTTGATAAGAGTTGTATTTAGCTCAGTGAAAGGACTGGCATAGAGGGAAACCGTATCTACCCTGTGTGTCATTTCTCCCAGGAAGTCCTCTAAAGCTGCTTGCACTTGAAATGTGGCCTGAACATTACTGCTGGTACTTTTCTGTGGGAATTTTCTTGCCTCCTACCAGCTTGGAATATTTCCAGCAAACTATGGTACAACACCATGGTATTAGCACTGCCCCCAGTACCAGTAGCGAAGCCATCCTCAATTTCCTTCTCTGGAATTTTATTATGTAGACTGAGTGGCTGCCCAAATACATTTTCTCACAAAGGAGCTGATGATAGAGTGGCAGTAGGTTCAAGTTTCTCCAGCCTGTTAGATATTAGAGGGTGAACGGCAGCACATTGGATCAGTGGTTAGCACTGAAGTCTTGCAGCACTGGGATCCTGGGTTCAAATCCCAGCAAGGACAACATCTGCAAGAAATTTGTATGTTCTCCCCATGTTTGCATGTGTTTCCTCCTCAGTAAAAATAGAGTGTCCTGGAATCTTCCCACACACTTTTCTTAGCTGGGACTGCTTCTCGGCTGGGTTGGACAGTTCCACCAGAGAATTCTCTGGTGTGCCTTGGCTTCTACCTCAGGAGAGTTCATGATAGCGCTAACTTTGCAGCTGCTATGGGGCTCTTGAGCGGGTGAGAAAGGTTAGCCCTCAGAAACAAATCCTCTGGTGGGCACAATGTTTTTCAATCTGAAACAGCTTCTCAGTGGGAGTTGTATTTCACCACAGCCATATTCTTTAGCTCTGTGAAAGGACTGGCATAGAGGGAAACCGTATCTACCCCGGTTGTCATCTCTCCGTCACCAGGTTCCGCCCATTGTAACACACGACCATGCCTGGCTGTATGTTCAGCGGTGAGAGCCACAGATCAAGCTGCTGTGTTACAGCTTTCAACAACTATGCAGCGCTGGGCGGTTTGTCAATTAAGCATTAAGCATGTTATCTTCAGCACAGCCTGTTGCTGTTTGGCCAAGGCAGTGCTGCAGTGCTGTCAGCTTGTGACTGATGTGGTCATTTCGGAGATGGAGGAGGAGGTGCATGAGCTGAACAATGTGATTACATTGAGGTTAAATTGGTGATGCTGTTTTTTATACTAAAGAAAGATGCTATTGTTATGTTTTTTTATGTTATTTTTTATGACAAATGCATTCACCGGGAAATGTCATTTTAACATTTTACAACCTCATCTGGCAATGTGGTGTCATCAGACAGATCCTGTTTTATTTATGATGGAGGGACTCTGAAAGTCATAAAGCCTATTTTTATAGGGACATCAGACGGCCCTTACTATTCTTAAAAGGCCAGCAGTCGGCCCTAGCTATTGTTAGAGAGCCATCAGAGGGCTATGCTTTGTTGTTCCCATTATTAACAAGTGGGTCTCCTATACTGTTATTGTGCATCCAGTGACTGCAAGGGTTGTCAAAAATTTGGACGCAACCTAATACCCCTTTGAAGAGACACAGAGGAGGGTCTCAGTAAAAAAAATGTTCCCATTATAAAGGAGCGGGTCTTCTATAGTGGTAATGCCCATGCTGTGACTGCAAGGGTGGCCAAAATTTTTGAAAAAAAACACTAACAATTTAAAGACACAAAGAGCTTGGCCACAGTAACAAGGTACGACATGTTCCCGTTAGAAAGGAGAGGGTCTGCTATACAGTTATAGGGTATGCAGTGAATCCAATGGCTGACAAATTTTAATGAAAAACCCCAATAAGAATTTAAAGACACACAGAGCAGGGCCACAGTAACAAGGTACGACATGCTCCCATTAGAAAGGACAGGGTCTGCTATACAGTTATAGGGTATGCAGTGAGTCCAACGGCTGACCAATTTTAGGAAAAAACCCACTAAGAATTTAAAGACACATAGAGCAGGGCCACAGTAACGACAAATTCCCATTAGAAATGATAGGGTCGGCTATACTGTTATAGGGTATGCAGTGAGTCCAACGGCTGACAGATTTTAGGAAAATCCCCACTAAGAATTTAAAGACACACAGAGCAGGGCCACAGTAACAAGATATGACATGTTCCCATTAGAAAGGAGAGGGTCTGCTATACAGTTATAGGGTATGCAGTGAGTCCAACGGCTGACCAAGTTTAGGAAAAAACCCACTAAGAATTTAAAGACACATAGACCAGGCCACAGTAATGACAAATTCCCATTAGAAAGGAGAGAGTCTCCCATAGTGTTGGACTATGCAGTGACTGCAAGGGCTGCCAAAAATTTGGAGGCACTTCAATGGCCCTTGGAAGAGACGTGGAGGAGCGCATCATAAATTTTTTTTACCATTAGAAAGGAGCGGGCCTCCTATACTTGTAATGCCATGCACTAAGTGTATGGGCGGACAAACATTTACTCCTGGGGGGTATACATGAACATACTGTATAAAAATTTTTTTTTACAGGCATCATAAAAATGTAGCGCCCCGAGGGCTCGGCCGCTACAGGGGTATTGCACCTCTGCCAGAGGTGTGATATTCCACTACCGGGTAAGGATGGAGTATGGACGAGGGTTCAGTTAGCTGCATACTGCACACTCACCCCATTTCCGAGGGACAGCTCAACGGTGCTCCCATTAGACAGAAAAGCAGGCACGACAGACCATGTCCCTGGCTGGAGTGGGGAGGGGGTAGGAATACCCAGTGATGTAGGAGCAGATAGGGGTTGGTTCCTGAGCGTAGATAGGAGCCCATTGTTTGCTGGTCACCTGGGCTCATGTTCTAGAGGGAGGTATAAAAGGTGGACACCATCTTAGAACAGTGTTCAGTCAGAGAGAAGAAGTGACAGAGTGGGGGCCTTGGTTGTCGAACGAAGTGTGCCCTCTGCCTCCAGCGTTTTCAGATGGGAATTTTTTTAATAGTTCCGCAACAAGGGCCTTCTGGTACTGCCTTATTTTTGTACACCTGTCCGCCTCAGGAATAAGAGATATAAAGTTCTCCTTGTAGAGTGGGTCTAGAAGTGTCACCAACCAGTAATGACCTAAAATTTTGAGAATGCAAGGGTCATGGGAAAGGCAGCATAACATAAACTCAGCCATGCGTGCCAGACTACTAACAGGCAAGACTTCCGTGTCCTCACCAAGAGGATGACTGACCATGCTCTCCTCCTCCTCCTCTCTGTCCTCTGGCCATCCACGCTGAACAGACGGTATGACAGCTGTGCAGATAGCACCGTCTATAGTGCATGAAACTAGTTCCTGTCCTTCCTCCTCCTCCTCTTCCTCATTGTCACCCAATCCACGTTGGGATGAGATGAGGCTTGGCTGTGTGTAATCACCCTGTATGGTTAATTGCTCCATCTTATCGTGCTCCGCCTGCAATGCATCATCTTTGATTGTGAGCAGAGAGCGTTTCAGAAGGCAGAGAAGCGGGATGGTGACGCTAATTATGGCGTCATCGCCGCTCACCATCTTGGTGGAGTCCTCAAAGTTTTGGAGGATGGTACATATGTCTGACATCCACGTCCACTACTGAGGTCTTATGTGTGGAGTCTGAACTGAATACCGATAGCCTTTTTGATGCTGGTACTCAACAACTGCCCTCTTCTGCTCACAAATCCTTCCCAACATCTGCAATGTAGAGTTCCAACGTGTGGGGACATCAAACATCAGTCTGTGAGCCAGAAGCTGCAAACGCTGCTGAAACACTGCAAGGGCGGTGGAAGCTGTAGCTGACTTTCTAAAATGGGCACACAGGCGGCATACTTTAACAAGCAGATCCGGCAGCTCCGGGTAGGATTTGAGTAACCGCTGAACCACGAGGTTAAGCACATGGGCCAGGCATGGTACGTGTGTGAGCTCGCCTCGCCTCAGAGCCGCCACCAGGTTCCGGCCATTGTCACACACGACCATGCCTGGCTGTAGGTTCAGCGGTTTGAGCCACAGATCTGCCTGCTCTTTCAGAGCTGTCCATAACTCTTCAGCATTGTGTGTTTTTTCACCTAAGCATATTAGCTTCAGCACAGCCTGTTGCCGCTTGGCCGAGGCAGTGCTGCAGTGCTTCCAGCTTGTGACTGATGTGGTCATTTCGGAGATGGAGGCTGAGGAGGAGGAGGAGGCTGAGGAGCATGAGGTTCAGGAGCTGTAGACCGTGGGGGCAACCCTGATTGACCTAGGGCCTGCAATCCTTGGCGTCGGGAGGACGTGTTCCGTCCCAAGGTCCGACTGGGTCCCGGCTTCCACTATGTTAACCCAGTGTGCCATCAGCGAGATGTACCGTCCCTGCCCACAAGCACTTGTCCACGTGTCCGTGGTTAGGTGGACTTTACTGGTAACTGCGTTGTTGAGGGCACGGCTAATGTTTTGGGACACGTGCTTGTGTAATGTGGGGACGGCACACTGGGAGAAATAGTGGCGGCTGGGGACAGAGTACTGAGGGACGGCCGCCGCCATCAGGTTGCGGAATGCTTCTGTCTCCACAAGCCTAAAAGGCAACATTTCGAGCCAAGCAGTCGTGAATTGTGAGAATTTAGTAGTGTGGCCTGTGGGACGTTGGCTGCATATTTGCGCTTGCATTCCAAGGACTGGAGTATGAACAACTGAACGCTGCGCTGGGCCAAGGACATGGACGTGCTTCCTGATGCTGCTACTTGAGAGTGTGCAATGACAGGTGCAGGGCAGGAGGCATCTTTGCATGCACTATGGACAGGGGATTGACTTGCATGCACAACAGCAGAAGAAGCAATGGTGCCACCTGTAGACACTGTTCCTGGACCCTGGTGTTCGGCCCACAAAGTCGAGTGATTTGCTGCCATGTGCCTGATCATGCTGGTGGTGGTTAGGCTGGTCGTTTTGCCACCCCTGCTGATGCTGGTCTGGCTCGTGATGCAAATGGCCTTTTTGGAGTTATCGGCAGAGTCTTTAAAAAACAACCAGACTCGGGAAGACCTAACAGTTGTAGTGGCAACTTCCTTCGTGTTGGTGTTACGGGAAACGGTAGCCTGCCTTCTGTCTGTGGCCACCACACTGCTTCTTCCTGCCTGTTGGGGTGCTCTGCCTCCCTCCCCCTGTGTGCTGCTGTCCTTACTCTGCATGTCCTCCTGCCAGGTTGGGTCAGTTACTATATCATCCACCACCTCGTCTCCCACTTCTGCACCCTGGTACTATTCCTGACTTTCTGCCAATTGTGTCTAATCATCGTCCACCTCTTGTGACAGTTTCCCACCGTCGCCTTCGTGTGACCGTGGCTGCTCAAATATTTGGGCATCGCTACACGTGATCTCCTCTTGCCCCGCTTCAAGTGGACCGGGCGAGAGGCCCGAATCTATAAATGGAAAAGTGAACAGCTCTTCAGATTGTCCAAGTGTGGGATCAGTTGTCTCTGGGTACTCGGTATGGTGGGAGGAAGGAGGATCAGGGTGAGGAATATGAGGTCCAGACTCATGGCTACTGAGACTTGACCGTGTGGAAGACAGGGTGGTGGTGGTGGTGGCTAAGTGACTGGAAGCATTATCCGCTATCCAACCAACAACCTTTTGACACTGATCTGGGTTCAATAGTGGTGTGCTGTGGTCCCCTAGAAATTGGGACAGGAAGGTCAGGCAAGAAGATGTGGGTGTTTGTTGTGGCACAATTTCGGCTTGCCCGCGGCCTTGTCCTCGGCCTCTGCATGTACCATTACCATCACGTCCAGTTCCCCGTCCCTTGCCACGTGCCTTGCCCATTTTAAATGGAGGATAGTATCTTCCACGCTCACTACAAATGACTGAGTTTGAAGCGAAGTTATATGTGATCGGTGTGATGGAGAAAACAGAGTTTTAAATACCTGGCCTGTAGGTAAGTAGTGTGAACAGCAAACTGCTGTGAATTGCTTCACTGACACACTGAAAAAATGGAGGCCAGAAATGGCAGTATTTTCTGACAACGTATATGTGATCCGTGTGACGGAGAAAACACAGTTTTAAATAGCTGGATTTCTAGCGCTCTAATTTGGAAAGGACCTGGCTGTATTCTGCAGTGCCAACAAACAAATGGCGAAGAAAAACGGTGTTCTCTGGATTGCTTTATAAGCAAATAATGAGGATTAAGATCCAAAGAGAAGTATTCCTGGCCCCTGAGACCTGGGCCTTTGTATAGAAATATCTAACAGCAGCAGAAGGCAGAATTGGAATGGAGCCTCTTGTGTTATATGCACTGCAGTCTGCTATATACACTGCCTGCCTGCCTATATACACTGCCTGCCTGATATCTCTGCAGATGGATTAGTCCTCAGAAGGACTGTTTGTTGAGATGGATATGTGTAATGTGCGGTTTTTCTCACTACACTACCTAATGCACGATCAAATCTCTCCCTAACGCAGCAGCAGCTCTCCCTACACTGTCTGATCCGGAGTGACTGTGATGAGCATGGCGGCGCCAGGTCAGATCTAGACCTGATGACGCTGTGTGGCCAGCCAATCACTGTAATGCCCACAACCAACATGGCTATGGAATTACAGTGCATGGCAGGCAATCCCTGCATGTTCATTGGCTCTGTAAGAGCGCCAAACATGCAGGGAGGGGACCCGACTTCCCGCCCGACCAACCCGGAAATACTCGGTGAGCGCAGAGCATCTCGAGCAGTGAGATACTCGGGCGAGCACCGAGCAGTAGCGAGCATGCTCGCTCATCACTAGTTGTCATTAAGATTTAAAAAGAGAAAACACAGAAATGTGACAGTAAATGGCTTCACCCAACCAATAACCATGAGTGGAGAAAAAGTGCTTTTGTTATCATTCATTTTCTCTGAAACAAGGCCAAGAAAGGAAAAATTCTGCTGGGGTATGTAAACTTTTGAGCAGAACTGTATATGCGCCAGCCCCAGTGTCTCCTATTCTATATACTCCAGCCCCAGTGTCTCCTATTCTATATACTCCAGCTTCTTCTGTGATGTATATGCTCTAGCCCCAATGTATCCTGTGATGAATATACGCCAGCCCCAGTGTCTCCTATTCTATATACTCCAGCTCCAGTGTCTTCTGTGACGTAGCTAATGTAGCCCTAATGTCTCTTATGCAGAGGCGTCGCATGATAAAGCAGTGGGACACAAGCTCCCTGCCCTATCACTATCTCTTTCATATGCCACAGATAGCCATAGGCCTGCGGTTAACGAGATGTCAGCATACTCACGCAGGTGGCTCGATGACATCATTGCATCGCTTTGCTCTGCTGTCCCGCCATGGAAGAGGAGACAGAGGCCGTGATGTAGGGAATCAGGATTAAGTGAGAATAAACTTTATTTTTTTAAATGATCGGGCAGTGGAGCCATCCTACTATATATCTGGAGTAGTGGGTCCATCATACTACATATGGAGTAGTGGGGCCATTATACTATATGTATGTGGGGCAGTGGGACCATCATAGTATATACAGGTGCATCTCACTAAATTAGAATATCTTCAAAAAGTTAATTTATTCCAGTTCTTCAATACTGTT